>NW_020450598.1:74905-477520 GCF_003343035.1 Apteryx rowi
GATTGGTTAGGCATGATTTCCCCTTGGTGAAGCCATGCTGACTACTCCTGATCACCTTCTTTTCCTCCACATGCTTGGAGATGGCCTCCAGGATGAGCTGCTCCATCACCTTTCCAGGGATGGAGGTGAGGCTGACTGGCCTGTAGTTCCCTGGGTCCTCCTTCTTGCCCTTTTTGAAGACTGGGGTGACATTGGCTTTCTTCCAGTCTTCAGGCACCTCTCCTGTCCTCCATGACCTGACTCTTGATTAAGAGCCACCAGGAAAGATTTCCCCTCTTACCCTATCACCAAAATTTTCCTCCTCATTTGTGCTGACATTTGCTTTAAAGCACATGTGGGAAGTGGACTTTTTTCTTCTAACTGCCCCAAAGCTTCCTGGAGTTTTCAGCATATTGTGTTGGTTTCCAAGTGCATTCCTTCTAGTCCATCTGCTATATGTGGTGTTTTCAGGGCAGGTACAACCTGTTACAAACCACCACTTAGGAGAATCTTCACTGTACAGCAGACCAGCAACAAGAAATACATGTTCCAGATTCAGCAAATGACACAGAGCAAGCCAACACGGTCTCAAAAGCCATAAATGGGCTAGCTGCCAGATCTTGGTTAGTACTTCCAACTTCTTTGGAAGCAAAGGGGACATGATTAGTGTTCTGCAGGCAGCCTTCAGCTTGGGAGCTAGCCTCTTGACTGCTGCAAAAGGAGCCAGCACGGAGGGCATGCTTCTCTTTCTGTGCAGGAGGTTAGGCATGAGGGTTATGGGAAACCGAGAGTCACTGCTGGACAGAGGTTTGTTGCTTTTGTGAGTCAGGAACGAGTTCTGCTAGGCTGGTTTCTGGATCTTAGCTGGAGTTTAATGACCACCTTACCTTGAGTAGAAAGTGATGATAAAATCTAAGCATCATAACTGTGTCCCCCAATAGAGCAGGCTACCTTAGATCTGCTGTTGCTCTTGTGACAGGGTACTCTGGATAATATCCTTCATGTGAACATGCACGTCCTGAGTAGGAACAAGGTGTCTCCCTGAAAACCCTTCACATGGGACCTTGGTCATTCTCTTGGAGGAAAGTCATCTTCCAAGATACTGTATACAAACTGTAGAGGATCCCTTTCTGTGCTCTGTAATTTCAACTTTTGGTTAGAGGAACTGCACTATAAGGGAAACGGACCATATCCTTCTAAATTAAGCATATATTAAAAAAGAGAAAAGAAAACAACGCCCTTTTGCTTTACTCTATTCAGAAAAGCACAGGGTGAGAGAAATGCAGACAATCTTCTTGCAAGAAGAGAGGCTTCAGAATGAATCTGATTCCTTCAAGCAGGGTAGTTCTGTGAAATCAGTGGGCACAGGAGATAGTGTCCTGGGACAGGTGTTTCAAGGTGTTTTCCAAATGTCTGTGTTCAGCACGCTGCAGACTTCTGTACAGCTTCTCTATGTTCTCAGTGAAAGAAGAGCAAATGAAAGAGTGAAGAAACAACTTCTCCAGTCCCAGAGCTGCCTCATCTCTGAATATTACTGACCACTTGAGCAGTCTTTCCTTTGTTTTATGCAGTGAAGTAAAACAAAAGGATGTATATTTTGCTAAAAGCATGCGCAGCCTTATCCCCATTAGACACACAGCAGTTCACAGCATTGATGACTTTCTTTCCCAAGGCATTAGCTGGCAACGGTGCAGGCTTATTCTCAGCTGCTCCAGTCCTGGGTTTGATTTTGTGTTGGGCTTGTCTTCTTGTCCCAGGTTCCTAAAAAATACATTAAGGTATGTCTTCCAGAGAGCAAAACAAGAACTGGCTTACCATGAGAACAGCTAAGAAGAGAAGACACTTCCTAAACAAATGCCCTTACCAGAGATCAGAGAGGTGTTTCGCAGGACAGTCACCCAAGAGACCCCCTTTGACTAGGGCATGAGTAATGTGTGTCCTCCCAAAATAGCCTTTACATGTTCAGTAAGTTACCATCATGAATATAGACAACAATGATGGAAACAATTCTATCTTTTTGTCATCTTGTCCCTTAACCTACCTTCTTTCTAAATATATAATGGAGCCTTAAGGCTCTCATATTCCTTAAATGCTCCAGTAGAGAGCCTTTTTCCAAGGTACGTCTGATCTGAGGTTTATCAGGTGGAAGTTTTTGTTTCTAGTCATTTCTACAGAGCAGGTATAGTGCAGCCAATAGCTTCTCCGTGTGATTTAGAGGGAGAAGCAGCTTCATCATCATACGTCTCCCTTCAGCATTTCTAATAAGTCCACTGGAAGGTGTAATAGCTGGATACTGCGGGTGACAGATTGGGCTGGTGCTTTCCTGAGAATGAACCTGGGATTACTCCTGGACCAAGGCAAGCTGTAAGACTTTAACACCTCCTAGAAACAACCAGTAGGATGTTAAACCGTGTCATCTTCTGCTGGGAAATGGAAGGATCTATAAGGTATTGCTGATTTTCAGAAATGAAGCATTCCCTGGGGTCTCTGAGCAAACAAGCAAACAAAGAATTCAAAGGAAGACAAAGTATTATTCCATCCAACAGTAATTAATTGTTTTCTGTTCTCTTTTAAGGATACTTCAGCTGTAAATGGCAAGGTGACTGGTTTTAACAGTATATCTCATTGTCACCATCAGTGTTACTCAACAGCCGTTTTTTCCCTTCCTTTCTTCCTTTTTTTTCTTCTCTGCTGTTTTTTCCTCCATATTATCTTCAGACTGGTATCTTTCAGGACTGCCCCTCCATGCACAGTCTCTGGTTGGTGGAGAACGGGTCTCCCCTTCAATACACAAACTCCGGCAGCATCGCCCGTTGGGGCGCACGCAGTCTGCTCCCCTTCCCCAGAACGCCCAGGCCCTCCAGCAGTTAGTGATCCAGCAGCAGCATCAACAGTTTTTGGAGAAACATAAACAGCAATTCCAGCAACAGCAACTACACATCAACAAGGTAGGCATGATGCTTCCAAAGTATTTCTTACTCATACAGCATCAACACCGTCTTTAGCCAACGCTGTTTGTTTCTTGTGCTGTAATGTGTGTGGCCTCTAACTCCATTATCAATTGGCCTTCATCCTTAAACCTCTTTTTCATGATTTTGAGGGATATACCAGTGAGGATGTGGGTGTGCATCACCAAGGTGAGGATCAATACCTCTGTTGCAGGTAGCGGAAAGCTAGTACAATTCAAATTTGGAGCTTTCCAGTAATGCTTTTTGAAGTTGTCATTGCCGCCATCCATCCACATCAGCGTCTTTGCCTGTTTTGTAGTAAAGAACATAAAATGTTGTCAAGGTATATGGGGAAAATATATATTGTGCATATATTCAGCGCTAAAGGGAGAAGTAGCAGTAGTATGAATCTGAGGGAGAAAAAAGGGAGAAATTTCAGGTGAGAACAGAAAATAATTGAAAGTGAAGATACTCAGATTTACTAAAGCATTTTTCACTGGGATTACTTTGAAAAGAGAATAGCTGTTCTCATATCCAGTCCAAATTCTCTTTAACTATGGCCCTGTGTAAAGCATTATAGTTTCCTATCCATTTTATCTCCTGAAAATGGGGACAGTATTGCTGTGCATCCTGCAGGGGTTGTTTTGAAGATTAATTAGATGTGATTCAAAATTGCTTTGAAGAAAGAAAGCACTACATTTATTATCTTGCTCTCTGTAAATCACTTAGGGAACATCAGGTGAACATTGCAGCATGCCATTCATCAATGCACAGGTTTTGCAATTGCTATGCAGCCAAAATCGTCTGGCCAGGCATCCCAATATTATGCCTGAAGTGAAAGCAAAAGCTGCTTTGAGATGATTGCATGGGTATGGATTAAAAAAGACAAAATGTATTCTGATTTTATTTTTTTATTTTTTTAGTCCATCAGAAAGTAAAACTCACCTTTTAAGTGCAAGAGATCTGATCACAAGTGGTATGAATGGAGCTGCTACAATTTACACCAGCTGAGATTTTGTCCTGGTATTTCAGCAGCGAAAGTCTTGCAGTATAAAAGGGCTGTTGGGGGAAGGGGAAATCAGTCATAATCAGTCTGATATTCCTCTGACCCTTTGTGATTTCTACGGTTATGTTTAGGCTTTTCGAAAGATTATTCTCAAGGACTTCCAGACATGGTTTTCTTTTAGAAACAAGCAAATCCAGTAGTAGGTTTCAGACTGAAGGCCAAATGTGATGGCAGGCTTGCTTTGCAGATTGCTGTGGTTTCTTTTTTGGTGGCGATTTCTGCAAATATTTCCACCATTCCTGTCATCTGAGAAAATATAACTACTGGGAGCTGGATTCACTTGATTGTGTGGTGGCCCATTAGGAAAAAAAAAAAAAAAACTTTCCAGTAAGGAGAAAGAGACAATTTAAAGAAAGAAACTCTCCCCCCCCCCCCCAAAAAAAAAACCCTTTGTTTATAGAAGAGAGCTCAGGCAGGATGATTACACAAGTTGCTGACGTCAATCGTGTACTTCTGGATATCTGCCACTAGGTACCGCGTGTGCCAGCCCTGGACTTCATTCAGCCTCACACACCACCGTGGCATGGAGCTGCTGTTGCCATAGGAATTTAGCTTAGCCCACGCCAAATGTCCTTTGCGTAATGAACCTTAAGATGGGGATCGTCAGGCTCGAGGCGTTAGGTACGACTCCTTTGCTAGGAAAGAAGTTGCAGGTCAGCGGCTGGTTTGTTTTAGGTTTTGAGGCTTTCCGTTGCCAACCCTTGTGAGCGTCCAAAGGCTTCACTGTGACGTACCAACTGCACTCATTCAGGCTTTCGCTTAGACCTCCCAAGAGTTTGAGCCTATGCATGATTTGAGTCGATTAATTTTTTTATTTTTTTTTTCTTCCAGAGTTGGAAATTCAGCTTTGTTACAATTCTGATATATCACACCTAGGGGAGAAGTTGCAGGGGGGAGCATGATTAAACTAAATGCACAAGGACCATTTCCATGTGTTTGGTTTATTTAAGTGATGAGTTAGAATCATCTAGTAACTAACTCTGTATGTGTGTGGCAAATTTATCCCATGGGATAGCATCCAATTGCTGACATAGAAAAAGACTTTTCCCAGACACACAGATATTTTAAGACCCTTGTGTGTAGGAGAGTAAGGGCACAACTAAAAATAATATAATAGATTGCTGCCTTTTAATTATTAGCAGAACTGACAGAACTGTCTGTTGTTAAATGTGTTGTATTTCCTGTAAATAATACGAGGCTGCTTTTGATAGCTTGTAATTTTTCCTAACTTTAAGCCTTTGGCCTTAAGCTTTCCCTGTTAGGTGTCTACATCAGATTAAATTTTTGAGAAAATTGCAGCCCAAACAAGTCTGGCTGTTTCCAAGAAGGTGGCTAAAGAAAATATGTGGTTTTGCTTATGATTATAAATAATAAGAATAACAATCTAGGGAATTTTTCTGTAGAGCCCTGGTGCCTRAGGCTTTGGAGCAGAGATTTTGTCAAACGGGAAGAATGTGAGGAATGACAGAATGACTGGGGAGGGAAGGAGAGGGCGACGTGAGGGGTTAGGGAGAGTGGTAAGGCTCCCTGGGAAAAGGGGAGTCCCAGCCCAGCCGACCTGGTTGCTGTCACCTGATGGACTCCGTCTGCATTTGCTTTGAGGAGGGAGAAAAAGTAAAAGTGGAGATATGAGAGACATGCATGCAAAATGGAGTGAAAAGAATGTTACTGAAGTTGCAAAGCTGCGCACGCAAGCTAGAAAATAGGAGTAGTTAAGTTTCCCATGCTAGTCTATCTCGCTTCCTTTTTTGCATGCTTTTTCATAGGATTTTTAGTCATCACATGCTATTTCTTTTGCAAGACTCCGAACTTAGTACAGAGGAGAAATGTAAAAACAAGGCTGCTCTTTGATGGAGCCCTCCCTCATTTGTTGCAGAAGTTGGAGGACACGTAAGGAAGGAAGGGGTTTGCTGGAAGAGGAAAAAGGGCCTTAGAGTTAAGGCTGTTTAACGTCATCACGGAGAATTGGCTTTTACCTCCCTGTCACAGAGCTGTGTGAGGTTGAGCTGTTCCGTTAAGCCAGCGTGCTCCTGCAGGGTGGCAGTTGGCAAACCACGGCGTACCGTTCATTTTCTGAACGCCCTTTTTGGGCCATCTGGTCCACGTTGTACAAAAGCAGGGCTCCTAGCTGTAAAGGTGTGCTTGTGCATCCAAAATGCATGATGTTAAAATCAACATATCGAACTGGAACACCAAGTACGGCACTTTGAGCACAATCTCTGCTTTGGCTCCTTATTTGATGAAATGAAAGCAGTAGCTCCCCTCCTGCCTCTCGTGAAGACAGATATGTTAATATTTGCAAAGCACTTGGGTGCTCCAGTGATGAACACACTACAAAACACATGTAGAAGTCAACAGCTCTTTCTCCTGAACCAGGGTTTGATACACTAAATAAGACTCTGGATAAAGTACTGAATGACTACTTGTTAATTGAGCTCTGTGCAACCTCTGATCTGAGCGAGGCATGTGTCCTAAAAGAATAAATACCAACCAGTCTTGCAGTCCTGAAAAGAAAAGCTTTATCTTTGCACAGGAAAACTGATCTGAAATGGCACAAATAAGATGAATGCTTATATTTCCTACCTTTTTCAACATTCAAAACCTCGAGAATGTTCTTTTAACACGGTTGCAGGGGATTTGGTGGGGGGGAGGGCGGGAAGGAAATGGGACTGTGATTTTACTGTATGATAAGTATATGCAGCAATACCAGCATCATCTCATCTTCAGCAATTATGATTTCTGTGCAGACTTCCATCTCTTTTAAGATGCAAATCGTAGTCTTTTATGCGCAAGAGATGAACAGGGATTTGCTCGTGGTTCTCTGTGGTGCTCTGGGCTAGCATTCAGAAGGGTATTTCTGTCTTGAGAGTATTCTGGTAACCTTTCGGGATCGGATAAAATAATTCCACACGGCAGCAATCTTTTAGTGGACCGCAGTTATTTCTGAGTTAAAAGATGAGGTTTTCAATGTGATAGGTCTGGAAGTAGCAATCACCTCTCTAAACAGAAATATGCAAGTGAATTTCCTTAAATCCTGTGCCAGAATACTCCGCTTTTTACCTTTCTTTAGTGAAGATGAGTGTTTTGGCCTCAGTCCGTTGAATGTATAATGCATAGAAGCCTGAACAGAACAGTTGATCTTCCTTTTAGTCCTGAATTATACTTTTAAGCAAATTAACACGGGAGCTTCAGTGGTTAAGTTATGGTTGTTTTGGGTAAAACCCATTTTTAGCAGTCTCTGGAAAGAGTGGTGTTTCTTCTGCAGTGGCAACATGTATATGCCAGACTACAGTGCCTTGACTTGTCTGTGGTGCAGCAGTGTTGGGAGGATACATTTTATTAACAACTAGAACTTAACCTTGTTGTTTCCTGATTTTTCCCCCTTTTTGGAACACATTAACTGCTTAGCCTTAAATGACTCCTGAAGTAGCTTTTAATATTTAACGTTTAATTTGTAATCTTGGAAAAATACAGTGTTTTAGATTGTATTGCCCAGCACTTAGACAGAGCTATTACCCTTTGAACAGTTTAAGGGAAGCCTATTTTGACATAATCTTCACTCATTTATTAGCCAGAACACCGTCCTTTCTTTTTTCGCCCTTCACTTTGTCTTTTCTTTGTCATATAAAGTAGCAAAATTCTTTCATCTCTTGCAAAAATGCCAGGGACCTAGGTGGCTTGCGGAGCCCAAACATAACATTGGGTATAATAAGCGTTGAAAAGATCTCCTGGAAAGCTCATTCAGTATTCCTGATATGTCTCTCCCTCAGTGGAATATAAAATGCAGTTCAGCAGGACATGAGAAGCTTGGGCTTCCTGCCTGTGTGTTTCTTCGCCCCTACAATGGCGTAAATGATGTTGAGCAGTTTTGCCAGCAGCCGCTGTTCCATGGGATGTTTGTTGCGGGAAATCTGGCGACATGGCAAGATGTGCCTGATATAATCAAGTCCGTAAGCCCACTTATTTGGGAGAGGGGAGGAAGAAAACAGCTTCTGATGATTGCAAGGTGTTGTTTTCTTGCTCACCCTCCTTTCCCTCTGCAGGCAGTCAGTGTTGCTTGATTCGTTGCAGTTCAGTTGTTCCCTCTCATCCAGGCACAGAGGCAAGCATTCCCTTGGCCCTTCCAGCAGGTAGCCTGCTTCAGATAGTTATTTTTTTCCCCACTGTCCAATCACTTCAGGAAAAAAAAAAAAAAAAGAGATTTTTTTCTAGGCTTCATCTCCTGCAGAACATGCTGCCAACTCACTATGTGTCGTATGTCCAGCTCTGCCTCTCCCCGTCATTCCTTATCATCTCTTGTTTCTCTTTGGTCTATGAAAGTTAAAAATTAAAAAGTCCCCACTCGGCAAGGGGTACCTCACATGGCTAGAACCATACTGGATAGGCAAAAGAGCAGGGCTTGCGTTGCCATTGCTGAGTGATTAATTCAAGTCCTCAGCAATATGTTCTCTTCTTCAAATGCTTGTCCACATGCCCACTCCCCTGTGGATGCAGTCTGTCTTCTGTCTTCCAGCTTGTGATTTTCTTTCCCTTGAGCAACCCAAATAACGTACCTGCTCCACAGTACATTCTTCCTGCTTCTTAATTCCTAGCCACTTCCTTGACTCAAGACAGGCATTTTCTTGGCTGGCTGTCTCAGGATGCCTTTGAGTTAAGCCGTTGTCTTCTTTTTATCTCCTGTTTTTTTTCTTTTTCACCAGAGCTGTCTCCCCAGTCCAAAGTTGTTCTCTTTCCTCCCTGTGTTTCACTTCTTTTTTCCCTGAGTTTGTTCTTCTTGATCTCCAGAGGAAGGAAAGTGAGGTTTCCACTTGGTTCTGCAGAGCGTGGCACAGTCACAACTGTGCAAAAGTCAGTTTTTCTCCCTTGCCCCCTGACTTTTCCTCTGGTCACTGGGATATTATGTGGTGTCCCACCAACTCTTGTATCTCTCACAATGCTGTTCAAGAGGGAGGAGGAGACTGCATGGCTGATCTTAGCAGTACAAGGAAGGTGGATGCTGGCTGCATCCATGCTGGTGTGTTCTGCTGTTTCACCCTGTTCACCCAAAACAAAGGGAAGTCACTCCACCCAGCAGGGTTTGCTCTGCATTTCCCAGGATGGTTCTCAACAATAATGCTGTCTTGTCCACCTTCCAGCACAGTCTTATCTGCACAAGTTTTTGACCAGATGTACTTATTTGGCAAAGTGGAATGGGCTTTTGGCATGGTTTCAAGCACGATTTCTTTGAGCTTCCATTACCCGTAGATAACTCTTGGGTGAGTTGTATGATAGTGTGATGGTCTATCCTTCAGTCTGAAGGTGCGTGCGGTTGTGATTTCAGCCTCCTGTCTGTGTCCTTTTTATAGTCAGTCAGTCCAGTGATGCTGAAGTTTCTGAAGGTATTCCCTCCAGCAGAGGTGCCCTTTCCCAAAAGACTTTTACTAACGTTGTATCTGAAAGCAGTCCACTCAGGGATTCAAACCTGTAGCAGCTTGTTCCCTGCCTTGGGTAACCACTTCCATGATGAGCAACACTACAGAAGTGCCACAGCCCTGTGTTGGACTCCTACACTGGAAGAGATCTTGAGAGTCGATCTAACTCAAGTTTTACCTAAAGTCATGACCAAATTTCATCTCTGTCAGTCGTAGACAGCTGAGGTGTTCTGTCACATTCATTGTTGAAGGAACGTTGTCCTTTAGTTATGTAGGACCAGAAGTTTCCTCTATAACTGCTTGTTTTCTTCAGGGAAGGGTTCAAAAGTGCACAATTCCATCAGAGTTGGTCTGTCAAGATAGGAAGCTTTGCTATATGTTCTTATGGAAGTTCTTCAGCTCTTCATCTGCTTCCGGAGGAGCTCATGACCTGCTGTTTAGGACCAAACAGGTCTCTGTGACACTTGCTGTCCAAAGTAAAAAATGCATTAGTTGGATCCTAGGAACTTCTCAAGCGTTTTTGCATTGGGGATTCTTGATTACTCTGTGATTACTTTATGAGAGGTGATAGAAAGTCATACTTGTAATGCACTATGAGGGTTTCCCTGTTCATTTCAGAGAAGCTCTTTGTAAAAAAACTTACGCAGAACAGTTTCATAAATTTCAAAAAATATAAAATGTTAAGAGCTCTCTCCCATGTTTGTAGCCTGTTTGGCAGTGTCTGCAGACTTCCCAGTGTCCTAAGAGAAGGTATCAGTAGATAGAATATGGTCCCTTTCAGATTTCAAATGAGCTGAAATTTTAGTAGCAAAGAAACACAACCATTTTTTTTTTTCCTTATGAGGCGTTTCACAGAAAAACAATTAATTCTTTGGATTTTCTTTATTGGGACCTGACATTGCCATGATTTTTTTCCCCATTCTTTGTATTCTGAAGAGGTAGATGAGGGATCTGGCCTGGTGATATCTAGTCTTTTAAACATGCTTGTAAATTGAGATGTCTAGTTTCTTTTGCACTGAAACAGCTGTTCAAGGCTAGAAAGGCAGTGCTCTTAACAATGTTTTATGGTGGCAGTATGTGATAGCTAGAGGAGATTGTGTTTGAAAAGAGGGGAATAACCTCATTGCAAAGGGTGCTAGAAATCTACTTCAGGTAAGAGTTGTTTATGGTGCATTGAATAACTGTTTATTATTTCAGATATATTTGTAAATATTTTAAATACCATCTTGACTTTATGTTCAGTCCCTTGCACTTACATTATCTTAGTTTTTTCTTAAACTATTATCTTGATTTTAACACAAGCACATACTCATAAAATTCCAGAAACGGAAGCTTTTCAGGGAGCATTAATGGATCTGGGATGCACACCCTTATGGAGTATGTTCTTAACAAAGTACATACTTTGCAAAATTTTGCTTTAAGGAGAATGAACTGTAGCGGCTAGGACAAATGGCATGCCAGGAGATTCCATTTACATTGGGAGAGCAACCTAAATGGTTGAAATGTCCTTGTTGTTGGCCACTTGATCTTTCAACCTTAACTGTAGCATTTTACACGTGTTTTTCATTTAATTCTTTACATTTTTATGGAGTTGAAATAATTGAAATCTTACAGGGAATTGCATTGCTTCTCATTTCCATTATGTTTGACAATGACATTGTAAGTTATTTTCCCAGCAATTACTCATCTTGCATAGTTCACAAGTTCATAGGTATCAAGTTCAAAGCTCAAGACTTGCAGTCTAAGCAGGAAAAAAAAATAGCAGAAGGTGATTCATGGTGATTTAATATCTTTAAAACAGATTTTATTCAGCTAGCCTGAGAGTGTTTCAGGTTAATGTGGCTTGGTTATCCAACGTGTATTACAGGTAATGAAATGGGGGCGAGCAGGGTAGGGAACGTCACAAAGGTCATTGAGAAGTTTTGATGAGTATTAAAGGACAAAATTGTTGGCTGTCATTAAGAGGGGTGAGCTCTATGGGGGCAGTCATGTGAACCCCACAGGGTTTTGTCTTAAGCTTCTAGGCTAGATATTGCCCTTCCTTGTATATTGCTCCTCATAGGAGTCAAGACATCCACAACTCAGTAATCCACAAAGTGCTGGAAAGATGTGGCCCTACTTTCTGGTTCTCACAGTGCTTGAATATTAAAAGAAGCTTTGAGCCCCAGTTATCAGAGATCCTCTGCTCCAGTTAGGAGCAATCCCTCGCCGTCCTCCGTGCATCGATTGCTGGCGTTTAATCCTTTATATGGCCTTTGTATGCCTAATCCTGCTTTGTATAGGTTTACTTGAGTTATATCACAGAGCCTTTCTTCCTAAGTTTAGAGGAAAAGTGATGGTTTCAAGTTTAGGCCGGTGTTCTTCAGTCAACAAGTTACTTATGAATAGTTGCTCCTTCTGCATATGTTCAATAAATGTGTTTTGATTTAGCTTTATTAGATTTAAAATCAGTATTGCTTTTCATACCAATGACCTAATCCGTATTAAAGCTCTACCCTGACAACTTTCAAAGTTCAGCAATTTTCTTTATAAGCCTATGAAATGGGTACAGTTTGTGCTCTTTTAAGGAGAGAAATGATTTATTTACCTGTGCTGGATTTAAAAACAGTTTACAGATTTTTTTTGCTCCAAATAAAAATCACTAGCAGGCTGAGACTTAAGAACTGTGAATTTTATCTTGCTACTGAACTTTCAAAAGCTTGAGCCTGTGTGAATTACAGTGAAAATTATATTGTTGCCTTTATTTTAGCAGGTGCTTTCAGAGAAGTTAATTTCCAGAGAAGTTCACTACCTCTAGTTAAGAAAGTCTGGTTAGAATGACTCTTTTACTTCTTGCTGTTTGTTTCTGTACAGAAGTTTAGTGTCCTCAATTTTCTCTGAACTAAACTGTTAAGAGTACAAACTTCAAAGGTGTCTGTATGATGGCATCTCATTTTATAAGATAAAATTTATGGGGTAATTCAAAAAGAAACTGAGCAAACAGGAAAGCAGAAACCCCTTAGAGGGTTGGTCTGTCATTTACTTTTTCTGGATTTTAATTGCCAAATGTAGTGATGGATCTTGTGCATCTCCTTTGTGGATTTGCGAATGGAGTAGCATCCATATCTGTGTAGGCTTAAGAGATTCTAATTTCTTTAGGGCTAAATCAAGCGCATCATTACTTGGGACACAGGATTTCTATGATAGCACTTAATACCAAGGTTGATCTGATCTTTCTCTTGCGCTCTTGTTTTGGACGTCATTTATAAGATACGAGTTGTATATCACAATTTTTGCTTTCCTGAAGCTGACTCCTTGAGGGGAACACAGTCAGCTTTAACTCTGATGGGTTATACTTCATCAGTTAACCTGTTGGATGTTTTCAGATCATATCAAAACCTAATGAGCCAGCTCGCCAGCATGAAAGCCACCCTGAGGAGACGGAAGAAGAGTTACGGGAACACCAAGCCCTTCTGGAGGAGCCATACAGCGACAGAGTCGCAAGCCAGAAGGAGGCCCCAGGGCTAGCCAACATGGTGCAAGTGAAGCAAGAACCCATTGAGAGCGATGAGGAGGAAGCAGAGCCACAGCAGGAGCTAGAGCCTGGGCAGAGGCAGGCCGAACAGGAGCTGCTCTTCCGTCAGGTGAGCTCTCAAAACATCGTCAAGGGGGGAGTGCTGGCGCTCTCTCTGCTCTCCCATGACAAAGATGTGAAAAATTAAGGATATGTCCATGGGCACGATACCAGTGAACTGGGAAAAGTACAGTGGCTAGAAGTGTACTGTATGCCCTGGTGATGAAGTTGAGGAGTTTAGCAGCGTATTGAGTGACGRGATTCAACCTAAGTACCGTTACTGTGAATTAAAATCAAGTAGATAGGTGTCTGTGAGGTGAGAGAGAGTTGGAGCTGCTAGGAGTAATGTCTGCAATCTCTGTTAGCTAACTGTACAAAAATATAGCTGCAACTGACCCGAATATCTAAGTTTAGTAAGTTCAAAATAGTTCAAGATTTTCCCAGGCTTTGAATGGTAGATTTTAATCATCATATAGGACTGAGCCCTCCATTTATAGGTAGAAAGTGAGAAGGTTAGCACTAAACTAATTTCACACATACACTCGTGCTTGCACCCACTTAACTAAGGCTAGTAGCATGTGGTCTATATAGATGACTAGACCTGATATTCATAAATGCACTATTACACGTTCTGACATAGGGTGAGGGGAAAAAAAGCCTTGCAGTGAAGCGGCACTGTTGATTTACAGAGTGAATTCCTGCATTATCACAGTGACCGTTTGGGACTTGGTTCCCTGTGACTGCCTAATACCACTCTAACAGAGAGAAGCTAAGGGAACCAGCTCTTGAGGGTTTGCCAAATAAAGAAATCTTCAGATAAAGTCAGTGCCATCCCTTCCTGGAGTCACCTTGTCATCTCCAAAGTCACAGGAAGGGGAATCTGGATCGGGTATGCAAAGTATAGTCAGTGTGCTTGTAGTCCCAGACCCACTTTGTTTCTTTAGGAAGACAAAATATGTCTTAACATTTTTCATCACTGTGGTTGCCATTAGCTGAGGATTTTACTTCAGCCCAATTTTGTTAAAACCGATTAACTGCTCCAAAGAACAGCTGGATAAAGAGACTGGGTGACAAGTTTTGTTGAAGGGGATTCTCTCTTCATAACTGCAGATCCCAGAGATCTCAGCTGCGCTAGCCTTTGTGGGTAAAAAAAAGCAGAGGCGTAGTAATAAATCCAATAAAGGTGTAGTATGGATTGATCTCCCTAGTTCTGTGTCTGTCTCCCCAAAGCAGCCTGTCATTGTAGCAGTCATGCGGATGAGAAGGTGTCGATTCTCCTAAGGTAACCCTGCTCTGCTCACATTTGCAGTCCTTAAAACTGAGCATCTGACTATCTAGAGCCTTGTGTAACCCCTGGATGGGATCTTCAGCCAGGAACAGATAGCTATATCGATGCCAGGGTGTAGCGCTCTGAGCAAATGCACAGCCCTTGGCTAGGGAAAGCAGACTTGTGCCAAACTTACAGTTGCAATGTCTGTGAATTAGGCATAAGTCGGTTGCTCTTTGTGACAATTTGCATCTAGCTGCTCCCTGCCACCTCCCTAGCACTGCAGAGTTGATGCATGTGTCCCACATGAACATCGCTGGCTATTGCTCAGAGAAGGTATTTTCAGTTCCTAGTCAGATAGTGTTAGCTTCATAACAGTGCTGCCTCGGAGGATCAAGGCCGTTGGCAGTCATGCTTAAGCAAGGCATTATTTCTTTGATCTGGGCACCATTGCCTTATAAAAAAAAAAAAAAAAAGAAACAAAATTTAATATGCTGCTAATGATGGATTGCAGTGAAGTCATTCCTCTAAATGGGCAGCCTCCCTCTCTAAGTCCTGAATGCGCAGTCCTACCTGAGCAGTCTTGAAAAGAAGTATTTCCTTTGCAATTACTTTCTCTCAGAGAGGAGAGTGAATAAAGAGAGGGAATGGGAACCATGTAGGGCTGTAGTTTTGAATGTAGTCCTTCTTGGGATGCAGTTCAGCTGGACCCATTCCCTGACCAGGTGCATTGCACTGCTAAAGACACCAGTGCAGTGGCAGGGGTGGCACGGGAGTAGGAATAAGTGGCCAGAGCAGAGGGAAGATGATACTGCTTCTTCTAATGACATAGCTAGCATATACCAGCTTCAGGGTTGAGGTTTGACCACGCTGTCATGCCATTTGCCTGACTTCAGTCTAGAGATGTGCACATCTGTGCTGCATAACATGCGTTTGTGCTCATTTGTCAGGTAAATGAGGCAAAGCCTGCAAACATGATATTTAAAAATCCTTAAAAAACATTTTATGGAGGCACCACACAGACTTTCAGCAGCTACCCCTTTCTCTTCCCCACAGCAAGCCCTCCTGTTGGAGCAGCAACGCATTCACCAGCTGAGAAACTACCAGGCGTCGCTGGAGGCAGCTGGCGTGCCAGTCTCTTTTGGAGGGCATCGGCCTCTGTCCCGTGCACAGTCCTCGCCTGCCTCGGCCACCTTCCCTATGTCCGTACAGGAGCCACCCACTAAGCCAAGGTTCACAACAGGTAACCTTTTAGGCCACTGGACACTGAATCAGTGGGGCTTTGGTGACCGCTTTGCCTTATGTTATCCTTTTTTGCTTTCAGAAAGCGGGCAGTGATTGTATAGAAGTGGCATTAGAGAGGTCACGCTCCTCTTTTAGGTGGAAAGGTGTACTCTGGTGGGAAAGCTTACTTGCAGCTCTGCTCTGGCCCTGTGTCCATACAAGGCCATCTGTTTGGGGTCTGAATCTCAGCTATGGTTGTAGACTCCATAATGTCCTGTGGTCTTTCAGAATAAGATTCGGTCCTTTTATACCCTGTTGTCCTTCTTTTCCTTTCCCTAGAGAGATAGATACCCTTTAGCCTAGCCAGAAAAGAGTCTGCAAAATTAATAGAAATGTAGCGTAGTACTTAAGTGTGTTCCTCCAGAAAAAAAGGAGTTGAGTTATACACCATGACAAGGCTAATTTAGATGCGAGGAGAGCAGAGCCCGATGTTGTTGAGAAAGGACACCATGCACAATGAGAAAGGTCCTGGGAGACCTAATGCTACCAGGACCTGCGGTATCTATTGACTGTGTTTTCTGCATCTTCTCTAGTCCCTGTGCAATTTCGCGGCATAAGTTAGCTGGTTTGGACTCTATGCCAGACCACCCCTTTCTGTAACACAGTGTCCACCAAGGAGAGGCTGTTCCTGTAGCTTACCCAAAAAAAAAGAAAAAAAGAAAGAAAGAAGGCCAATATCCCTGGCATAGTGTAATGCGTCAGAAAGGTGAGATGAATTGATTATTTCAGGTTGTCAGTGTGCAGAAACAGATTGAAGTGTTTTCTTACCTGCTCTGTCTTCATTTCAGAATTATGACTACAATTCTGTATTCATCTAGTGCAATGCACAAATGGAAGGAAAGTGTTAATCTCCCCACAAAGATTAAAGGCAAAGAATAATTTTTCTTCCCAAATCAATGAAGGCTTGTGACCAACTTTTTTCTTCCCCAAATCCTTTCTGTCTATTCAGTAGCTTTAGTAACAGATAAAAGTTAATTGCATGCAATTTTTCAAGTCCTATGTTGGGGCGTTAAACAGACTTATTTTAGTGTTCACTGCTTTTCCAGTCCTCTCTCCCCCAAATGTCAAGCTCTATTTTATGAATGAACGTTTTGCCGTGTGGTGTGCACCCTGGGGAGAGGAGAGAAAAAAAAGAAGAAAAAAATGTTGCCTTAAATAAGGGTAACTCATGATTTTGTTTCCCTTTGATTTATCCATTTAATCTTACTTTAACCCATACTTTTTGCATCATTAAAATCAGCACTGTGGGTTGGGTTTGTTTACAGACTCTGATGGTATAGTAAGAATGATATGTTACATATGACTTTCTTCTTCAGCTGTTAGGTCCAGAGTGGGAAGCATATGCAATCAGCTTTCTAAAAGCCCAAGTAGCATCTAATTTTTGAAAATCAGCCCTTCAAGTCTGTATTTGTTGCTAAGAGTTAAATCTTGAATTTTTGGTGACCTGAATTTCTAATACGACTGGTTGCAGCATCAGAAGGAACAAGGTTATTCTAGAGTTTGGCTTTTGCCAAGGATACAAAGAAGGGTAGGCCCCTGGCTCCCAATCAAACAAGATGAAACTTGAGCATATGATACACTTAGCCCCAAATCTTGATGCTTTGAAACAAGGAAGGAAGCCTGGCCCTACTTTAAGAGATTGTTCATTCCTTTTCTTTCTTCCCTTCTCCTCCTTCTGGTATTTAAGTTGTCTTGTCAATCATGTGCAAGACTTTGAATGTACAATAGCATTTCCTACCAGAGGATATACGTTTTAGTCAAATATGTGCCACTGAATTTCATTAAAAATTATATAAGAATGTAGTAGTAAGATTTTGAAGTGTACTGCTTTGAAAAGACACTTAAAATTTTATGATTTATTTTCCTTGGCAGTAGGGTAAAAAAAAGTGGCTTAAAATAAAAAGCAGAATATCACGTTGCTGTTATACAGTACCGGACATTTACTTAATCCAGTTCAGTGGTATGAAGAATGCTTAGTGTCTTTTACCTGTTAAACATCCTTTTCATAGCATTTAGCCATGTTAAGTGTCAAAGGCTTGATTTTCCACTGATTTTCCATTGTGCAGTCCTTTACATTTGTGCTACGTGAATGGAGAAGGAAAGAGGCAATAAGATGCTGTCAAGGAAGAAAGCGTCATTTGGCATGCGCTGACGCTAGTAAAGACGCAGGGCATGAAAGGTGAGATGACAGTTGCCAGATTCATGGAAACTGGATGCAAGAAAGTTTTCAGGAGGAATAATTTTTTTCCCCCTTGCTTTTCTTTATGCTTGAACAAATAGTCCATTTAAATCCCTCTCCACACTCAGGCCATGAAACCTCTGTGTTTACTTCTCCAGGAGAAGTCCTTCAGACAAGCCTAGTTACTGTATGCCCACCAATGGGAAGGAAGGAGTAGTTTAATTAGCTGCCACTATTCCCTTATAGTGGCTGGAAAAAAAGAGCACACAAGCATAGAAAGGAAAACCAGACGTTTCAGATGTTGAGCATGTGTGCATGGCTTAGATTGGTTCTGCTTTCTTGAAGTTGTCTACTGTGTATCAAAGATAGTGTGTTTGGAGGTGGATGCTAAGCCTTAATCACTAGGATTGAACTATTCTTTGAAGGGCAGGAAATTAAAGTCTTAGTTATTTTTCAAAGCAAGCAGTGCTGAAGTGCATTAGGCTTCTCAGTCTGTCTGAGAAGCGACTGCTTTTGAGACCGATTCTACCATAATTATGTGCTCTGGGTTTCATAGAAATTAAGATTTGAATTGCTGTGATCTTTTTGTGAGATGGTTGGAGAAAAGAAACCTGTTCAATGGCCCTGATGAAGGAAAACAAGATTACTCTAGCCACAAGTATGGCTGCTCCGAGATCAGTTATTGTCCAACAGACAAGGAATTCTTCATCACTTTTACGTTCAGAATGTTGTACAGAAAATCCTAATGTTTTCTCTGAATGGAGTTAGCCGGATGGCTTGAAATCCTGTTGTTTTATGTGTAATTTATTCTCCTGTCTCTGGCAGTGGCTGGTACCTGCAACTTCAAAGGTATAAGAAAAGAACAACATAACACACCTCTCAAACACGATGTGCATTACTGCACGTGAAAGTTGAAAGCGATGCCCTTCCTGATGTCTTCGAGGCAATCAGTTTTATGTCCTGCAGCATGACACTTAATTTTCCTTCATACTAGCGTATAAAAAGAAAGCTAGCCCTTGAACTTGCCCTCGCTAGCAAAGTAACCCTCTTGACTTTAATGAATACTTCTGCATGCAATGTTCCACACACATGAATAAGACTTCTCAGGTTAGGCCATTAATTTGCATAGCTCCAATTATCTAGTCTCTGATCTGCTGTAAAAATGGTTCCACAAATTATTCTGATGTTCTGCATTAAAGTATTTTTCATTTACGATGAAGGCATTTATTCTCTCCTGTGCAGAGCAATATAATTATCTGAGCCTCAAATCATATGTTTGTTCTGCCAAGAAAAGCGAGTCGGTTAGGCTTTAGTGCTGACCTTTAAAAATGATTGTTCTCATGTCTTAAGGAGTATTGCTTCCAGCACCATTTAATTTAACTCGTAATGGCCAATGTAGTTTAGTATTTTAAGCTTAAATTGTCAAGCTTTGCTTTGTGTGTCTTCATTTGAGTGTCCCCAACCACAGGGAGGAACTTGGAACAGTTCCATTCTTTCCTGTGGTTTAATTTAAAAAAAAACAAAAACATTGAGTGATACATGATTACAGTGCAGAAGAACTTCATTGAGCCACTGCTGTTATCACTGAATCACTGGGAAAGGACGAAGTTTATAACTCAGCCAAATTACTTAATCCCCACTGTTGTCCCTGTTAACTTAACCGATAGGGATGTGTAGGCATCCTACCACCACCTTTTCTGAAAACTTTTTTTTTAACCCCTTAGGGTCCCCCCAAGTACGTGACCAGGAAGAGTGTTGTAAGGATGCGAATTGTGCAAGTTTGGGATGGGAATGCATCAGTCTGAACAAACATCATGGAAGTCTGTGCAGCAGACATTACTGTCAGATATTCACTCCGTACCACATTTTATACAAATCTTTTAGGGAGATTTTCTGTGTTCTGCATTTCATGGCTCTTCTGGGCTCATTTAGTGTCTTTCTAACTTGAACAGTCTTGGGATGAGGCTCAGTTATCAAAATAAAACTTAGATGTGCACATGTATGTTAAACATAAATGTAGTTTTCCAGCACTTGTGGATGTTGATGAAGAGGTGCTGGTTTGGGTGGCTGAGGATCTAGCCCCCAGTTTCCTACTTCTGCCCTTAAAAGTGCAACTCTCTTAGCTAGTGTCAGGTAAGATGACCTGCCAAATTATCCTGACTGCCTAGTTCTGAGCTGAAACCAAAACCTCTCCAGAAAACCTGGGAAATAACTGGCAAATCTGGTGCACTGTAGGAAGACAAGGGAGCAACTGAAGAATATAAGGTCAATACGAAAACCTAGTTTTTAATTTTGCACTTATCTTTGGTTGATTCATGTTGGCTTCTTCCCTACAAGGTGTTGCCCAGGTACAAAACAGAGAAGACTCTTCAGCGAGGGGTGCTTTGGCCAGTGTTAGCAAGAATGTCTTCATTTAAGGATTTCACAGTAGGGCTCTCGTTTTGTTGTTCCCCTTTAAAAAAGCTGAGCAATGGTAGGAATAGTGTGTGTATTCGTGCTCTGCTGCAGGATAGGCTCTCTGCCAAGTTGATGCACATGTGAATCCTCACTGCCCTTTGARGGTGCAGTCCTTGAGGGTGCACTGAAGCCAGTTAACAGAAAGAGCCAGGATTTCACCCAGACTGGTCAGCAGCTGTCTAATAAATGACTTACCTCTTGTTCTTGTTTAAAATTGAGAGTTTGTGTTATGTGTGAGTATATATGTTGAAAGATAGGGTATATATACACATGCACCTTTTACATTAATTCTGTAACATGTAGTTATAGTCCCCATGGATGTCTGGAAGCCAGAGAAGACAGAATCACTTTCCTCTGTTTAGCCACAGCAACTGAGCTGACCTAGTACCTAGTGCACTCCCACATGGTCTAGAAAATTATCTACATGGGGACTTTGTCAAACCAAGAAAATGCATGAAGTCCCCTGAAGAATGGTTTCCTTAAAAAAAAAAATTAACCTTGGAGGGAAAACGTGCATGAGCAAAGAAAACGGCAGACATTGCACTGATTTGAGAACACTTGAACTTCAAAGAACATTGGTGGAAACTCTAGGGGAGTTTTCTTGGGCAGCCATCCTTACCGTTGGGCTACCGCTTCTTCTCAGTTGGCATTTATAATGCTTGATTTTTCCAGCAGCTTCTCATAAAGTTTGCTTTGAATCAAACCTGGGAGACCTTTACAGAGCTTTATAATACAATCTTATTTAACTGAACTTTGGCTAGCCCAGTCAATTAACCAGGGCTCTGTTCTCTTCCTAGAACTCAGTGTGGGTTTTTTTCTCCCTTTGCACTCACCTACAGCAAAGTGAGGAGTTGCCAGATACCTTCCCTAAGGCTGAATAGCTGAAAGTGTCAGTGCAAGAGTTTTCTGTGCAGGGGGAAAACCAAATTTTTTGGTGGGAGAACATGCCTACGCTCAGGCAAAAAAGGTGTGATTCCAGCTTAAGTCAAAATAGCTGGCTTGGGTACATGCAGCAGCATGGAGCTCAGCTCCAGGCTACATGTCAACGTATCTTCTCAGAGACTTTTTTTTTTAATGGGCCTCTTTGAACTCCTCGCAGTTGCAAATTGTGCTGTTTATCAGTACTTGAAGCAGTTGCATGAAAGCCAGCACAGGGAAGCTATGCAAGCTGTGTTCATGCCTTCAGCYGCAGCATAGGATATGCTCTTGGGGGAGTGGAGAGGAGCAGCATCAGTTAATGCAGACCCTTTAAAGCTGGGATCCGGGAATACCTTCTGCATCCACGGCTAATTTGAAAGCTTTGGCTTCTCTTCAGGACCTTTGATGGGTGACTTTGTACTGTGTTTTCAGACAAACGTTTCTCACAAGAAACCTTTTTTCCTTGCACCCCCCATTTGTACTATTCTCTGGACCTTTTGGCTGAAGGAAAGGGTAAATTTAAGCGTTTTACTGCATCTCTTTTGCTCAAGTCTTTTGTCACTAAGACTGCATAGCTGTGGAGAAGCTGCTGTTTGTGTTCAGGGGAATATTGGCTACAAAACCCTAACTCCTGTTCCAAAAATGTACCCGGGCAACTCTGGAACATGAACCAAAGTCTCCTACCCTGTTGTCATGCCATAAATACTTGGTAATGCAGGAGGATTTAGCTGCCTGACTCCCACGTTAATGTGAAACAACACTGCTAAATACCTACGTATCGTGCTGAATAATTATTCCCAAGTGTGTGCTAATAGACTTAATTAGTATGTTGTCAAATAATGCTGATGTGAAGGCTTCAGCATAAACTATTTTATGAAACACAATGCCTTCTACCGACCTACTCCTCCTGGTTTTTAATCCCAAACCCTAGAGTCACTTTAGCAACATTTATAAAAGCGCTCAGCGGAAAAGTTGTAACCATCAGTCCCTTTTTAGATCACTTATTTGCACTCGCGTGTCTCTGCTCATCCTTACGCTTTTGTTTGCCACCTCCTTCTGTCAGCCTTATGACTTCAGCCTGCGGTGATGCTGGTGATTAATTTTCCTTCCATATTCATTGAGGATTTCTAACGGGAGGAACCGTTGCAGGTTTGGTTGTGTTTCAAAGAAGCTGCCCCCGTGGTTTGCAGGATTTTAATTTTTAGAGGTCTGTGGCTCCTGGTAAAATGCACACTACCTTTGTCTGCAAGTGCTCTGCTGAATATAGAGTGCTATAGTCAAAAACTTGAGGGTTTTTTTTTATTTTTCCCCCCATGTATGTGGCAAAGTGGTTGCTTTCCCTGAGAGCAATTTTTGTACCCTCTGCTGCAGGCCTTGTGTACGACACCTTGATGCTGAAACATCAGTGCACCTGTGGAAACACAAACAGCCACCCAGAACACGCGGGGCGAATCCAGAGCATCTGGTCCCGGCTCCAGGAGACAGGTCTCCGCGGCAAGTGCGAGGTAATGGAAGCACCAGTGAGGAGGGACATGAACCAGTTGGTCTGAGAGAAAGGGAAAAAAAGGCGGCTGTATGCGCCCGATTCTCCTGCCGGCTTGTCTGTAGTGCATTTTTCCGAGCCCGATCCTGGGTTTGGAAGCTAGCATGCCTGCCGACCCTGCCGCTTGCACTGCTCGTTTGCTACCTGGCTGTGCAAGCTTTACGCTGTGCTCCGGTTTTCAATCTTTATAGCTCCAGCTGCGGGCAGCGTCTTGCCATAGGTGACTTGAATTTAATCCATGCCTATGTGACTGTTTCGGCGTGTGTGTATTTAGCTGCCAGGAATGCTTTTCTGGCGAAGTGATTTCGTTGCATCGTGGTGACCGTTCCAAACACACATTTCATAAAACTCTGGAAAATGCTCTTGCCTGCTGTGGATTTCACTGTTTGCAGTGAAGCTGCTCATGTAATTTTTCAGTCCTGTTCCCAGTCCACTGAAAGTCCTTACCAAGTGCTGATGTTTGAAATGACCAAAGATAAGAGCAGAATATGGAGTAAACATGTTGTTTCATTTCTCTTCAGTCATAACAGGAGAAGCTGCCGATCAATGAGTTTGTATTTCTGTTGTTTAATAACAGCAGAATTTTTAATTAAAAAAAAATTTAATACCTTTTTTAAAGTAATGGTCAGCTGAAATGAAGCTATCATAAAAAGAATGAGGTTTGGAGGGCGTAGCTAAGCACTGTTCCATCAAAATAGATTATATAAATTTTGTTGGACATATATGTTTTAAGAGCAAGGCAAGCTAAGAGAAAAGCTTAGACACTAAAATAAGCAGATTAATGATTAATAATAAGCATTAATAGCAATAGTTATTAATAACCAATAGTAGTGTTAATGATAGTAATGATAAATTGATAGTGTTTGTTCCTCAGTTCTCGGAGCATCTAAGGAGAGTGATTCGTACTGTATGTGTGAGTTATGTTGGAACCTGGCTAGAAATATTTTCTGAGCAATCAGAAAATCTGTCCACGTGGTGGCAGCATTGCCTTTAGCTAAAGTTCTCCTGTCATGGCCTTATTTATTGCTGAAGAGAGCAAGGAAGAGTTTTAAACCTGTTTGTGTCTGCAAAGACCCATTTAATTGAATTCTGGGATTATTCTGAAAAACCCAAGCACCCCATTGCTGTTGTCAAGCTCCTCAAGAAGCCATAATTAAATCACAGAATGCTAATTGCCTCCTAAATCTCCTAAATGTATGTTACAGATGTTCTCCAATGTGTAAAGTTCTTCATAGCCCGATTCCAAGCAATGGCTGTTTTGTTGCAAAAGTAATCGTTTCCTTAATTTGGTATTTTAGGTTTCTCTTGTGACAGCTCTTGAGGTTGTTCCTGATGTTCACCTCATTTCCGCCTGTGTTTCCCTTCTGAACAGTGGTGAAATTCAACCGTATCTTGATCCTTTTTCTGAAAACCATAAATACGTAACGTTAGCTTCCTTGCCTCAACTCCTGCATTTCCTTTCTTTGACCTGTGTCCTGCCATTTCAGGAGAGCCAGGCACTCTCATGACGCTTGCTTCCTTTCTCTAGTCGGCTTTTCTATTCCTTCATCTCTGCTTTTCCCTCTTGTGTCCAGATCCACGTTAAAATTTTCTTCTTTATCGTAACTTTTCTCCCGGCCTTGCTGGGCGCAACGTTGCCCTCTTTCTCCATCTCCCTTCCACCTCCTCGCTCCACTCCTCTGTTCTCGACAGGCTTTTTTCCTGGCACCACTGACATTGGTACCCTTTCTGGGGTACCAGACCTGTGTAATTTTTTGCATGTTTCAAAGCCGTTTTTTCACGTTCTTTCTGAAAATCTGCTGCTGGAACCTGTTTCTCACTGAGCAGGAAGGAGAGCAAGATGCAACACAGGTTTCCTTTGGCAAAACCTAACTTGGAGTCAGGGGCACTCGCGTGGCAAGGGGATGAATTTTGGACATCAGTGCTCCCCTGCCCCTAGGCTGGGGTGTGGGCATGAGCTGTTGGAAGTGCTTGGGAAGGTGGACTTTTTTGCATTA
The DNA here is from genome assembly GCF_003343035.1 of Apteryx rowi. Classification (NCBI taxonomy): domain Eukaryota; kingdom Metazoa; phylum Chordata; class Aves; order Apterygiformes; family Apterygidae; genus Apteryx; species Apteryx rowi. Next base: position 99,508 of record NW_020450598.1, read on the forward strand.
CCCCAAGGATAGCAATGCTGCAGATTTCACAAGCAGAAAGCTTACTTCTGTGGGACATATTCCATGATACAATTGATCTCAAAGGAATTTTGGAACCTGGCCTAATAATTATTATTCCTTTTTTTTAAAYCCCTGGTGCCTATGCAGAAAGTCCCATTAAGGACAGAACGTACTATACCCTCCACTCCCCCTGCTTCCCCCCACACATTTACTCTTTGCACTTGTGACATGTAAAGCTTTAAAAGAGCTGTTTACACAATGACAGCGGCACTTAATACTCATGCAGCCGGTTCTGTATCTGCATTTTTTTGTGACTTAGAACTGCTCAATCTGCATAGCAGCACTCTGACAGAGGTGGATATTTGAAGAATTAATAGTAGGTCTGATATGACCGCAGCAAGTCATCAGCAACACCTGGATGACAGCAATCAGAACTTTTGCTAGTGTGTATATTTTATTTTTTGCTGAGCTCCTGCTTTATCCTAGGTTATTTTTGTAGCTGGCATTGCTGACTGACACATTTGGGCACGCTCTTTTTTATCTTCGCCGTTGCAGGTGTATTGTCCTATGCCTCAGACATGCGCCAGTTAAGTAAGCTCTGGGGGGGTCTGATGTGAAAATTGTTTGCCATTGTGCAGTTAATCCATTTATTACCAGTCATGTTTGTAAAAGGACAGTTTAAACTTTGAGGTTTCCTTATCCTCATATTGCACTTTGCTTCCTTAACAGTCCTTTGCTGTGGTCTGTGTGTGTAGTTTAATTCTGTAGTTTGTAAGTATTTGCTAGACACTGATAAAAACACAGTGCCCTGCATGGTACATAATATAATTACATGCTGTGTGGGATAGACAAGACTCCATTGGACCCCTGAGCTCTTCCAGAAAGAGCAGAACCGCTCTTTCTGCTGTTAGGCAGCAGAAATGCAAGCATTGCGTGCTGGAATTAAATTGTAACTGCTTTCAATGCAAGCTCAAACAGTTCTGAGGGTCTCTGTAAACTGGAAATTTTCACTCAGTGTTTCTGTTGTACACGTGCCCCCAGCCAGAAATGGACTGGCAGATAAATATTTTATCATGCATGCAAAAAAAATACTTGCTTTGAAATTTCAGAAATTAATCCAGTAAAAAGCCGTTTTCATCAGGCAACTGAGAGGCTACTATACAACCTGCCAAGTACTGAGTTCCTACCATTTCTCTTGGAGGCGACAGAATTGATCCAGAAGGGGCATGAATATTTTTAGAACAGGAAAAAAAACATCGCTTCTCCCTTCCCTCCCCATTTTTCAGCAGCGAAACAGATATATATTTGCTGAAGTTGTCCAAAACCCTTTTAACATCCAGCTGAGGGGAAAACATGTGCCAGGTTTGCAGTGTGATAGGTAAGAGTTTGACAGAGTTGCACAAGTTTAAAGATGACCCTTTGGAGTGAAAGCGGTTGTCCAAACACGATGACAGCTTGCGGTTTAGAGCATTGCTTGTTTAATTAAGTTAGCGGTATAAAATACGACAATTACTCCGGTGTATGCGCTGAACTTAAAAGCAACAATTATCCTAATTGAGGCAATCTCAAAAAAAGGCTCTTTCCCCAAAACCAAAGCCGCAATCACTGTATGGAGTAATYCTCCCAGCCTTCAGCAGCCTCAGGAAGAAATCGATAGGTTTTGCTATGGGTTGGAGAGGTAACCGAACCCTTGGACTGCTAGAGCAGGTTTGGGAAGGGTGACCGGGGTCCGTCTCCAAGCACGCCTTGGCAGCAAGCCTGCGTTGCTCCAAGCCCGAGGACGGTGAGCACAAGCCCTGGGGTTAGTTGCAGTTGCGGAGCAAGGACGTGAAACCCAGCCATGGGGCTGGGCCATCCTGTACAGCCCTCGGGCTGATCTGAGTGCAGAATCAGTCCCTGCTCCAGCTCGGCAGAGTCACTGTGCATCGGTCTGCACTGCGGCCAGAGCCAGGAGGTCTCCAGAGAGCTGCTTCACACCGAAGAGCTTTGGTGGCCAGCGCTGAGATGCTTCTCGTACCGGTGACTGTGGTGACAGTGGGGCCTGGGAAACCGGAGTCTTGGGAGAAGCAGCTTTATAGCAATTTTCATGGCTTTTTGTGGCTTGGGGCAGGACCACAGTTGGGACAAGGCCTGGCTCACGGTCTCTCAAGATTCCTGTCCTCCCCTATTAAAACATCATGAGGTGAAAGGGTGAATAAAATGCAAACTGAGACTAACATTGTTTTATTGTCGTTGCTCAAAATTAAAAAGAAAAACTAGCTGAAGAGCACAGAAGAAAGCGTATAAAGCAGCAGGAGAGGAGAGGTGTTGTGTTGCTGCAAAGGTCAGATATTGTGCAGCAGGAGACATGAAGGAAAGGGAGTGAAGAGCCATTTAGTTCATCAGGGGTTGAGAAGCCAACTGCTACATTGAAAAGCCTGAGCTCAGCTGCCAGGAAGTAGGCTGGAATAAAGAGACAGATAATACGGAGTGAGCAAGCTCGATAGATGAGAAAGGTGCAAAACCCTATCTGGCATAATTCTTTTGAATCAGGCAATGCTTTCTGTGATATATGTTCTTCAAACTTCTTCTGAAAGTTCTCCAAAGACTTGTAGCTTCCCTTCAATTAAGGCTGGCATATAGAAAGACGGGTGGCCTTTATGCTTTCCTAATGAGCACAGGACTTGGATATATTTGTAGGGCCACCTACTTTAAATGGGAGCAGCTCTTCTGAGGCCAGGAGAGCTTAAGTTGTTTACGGCCACGGAGGACCTGGCGTGTTACTGGAAAGGGCTGCCCTTCCCTTTGTACGTTCCCGCAATGCCAAGAAATACAAAATGCTATTTCTGTATGTAAAAAGCCTGCAAGAGGTAATGGAGACAGACTTGCCACGAACAAAAAAGGAAGACCGGAGAAACATTCAAGGGGGATTTTCCAAATATTTCCGTCCCTTCTGGGTCTAGCATTTTTGCAATTATTACATCTTTAATGGGATGGCACATTTTTGCCTCGTCCTTAACCTCAGGAAATGTTCGCTGGTGGAACAGAGCGTCCAGAAAATAAAAGAGGGACTGGAGTATAGAAATGCCGAAGTTATGAGTGGCAGAGTGCTTGAGCACTCCCGCGGTGCTGTGATTTCTGCTGCTTTACAGCTCGGATGGTTTTAACAGAGTGGTTTCCCGTGCACCTTTAAACACGTGGCAGAGGCTCGTGCTGATGTTTTGACACCGAATTCCCTGTGACACCCTCTTTCGGATGTGCAAGTGCTGGGGGCAGGAAGGTGCTGCCTGTGGGTGGTGCAGGCGGAGGCCCCGTGCGCTCCACCCTCAGACAGTCTCGCTGTGCCAGGATTTAACAGTGCAGTCAGGGATGACTAAACTGGTGCTAAAGCAGGCTCTGTTTTGCTAGAAGTGCCGATACCTTTGAACAAGTGCAGCTGATCCTTGCTCCTTGCAGCTTCTCCTGTCTCTAGCACTCCCATGTAAAGCAAGCGGTACGTGGCAATTCTTTGAAAGTCTATTCTTTTCAGGAGTTTTTTTTTTTATTTTTTGGAAAGCTGTCCATATTTTGGTTCTTGTTAGAAGCTCTGCTTCCACAGGAATGTGGATTTTTTTTTTTTTTTTAAAAGGGAAACTGGCACTGTTTAGGCAAAGCTACAGTGAAGTATGTATGGGAGGGTGCACGTGTTGTTGCATGGTGCGTGCAGAGCAAACTGCGTGACAAGGTAAATGCCGGCCTTGGGTCGTGCCTGTACGTTCCTCTTTGTTGCTGAGGTTTGCATGTTAGATGACCCCGGGATCTTCACAAGATGCTTTCAGAGCTTTCCGACATTTTACTGTTAATGCATTGCAGAGAGGAGTAATGATGCCATGTCCTCCTTTAGGAAATAACCCCTCCAAATGATAACTCCTTTTAGAGCATTTTAGACAAAATCACAGCAAAAAAATCATGAAGTGATTCTAAGCTATGTAAAACACACTGGGAGGGTTCTTGCAAACAGGTTTTGCTGGCCTGTTCTGGAGGATTGAAATCAGGCCTCACAAATAGAGGGTGGCAGCACAAGATAAGCCCCCAAAATAAACTGGGCCACTCTGAGAAAAAAGGGGGAAAGATCTCTAATTTCTAAAATCTGAAGTGAAGTTGGGTCCCACTGACTTCAGTAAAAGCTTTGCTGTAATCTTCGATGGAGCCAGACTTTTGACTTGAGTTGTGTGTTGGCCCTTCTCGGTTTCAGCTGGCAACAAAAGCAGGGGGGAGCACGTTTGCTGCAGTATTTCCCCTTGCCCAGCCTAACCTGCATCACAGTATGGCGAAACAAAAGGGTTTAAGTTTGTAGGGTTTTCAAGATCAGTCTGAGAGTAGAAAGTTTGCAGATGACCCTTAATTGCTAGAAGGTTCGCTTTTGGAGAGTGGCGTTTTGGGGAGAATTTTTGAGGTTAGCTTAATAATCACTGTGGGGAAGTGCATGTGGGTTTGGACGGCTGTGTTTTCATCAGTGAATCATTTAGGCACTTTATAATGGTTTACAACTGAAATCCTAAATACTCAGTAGTCAAGTAGTCCCTGTGTAATGTAGCAAATGCTCTGAGGTAAATATGTTTAAAACAAACATTAAAAGGTCCAAAGATGACTTTATGTCAAGCTAATATTTTGAATAGGGGATTAAACCAAAATCTCTCTGTCTTAAGATGAATTTTTCACAAGAGAACACATTTTAGTTTTTTTGCTCACTGTCTTTATGATTTGTTATGGGAAAAAGAAAAGCTCTGTAATGTGGGTTAAGCAGACCTTTATTGCGTACGCCTAGAGTGGGATTTCCTTTTTGCCACAGGGAAAATAGGACTGTGCATGGTAATCAGTGATTTCATTGCTGCTTTTCTTTCCTCTTTCAGTGTATTCGTGGAAGAAAAGCAACTCTAGAAGAGCTGCAGACAGTTCACTCGGAAGCCCATACGCTACTGTACGGCACAAACCCTCTGAACAGACAGAAACTGGACAGCAAGAAACTTCTAGGTATAGTTCAGCATGGGGAGGGATCACCTTCCAGACATCTGACGTTCACGCTGCCAGCCACAACACTGACGCTGGCAATTGCTTAGTGTTAGCTGTCTGCAAGGTGGGCATGCAAGGCTACCTCTGTCCTCAACTGTAGACAGTTCTCAAGAAGATTCATCCCACCTGAGAGTGGTACACGATGCATGTTCTATTCTTAGGTAGATCTCTGTATCTTGGATATCTAAAATTGCCTTTCATTAATGGCTTCAGAACCTGAAAGGACCCTCTCTGAGGAGTAGAGATAATTCAGTACCTATTTTTATCCTTGGACATTCTGCTCTGCATATTAGACAGTTATCCATTGCTAATTAGGACTTGGAATACCCTCCTAAAGACTTGGATCTGTAGCACCAACCAACTTCCTAGACATCAACAAATAGCTGTCAGGTCTGTATGGATAATCTGCAAGTAAGATGCATGGGTCTGTTAGGCAATCCTACATTTGCTGAATTTGAGTTTGCTTCTTCCTTTCACTGGGGCCTGGATCTGCCCAAAACAGGTCTGCATCTGCTCTAAAATTGTCCTTGCAAACGGTCTAGGGGAAAGTCGTTCAGAAAACCAACTCCACCTCTAGCAATCAAATCATGTGAATTTTAGCAGCCTACCTGAAATGTATTCCTCTCCCTTCATTTTTTGCCTTTTAGCAGCAGTAGGTGAAGGGTTGGAGGGGCATTTTTGGAAGTTCTCATGAGGAGATCAGGAATAAGACAGTTCTGGAATCTAGAAGTTGAGAAAGTTTATGTTGGGATTAACTTCACTTTAAATGATATAAAAAGAGGATTAACTTGATGGTCTGCATGTTGTAGTAGTCACAGCAAAAGAGCTGGAAAGAATTTGCAACACATTCAGTATGTACATTAGATCCCCAAAGAGGAAAGCTATTAGCCAGTTGTTTAAACATGTAATTAGCACTGTATTTATAGCTAAGTTACCACCTCTTTAAAACCCAAAGAAATGAGAGGTAGACACCTTTGGCTGAGTGATATCGCAATTAATATGTGAAGTTTAAATAACTGATGACATCATGTCCTTGGTAGTGTAATACTCTTGCCTTGCGTAAGACATATCTGGCAGTCCAAACAAATGGCGTGTAAATTTTCCCCTGGCAGAACGGAGAAGTCTCTGGCTCGTTTGCAGGTGCACCACCTCTGCACTGATTGATTTTGCTGCAAATTCCTGGGACTAATTAACTAGCGCCGAAGATCAGGGTGTTTGTCTTGAGCGTCCTCTGTGGATCAGATTGCCTGTGATGTGATCTGGGCAGTCTTCTAGCATTTTTGATTCATTGGCTTCACCAGCCTAGGTCAGACAGGGTCAGCACCCTGCCTCTGGCAGCAGTCATCACCAGCATGGGGGGGGGGGGGGGGGCAGAAGGGGCTGTGTGTTGTCCTAACCCTTTTCATTTAGGAGTAGTCTGATCTCAGATGTCTGATACATTGCACAACATTTGATTTTTGGGTAGACTGTGATAATGCTGAATGTTTCCTATGCATTCAGATGTCAGATCCTCTGGCAATGCTACTCCATTCCAGTTTTGCCTCTTGGTATATATAATCTGTATCAGTGGTTCCAGAGATATATTTGGGGAAACAAACATTTGATTAGTATTGGATTTGGGGTTCCCCGGTTTCACTGAATGTCTTGTACAGAGAATCTGAGGGAAGAGAAGCTCTTGCTCTACGTTTCATGACTTCTCTAGTTTTATTGTGTCCTCACATACCTTTGAATAACTCATTTTAAAATATCTGTAGGGATTAAGTTTATTCTTCTAGTGAAGAGAAATAATTCTAATACATGAGGGTATTCCATTACAAAAAGTTGCCTGTTTAGGTGTAATTTATAAAGAAGGTGAACTTGTCGAGAAGCAATATTACTGACAAATCAGTTTGAAGATTAACATATTTCTGGATGTTAACTAGATCTAGGCTGAGACTACACAGGGGGCTCCAGTGATGGCCAAAAATGCTGTCAATCAACTATTTTTTTAACATCTGCTTTTCAAGGCTGCAGCTGCAGGCGAGAGGTGGAGTCCCCGGGATCTCCAGTAGGCATCGTTTTCCAGTAGCTCTTAACCAAGCTTAGAGCTTGTTTCCTCAATTCGGTTGGCACCTTTTAGGCCTGAGTTGCTAACAGTAGGAGACTCGCTACCAACTCACATGACTGTCTTTGCCCCAACAGCAACCAACCACCTCTTCCCACTGCCCAGTGGTGCTGCCGTGCTGTGCGTACACCGTGAGCTGACATCGATGCTCATGGCGYGCAACAGAATTAGCAGAAGAGCAAATGGCTTTGCCATTTGGCATGGCTGCCCGTCACCCTGTCCAGCAAGAGAAAATAAGTTGATAACTTGGCAGACGGGGATCTAGAGGGACAGCGCAGCCTTCCAAATGTGCACTGAAATGCCAAGATGCGTGAGCTCATCTGGGATGTTTCTGCAGCATCCAAGTAGAAGGTTGTCTTTGGGAAGCAGGGCAGGAAGCGACGCTGTGTCTAAAAACAGCACCCTTTCTTAACTTGATGGTTTCCAAGGTGCTGGACCATAGCAAAGTTGACTGCCACTGATGTGCTAAGAAAACCTCACTGACAAAACTGGGTTTGAGTATTTGTGTGGATGGGTGAGTGAGCCTGTAAGCAGCCCCTTCCTCAGCCATCCGCTCATTTTGAGGGTTTAAAAAGTTTTTAAATGTATAAAACAGCTCTGTGGGGTTCTTTTAAATATGTCAGCAGACTAATTCTATGGAAGGTTTGAAGTCTGAGGCTCATGTATGCAACTGTATGTTTGTCAGACCTGAGTGTCTTGGTATTCGCTTGAAATGCAGTAACTGACTCTGTAAACTCTTCTCCTTCAATAGATCTAGGAGCAAGAAAAAGCATGAGAAATTTCAGCCTAAAAGGAAGAGTTTGTAAAGCTGAGAGATGAAAACAAGGATTAGTTCTTTTTAAGCGTCTGTAAGTGGTAATAGGGATGTCCCTTCATCTGGTAGGTCTTGAAGAGGAAGCGGGAAGGAAGTAAATAGCTCAGGTTTCTCAGAACCATGAGCAGGTGTTGATTCATTCAGATACTGTGGCTCAGCTGAATACTTCTACTTCCAAAGTATATATTATTCTGAAGAATATATTATATATTCTCTTTGGTCCTGTAGATTGTTACTTTTGAGTCTTTTTGCAAAGGGTGCCATTCTTCACTAATGTAGGAGAAGTCGCTTGTGGCCATAGAAGTCTGCCATCGATATTGAAGTTGCCTTTCCCAGAGGAGCCTGAGCATTACAAAGATCTGCTTTCATATGTTTTTATCAGATGGGTTTGAAGGCRGCAGCTTTCAACACAGGTTGCATAACCCTACTCCTTGAAGTGTTGCTAAAGCCCTTGAAGGTTTCAAGGTGAAAAACCAGAATCCATCCCTTGCTTGGCAGCGTAAAGCGTTGGAACCTGTTAAACAAGTTTAAACTTAGGCAAATAAGGCTGCATATAGCAAACATAAATTGTTGTCGGAAAAATAAATGTTTAAATAATAGATGGATTAGGAGCAAAAGATGTGGCAGGAGGTCTAAGGCAGGGTGATCTGAGAACTTTCTTGTGGATCCAGTCAAAGAGTGAATCTGGCTGTGTGCTCAGATTAATAATAGGAGGCATTAACTGTGCTTTGAGTTGAAAGGATAACGTAGTCACCTTGTCAACCAAGTCAACTTGTTCTGTTTGCTCGCCACTGGTTTATTTTTTAAAGTTTTCCTCTTTTATGAAACAAATGTGCTCCAAAATCCTCTAATGAATCTGGAGGTGACTGATAATTAGGGTGTGTTGGTTTTTTTGTTTTTTTTTTTTTTATGATTTCTGATCCTCCTTCAGTTGAAAGTGGTTAAAATGTTAATCTCAGAAGACATGCTTAGCAGTTATGGATAGCATCTCAGTCGTTTAGAGTCAGCCTGGTTGCCTGGTATGCAGAACAGCACACAAACCTTTCAGAAAATGGGATTTATAGAAAGCTTTTGTGCTGCGAAGGCTTTCGAACAAGTGCAAGTATATATTTTATGTATTTGTTGAAATATAACTGGGTTATTTGTGTGTGTTTTGAAAATTGTAATAAAGCCAAAGTCCATAACTGTGCTGAGAAAAACTTCAGCATTGCCATAAAATTGGACCCAAACCTGGTGAATTTGACCTTTTGAGGACTTACTGGATTTTTTTTTTTTTTCCTGCAGGTTCTCTAACGTCAATGTTTGTCAGGCTTCCTTGTGGCGGTGTTGGGGTGAGTACTTGCTTTAATGTGTAAATAATGTCCTGTTTGTTCTCTAAGTCCCATTGCTAACTAAAATTGTTGCTTTGCATTCCATCAAGCGGGTAATTGCAACCAGATGTTACTCATAAACACGGTCTGTCTGGGGTGCGGGGTTGCAGTGATGGCCTCACGTGCATTTCTTCAAAAGCAGTGTGAAGATTTTAATCTGTTTTGGAGTCCTGAAATGTGCGCGACATCCAGAGGCGTGTTTTGTCTCTGGCTTTTGGGAGCAAAAACTCATTTCCCAGGCAGTGATGTTTAATGGCTCGGAGATTACTGTGTTTTAAAGCAAATGCTGAAGACAAAAATGCACTGCAACAATACAGAAAGCAAGATGTGCTTTTCATGTTGCTCATGCTTGTGTAGGTGTTTCATCTTCAGTGTTGGAACTTCAGAGCTGCCTGCCTAATAGTGCAGGTGGAAAATGTATTAATAAAATAGTGATATTGCAGGATAATATTTGGGAAGTTCCTGTAAATAGTAAGTTACTGTATTTGTGTCTGGGCTATATTACTGTCCTAGAATAAAATGTCCCGTGGGTTACACAGCGCAAGGGAATTGCAGTCTTCATTATTTGCCACCTTTCATTTTTGGGGCTCAAGGCAATTGCACATGAATTCTGAAAAAGGTGATGAAAATATCTGTCCATCCATCATGTAAAAGCTGAACATTAGTTTTCATCTGTCAAGATTCTCTGGTAACAAAAAGAAGACTTTTCTTGTTTGTTTGTTCTTGGAAGATTGAAAAAAAAATACCGTTCAAATACCTTGTGTTGAAAGTTTCGGGGTTATTTTGAAGCCTGAAAACTTGACAGTTTTCCTTTCAAGTCAGACTTTCTGCCCTAAAGTTTGTGTGTAGGGTGACGCTACAGAAAATCTCGGAGAACAGGAAGGGAAAAGAATGAGAAGAGACAATAAAAGGCATTGTGTTTGAAAATTCACAGTGGTAGTTCTTATGCATAATTGTAGCTCGTGAGGTTGAATTTAGAGGTCTGGATTCTGTTATGGAAATGAAACAAAATTGTTTTCTTCCTGAGTCTTTGCAAAATCGGTGCTTTGAAAATTATCCCGTCAAAAAAAGAATAATCGGCATTTATTCATACCGCCACCACTGAGCACTCGTAGAGATATTTTATTTTGTATTGTAAATATGCTGCAGTCTCCTAATTCATGGCAAATTTTTGGCTAGAGTTTAAAAGGTTTGGATTTACTCTGCCCTGCAGTCAGGCATGCCATTCAAAGCAGAAATTATCATTTGCAAATGAAGACTGAATGGTAACAAGTAGAGACAGTGCCTGAGCCTAACACAGTCCCATAAGTCTTGCATTAAATCCTAAATCAAGGCAGGAAACGCACAGTGCTGGTGTTATTGATATGCTGGTAATATTCTGAAGATAGTGTTTGCAGTTAACTTTATGGTCAGTTGTCTCCATGTAGCCTTAAAATATTAAATAAAACATATGCTAACTTTTCTACAGTGTTTTAGTAATTCCAAGGGATATTTCCATGTTGTAGCAGAAAAGCTTTTTAAAACTAGTAATCAACAACATGATAGTCAGATTTTTCATAAACATGAATTTTTGTTTTGTTTTGTTTTGTTTTGCTTTCCCAGTTACACTGGAATACAATGTGTATTATTTGTGCGGTTCTGCTGCTTTCCTATCTGATAGAGAAAAATATGTTCCTCTTCATTGCGTTTGGGATGCATTTCTTAGGATTATATACACAGCAGCTGTGTATTTGTAGGGAAAAATGAGTGCATGGTAGAGAATGATTGGCTACAGCATATTAAGCAGGGAGTGTTTTGCACTTGTATGTAGTATGGATGGATTTAAGTGTAGGCCATCTCCTTTGGAGTAGGCAATACATGCAGTCATCTTACAAGGTCCTTTCTAGCCTGCTTTCTGTTGTCTTTGCAAGATTTGTCAAGAAAGTTGGCTTTGCAGTGCTGTGTTTTTACTGAAGAAATACAGGGAAGACTTTAGTCTTTGTTGGCATGCTGGTTCTATGAAACAAGTTGTCCTTGATTTGATTTACTATGAGAAACTGTTGCAAGATGCCCCGTAGTGGTGTTTTAGCTGAGGCCACAGAGCCTGCCTTTCGGTAGCAGATGAAAAAACCTATTTTCTGTGCCAAAGAGGATGACGAGACACTTTTAAGATGAGTGTAACATTATTAGAAGAGAACAGAAGAAAAGATTTTAATAAAATCAGGGGCCAGGTTAACATACCAACTATGAAGACTTAGCGAGAAGGAATTTAAAAGTGTGATACAATTCTGAGAAGTTCATCCTGTGAAGACTGCTGGTTTATTGAATGCTGTTTGTTATAGTGTAAACTAATCATTTGAAATTGTTCTAGCAAGAGGACTTAGAGGCGGTTTTACTGGATTTTTTTTTCTGCTGTTGCTTATCAGACCATTATGCAGGTAGCTAGAGGGCATTTCTGACTGATGAGGAGCATTGGAGTTGTGTCTGTACTCTCTCTTGTTCAAGATCACCAAGGTAATCATCAAGGTAAGCAGAACATGACTCACCTTTGAGTCGGCAGGACTTTTAAGCTTTTAGTAATCAGGCTTTGTTGCAACGTTTTCTTATAAGTTGAGAAGGTTGTGGTAGCTTAAGAAGTTTTGTGTGCGCTCAAGTTGCTTTATACTCGTTCCGTTGGTGTTTTTCTGATGATGAAGGAAGATCAGGTGAGCATGTTGATGAGAGGGCATGTTGGACAACTGCTTGACTGCCTAAGGCCAACTGTTTGTAGTGTGCTGTCTTGTGTCCTTCCTCCTGAATGTGAGAGGTGGACCACTAAGAATGATTTAGCTACACAGCCACAGTGTGCTGGAGAAATCAAGCCCTGTTTCCTTTTTGTATGTCGTCTTTGGGGTGGTAGAGCAGCTGATTGGGTGACTAACTGCCTATGGGAGATAGAGATAATCAGCCGAACACCTCTAACGATCATTGCCTGGAGAGGCAGGCTAGATCCCTGCCTGGATATCCATGCCCAGTTTTGGAGGAGAATTTCAGCATGAAATATTTCCGCATGATTCTCTGCCTTTGTCACCTCAAGATAAGGGCACTGTAGTGGATGTCTCATGGATCTTTATATTCAGCTCACCAAGATGCTAGACACTTTTCCAGCTGGCCAATTGCTTCATAAGGAGTGTTTTACCCAGAGAACTTGAGTCAACCTGCTGTAGAGTAAGGGAGGGACCAGTCCTCTTCTGGGTGCCCTGCTGGTTCGAAGATAGGAAATAACAGAGTTTCAGTCCCACAGAAATCTTTGTTTTTAATTGAAATGCTGAAGATCAGGGGATAGATGGTAGGCAAATGTGCTCTGCTGATGGTATTATGTTTATTCGGGGTCATCAAAATGAAAGCTGACTGCAGAGAATATCTCTGTTATATTGTTATCTCTTGATAACAAAAAATTGAGCAGTAAAGCAGTTTATGAAATTCAGTGTTGATGGATGTGAAATAATGCATGTGGGCAGGAGCAGGGAAAGGCCTGGACTAGGCGAAAGCCAAGTGATTACTCTTTCTTACAGTTCAGGAGCTGAAGGCCTCAAGTGAAATTATAGGATAGCAGGTTTAAAACCAAGTTCTTTTCCTGCACACAGTTAAACGATGGAACTCTCTTCCACAGGTGATATTATGGAGGTTGAAAGAATAAATGGATTTAAAAGGCAATTTAGGCGTATTCATGGGGGGAAAAAAGTCCATGAAGAGCTGTTAAGCACAAGGATGAAGATGCATTCTGTATCTCAGGACACCCCTATAGTGGGGACTGCTAGAAGCTGAACGAATGAGCCGTCAACGTATAGCTATTTGTCCTGCTCTTATGCTTTCCCAAAGCATCTGCTGCTGGCTAGTGTCAAAGCCAGATTATCGGCTTGATTGCAAGGAGGCAATCAAATGACGGAGGAATGTTTCCTCCGAAGTTACACATCAGACCAAACACTTGGCTCTGAAAGGAAGAGTTAGGACATGGTCTGTTCATCAGAGATGGAAGTCAGAAACTTTCCTCCACTGCTCTGGAAAGCTCCGGGGTGTTTACTTTCAATTAATGCTTTACGGTTTACATATTTTCTTGGTGAAGAAAATACGCTAAAGGAAGAGTAATTGGGTCAGCAAATTGTATTTCCTTGGGGAAAATAATACACCAGTGGACTGTCTCCTAAATACATGTCCTAACAGTGATCATTTATTCTGAACCTCAGGCTCATAGATTGAAAAGGGGTTTTGTAACACAACTTGACTGTTAGCTGTATTCTTTTTCCAGTTCTAGCTAATGAAATAGATATTATGTTACACCACGCCAGGTTGACCTCAGTGTCTGACCTGATGCCATCTTCAGCAGTATCAATAAGCTTTGGAGAGGAAAGATGTAGTCTTTACTGTTTCTTTCTCTTCCATTTTGTTCCCGGTTATCTGAATCTTATTTTTACCATATACTAGAGGTCCCAAGTCTCTGAAGGCCATAAATCTCTCTCCTGGCCTTACTACCTGCTTTCCTATCTTTGAGCCAGCACCTTGGATAATAGGGCCAGTAGAGGCAGGAGAATATGATGAGCAGGTTCCTGAGGATAACTCTGGATGCCTGGAAGTTTGTAGTTATTCCTGGGAGGTGGGAATGAGTTTTCTTCTGTCCAAAGGGATGTGGCTACAGCTAAGATTTTTTTCCTTTTCTGTTTTTTTCTCTGTAACTTTCTCACATCACATCATCTACCTGGCTGTCTCCTGGTGACATGACAGAGCATTGCTTTTCCTCTTCGCTGTCCTGTTAGGTTTGTGGTTTATTCGCCAGCTCTCGTGGTCGAACTCAGGCACCTTGCTTAGCAGCATTGCCTTCTCAGTTGCCCTCAATGGAAATGGGGCAGCATATCAGTAATGTTCCCATTTTGCTTTAAGTGTTTGGAGCAATATATGAATTTCCATGAGTTCTTCTTACTAGAGAATGTGACAAAGGAGGTAAAAGGAGAGGAGGTGAAAGAAACAGGAAAAAGTTAAATGCAAATCAGTTTGTTGCATGAAACCTTTCAATCTTTCTCCTTAAAAACCAGGTCATGATGTCTCTTGTGAGTTTTCCCTTATTTGTTTTATAAGAGGAAGCCTTCACGTTGTTGTAACCGGCACTAACAAACCTCTTCCCATCTGCAAACATTCTGATCTTAGCAGGAACAAAAAAAAGCACAGAAGCACTTATATCAACAGATGTGAGCTCTGATTTAAACAACAGTAATTTATTCCTGCTGATCTTTACTCTAGCAACATCTGCAAGTGCACTATGCAGTATTTTTGTTTAGAGACATTACCTTTACTTCTCTATAGTACATGCTCTTTTATTAATATATTACTTAGATGCACCAGAGCATTACATAATACAGGATAATTAGAAGTAGATTTTGGAGAAAAGATTTTGAGCTTTGAGAATCTGCAAAATAGTCCAAGCATACTTGCATCTTAATACAAAAAGTTCAAAGACCTGATATTGTAATATTGAATATTTTCTAACTTTTTTGTTTTTTTTCATGTATCTTTTCTTTTATCTCTGCACATTCAGCAGATCTTGGTATTAATGTTTTTCTTTTCCAGAATAAGTTGTTCTTTTTTTCCATTGTAAGGTCTTGAGTATGTAAAAAAAATTTTTACCTGTGCGGGTGTGCAGCATGCAGCACAGAGTAGAGACAACAAAAAGGACTGCCATGGAATGCAAATAAGAAAGTAATTAGAAAGTCTTAGAAGAACAAAATGTGGTTATTTAATCAATGCTTTAGAGCACTAGGAGATGCACTTAGGTAGAGATAATTCCCTGGCAGCATGGATGACATGTGCAGCTAACTCTAAGCGCAATGAGGAGAGAAAAGCAGAATTCCTTTGTTCTCCTTTCCTTTGTAGAGTCTGGAACTGCTGTGTAACATGTCTCTACTGGTCCCTATTTTTAAATGCCTATCTGGATAGCTTTTCAGCTAAAGAAAAGATTAGGATAATGAAACCTTTTATAAGATCCTCTTCACTTTAATTTGAAATAGTTCTGCATTCATATATAGTACAGTATACAGTGCTAATAGGAACCTCATCGTGTATATTAATAAAGACTTCAAGTTTATAAGGAAGGAAAAACTCTTTCAGGTCTCACCCTAAAACATCTTAGGCATTCTTCCTAGAAAAGAGCCTGTGTCAAACTGCTGACCCTTCTTTTCCTGTGTTCTCTCATCATTTTGTAATAATCGTATATGTTGTGGAGGTTAAGACTGTGCAGCAGGTCACAAGCATTGAATTCCCTCTCCCCACCTCTGGAGTTCCTCAGCTCTCCTAAGAGCTCATGTAACAGAAATGGCAGTTCCTTTATTGAAATGAACAAGTCACTAATATTATTCTCAAGAAGACAAGTGTGCTGGCCAGGACAACTACTCCTAACCCAACAGATGTGGAGGACTCGATGTCTCTGACACAGTTGTACCGTCCACTTCAAGAGAGAAAAAGAGAAATACACTGTCAGATCAACAAAAGGCAAGAAATATGCTTCCTCTCTCTCTGTAAAGTCCTTCCAGATGGGAAGGCTGATGTGCTGTCCCAGCAACAACTCCTGTAATGGCAGCTACATCAAAGAAATCATAGGCAAGGAGAGCCAAATAATATCTCCTCTGTAATGAACCTCAGAATTCAAGAATGATGGAGGGGTCAACAGCAGCTCATGCACCAAACAGCAGCAGCTTTGGAGTCAGAGAGCAGTCCAGCTCAGGGCCACATTAATAGCATTTTCCACCATGGCAAAGTCTACGCCCCTTTGCTGCGAAGCACTGATGACTTCAGTGGGTCTGTTCAAACACTTACAGTGAAACAGATGATGAAGTGCTGCTTTGGATTAGGGCCCAGTGGTCTCCAGACATCCGTTCTGGGGAAGATGGCTGGGTGTTAAATCCTTATCTTGGAGATGTTTGTGAGCAGGATGGAGCCATGGAGAACTTGTGGATGGGAACAGACATCTCGACCAAATCCTCCTCTTGCTGGGTAGCTGAATGCGGAGGGCATGGCAGAGTCCTTGGAATTGGCTCCCAAACTACAGGTGGAATTCTTTTTCTAGGAACTTAATTTCTTTCTGCAGAAATAATAACTCTTCAAAACCACTCCCTCTTGCCCTCCTCATTCTTCTTGAAATGCTGCCAATGTAAGCCTGGCTTTTTCAGGCACCAAAGGGCTTGAACTTAACAGTGTTTGGCTAAGACGCTTGGTGACTTTTGCATGCCTTATGGGAAAAGCTAGCAGAAACAAAAGTCTAAGGAGGTCTTAGGATCCTGTTGGACCTACCTAGTCTTGAATAAAGACATGCTTGTGACATCTGAATTTCTCTTTTTTTTTTGTTTCTGTTTCTCTGATGACTTATGGTGAATAAAGGTGGTCCTCTTGCAGTTTTGCATCCACTGCAAGGGCCTGATACTTGCTGTGGTTGGACAAAGAGAGAGAGGGAATCTCTTGGCTACAGGTGTCCTGAAGCATCTTCTTTCAAGACCAAGAACTACTTTTTGAATAAATTTGCTTGGTCCAGATCACATGGTGTAGCTGTATCTCACTTCTGTGAAACCTGCAGGTAACAGAAATGTGAGCCGCCTTTGTGTGGCCCTCACTCTGTGGAAGTGAGGCAGCAGATAGTCCTGTAGAGCCTGTGAATTTTATCCTTATCTGAGATGGCAAGAGCAGGATTGAATTCTACAGACAGTGAGGCTGTCAGCTCCTTAGCAAAAAGGGAAATAAATGTTCCCAGTTGTTAAAAATACGTGTATCTCACACTCTCAAATGCTGTGATGAAGAGGATCTGAGAATGAAGACTGATGCATCTCCTAAGGGGACCACAGCAGTGTCATAACACCTGAACTGCAAACTTGACCACCTCTTAACATCTATCATGGTACTTCTGTTCCCATGTTATTGCCCATATTGACAGGGATCTAGGGGAGTCCTTGTACCAAGAATAGTTAGTGTAGGCTTTTTCACCAGTGAAGTGACTTTCCCCAGAGCCTAAGACAGTGAAATGTATTGGCAGTATTACATTGACAGTATAGAGGTGCCTTTTTTGGCATTCTCATGAAACTTTCTTGGTTTACTGTGACTTCAAAACTGTCCTCATGGCAGATGTTGCCAGAAGTTGTCACTGATAACAGGCCTGGAATTATCTCCACTGGCTTTAATGCAGCCATGGAAGAGATGGATCAATCTCGTGTTGAGCTGCTTGTATCTCCCTAGAGCTCAGCAAGCAAACTGGATGCCAGTTGAGACAGACAGTCTGTTTCTTTCGTTCCCCCTTTGCCATTGTTTCCATAAATACGCTCAACGTGGAGTATTCCATGAGAAATAGCTGGTGATCCTTTGCACTGAGCAAATATTACTCTTACCCAGTGATGTTCCTGGGTAGCCAAACTGTCCTGACATGGGACAGTTCCAGTAGTCTGGATTTTGCAAAGGCCGTGACTGACAAGGAGAAAACAAGCTTTCCTTTCATGCCAGCATGCAAACAGATCAGGGTGCTTTAAAGGAGATCCAAAGCAGCTCTTTCCCAGCGGCAAGTCAGCCTATAAACAGTCCCCCAGGAATCCCCCTGGCCCCCCGCCTTCTTTTGCAGTTTCCAACAGAGTTGTAGTAAAAATTGAACAGGCATTTCATCATGTGTCTGCAAACTAATCGTGCCTTTGTACAGTTGTTGAGATTAATGTGGTAAAAGCCAACAGTTCTCACTTTTTGTTTAAATTAGAACATGATCTCGTATAATAATGAAGCAAAGACTGTCTCAAGAATGCCTTTCCTTTTCTTTCCTTTTGTCTATTTGCACATTTTCTAAGGGAAATTGATCCTGGTCCTGTCAAATATTTAGCATTTAAGTAGATGTCTGTAGTTAGCACCTAGATGTTGAAGGTCTGTTGTTAGCTTTAATGAGACAGAATTTATCTTATGATTCTCCAGGGAAGTTACTGTGATTTATGTTGATAAATCTGGCAGGAGTAAGTTGGGCAGGCATTTTTTAAATGTCCATTGTTAAACATCATTCTTCATTGTATTCTCATTTTTAATAAGATTGTTTTAAAGTGTTTTTTTAAAACCTTTTTATTTCATCCTGGATCCATTTACTCCAGCAATTAAAGAGAAATACTGTGCTCTTAGAAGAATACTGGTAGGAGACACCTGAAAATTTGTGGTGCTTGAGATACTGAATTTGCGTCTCTATTATGGCTTTGACCCTTTGGCACCACAGAGCTATTGAAAATTGTCATCTCTTTAGTGCTGTTTGTTGGGACAGACCCTCAGTAGCTCTGCCATTAGAGTCGTCACTATTGCGGTTAGCAACTACCTTCATGCGTGGAGGCAGAGCCCTGTTGGCCACCGCTGCGCTGTTGCACACTCACCCTTCAGGTGAGAGTGGCTCCCGCGCCTGGCATTGCTACGCTCAGTTCTGCAAATACATGCATTTTACACGTTTGAATGATCTCTCTGTAAAACGGGAGCCTCCATTTCCTCAGTTAGCCTTATTGTTCCTAAAAATGGTTTCTGTGTGTCTCGATTAGGTCGACAGCGACACAATTTGGAATGAAGTTCACTCATCTGGTGCTGCTCGCCTGGCTGTGGGCTGTGTCATTGAACTTGTTTTTAAAGTAGCCACCGGAGAATTGAAGGTTGGTATGATAATAACACTTAGCTTTGATACCAGCTCTGTACAGGAATCAGCAGAACTCAGTTCATGGCTGTGTTATGCAGAAGATTCAGTTAGCTTTATTTTAATGGCACCATCTGGCTCTAGTCATAAAAATCTTTGAGGGTATCAGCAAGTGAACAGCAGACTCCTGGTGAATGTTCTTACGCACTGATTAAAAAGAAGAAAGAAACCAGAGCAGCAAGTGAAATCATTATTCAAGTGATATCTGAGGGTCTTGCTGTTGACTTCAGCTGGGCCAGCTAATTTGCTGCTTAAGTGACCTCATTCAGAGGTTTTTTCCTGAATGGAAGGAAATACTATACCAACCAGTTTCCATAAAATTCACATAGATTCCACCCCCCTACCCCTCCCCCCCCCCAAAAAAAAAAAAAAAGAGCATCATGCACTGCTATGGTCTTGTGAGAAAAACCATCAAGAACAACTAAATAATTCCAAAACAGAATTAGCAATTCTGGCTGTAAATCTGCATGCATCTCTGTGAGATGAATGTTCCTTTCTGTCTCATTTCTTCCTTCTCTTATTTTTGCGTGTAGAATGGATTTGCTGTTGTTCGACCTCCAGGTCACCATGCAGAAGAAAGCACACCCATGTAAGTCTGCGTATATACTTTGTTTAGCTTGCTTCAATGTCTGTCTATTATGTGATCTGCATCTGTAAATTAGAAAAAGAGTTTGTTAGTTTATTATTGCATATATTATTGTTATAATTTCTTGCTGATTGCTACACAGTCGAGCATTAGATTCAAAGCTCCTAGTAATCCTCTAGGGGAAGGAAAGATCCTGCTTTGTGGTTTGGGGCAGGTATATATTTTAGAAAGAACTGCATTAGAATCATGCTTTGAAAAAGCATTCATGCTTTTATTTACTCTTGTGAATTGTCTTAAGTTAAATGTTGATGTTTCTTCTAATGTGAGGAAAGCAAGGATCTGCAACTGATCTTAGCATATCGAACATAACTTTGTGTCCTGGGGTTAAAACATGGAATTAGGAAAGTGTTGGAGTGTGACGGCTTCACGAAATGAAAGCTGACGTCAGGCACATTACACGGGTTTAGTGGAGCAGGGTTTATATTAGGGTTTTGGCTGTTGGATCATACTGGGCTTCTGGATGTGACTTAACTGGCTGTTGAAGTTTCATGTCCTTGGCTTTGTGACTGATTCGGGGAGCCTGGGGTGCTTTGGTCCGAGATCCGAGTACCTTCTGCTGGATTCCCTTCGGTGCAGCATTTCGGGGCCTCTCTGAGCCGAACCACTCCATTTCCGATGATGCACATGGCCACACATCACTTCAGCTGTCGGTCCTTTCCTTTCTTTCTCCTCTTTTTGCATTCTTCCCCCTTCACCCCTGTTCCCTTTGCCCACATGGGAGCCCTGGGGAGCTGGTACGCACCCATGGGGCAGTTTGCATGGAGCAGCGTTGCAGAGGGGTTTGGAAAGTCTGAAATGTTCCCTGTTTCCTGAGAGATCGCAAGGCACCTGCTGCTGTATGGCTGTCTCGTGTTCCTAATTGAGCACACCTGCATCTTTTAGGGAGGAAAGAAGAGTGAAAGCAGTGGAAATTTCTTCCTACAGTGTTATGTCCCGGATGATAGATGTATTGGGACCAAGGCAAACCTATAATTAACACTTCTATTTTTTTTCTCTTTTTCTCCTCCCTCTCATCACCTCCAGGGGTTTCTGCTACTTTAACTCCGTGGCAATTGCAGCCAAGCTGCTCCAGCAAAGACTGAACGTTAGCAAAATTCTTATAGTGGACTGGGTGAGTAAACATTGATTCTTACCCATGAAGAGATCGAACGGAAGTTTTTCTTTGTTTTTTTTGAGTTTTCTTGCAAAGGCAGCCCAGGCTTTGTAAGTCAGTGAAAAAAAATGTTATCTGTGGTCTGTAAGCCAAAATGCCTTTGTTTTTAGTTTTTTGATAAAAGATTTCTTAAAGGGTGCATAGGTTTCGGAACAAAATCAGGATTTTTATTACACTCTTACCCTCCTCCCCCCATCAGTTCTGTGCAATCCTGAATAAGTAGTTGCCTTCTATAACAAGACCATAACACAGTTGCAAGGATGGATAATTCTGCCAACTGTGCTGTTGTTTTCTCAAGGTTGTTGGGCTCAACCATTATTATCAATCCCAGCTCTACTTTCAGGACATGATGACTGGTTATTGAAAGGGATAAGCTGTCCGACATGGCTTGGCCGTCTGTCTGGATGGTCTCAGTGCCCTGCCACTGGGCTAGTGCAGCCTCTGCACATTTGGGCAGGCGGTCAAACATATCTGTAATTTGGACAAAGACAGTGAAATATTCTGCAGACAATGCATTGGAATTCCAGTAGGGCTTGTTTGGATTTTTGCTACTGTGATGTACAGATTAGAAAGAAAAGAAAAAAAAGCTGGCTGTGAAGGCATTTGAGCGCTTGGGTATCAGCTAAGAGTTTTGATTAGATTGCCACAAGTCCTCCATGGACAAGACAGTTAAAATGGATGTATTTTTCTTTTTGACTTAGTAGATGGACATTGTTTTCCTCGCTTCCCACCGACTGTTTTTCATATCTGAAAGAAGGGGCATTTTGAATGCCCGTCCGCTGTGATGCATTTGTGCACCAAGTAGCAATGCAGTAGAGGATCTGGGCTGTGAGTTTGGGGTGTTTAACCCAGATGGGCCCAACCTGAGAAATTTGCTGGGATTTGCTTCAGTGTTCACCCTACAGACTGATTAAAAACACAAAATTGGGGTGACTGACATAGCCCTTCCTTCCCCTTGTCCTGCAAGGTTGTGCATCAATCCAGTTCACGCCAAGAAAATTAATCTTGTTTTCAGTTTTGATATATGTTTGAGATTGTGTTTACTCCTATTTATCCTGTTTTGTTAAACGGAAAGTGTAACATGAAGCCAGCTGTGCAATGTAGATTATTCTCATTTGCAATAAACTGCTTCAGTGAGATCAGAGAAGTCCAGAAAACAAAACACAACAAAGCAAAACCCTCCAAATCCCAAGCTGATGGCTTTAATCTGCATTGTTACTAAGATACTAACCTTCCTCACATGATACAATCTCTGTCCCTGAAGGATGTACACCACGGAAATGGTACTCAGCAAGCTTTCTACAATGATCCTAATGTTCTTTATATTTCACTACATCGCTATGATGATGGGAACTTCTTCCCAGGCAGTGGTGCTCCCGATGAGGTAAGAACATGGATCGACATAGTGTCTGCCTTCGCAATGTGTTGCTGTGTCTGATAGGAACTGCTCATGGTTGTGATGGAGGTGGCCCAAAAGACCTTGGGGGCTTCTGCTGAGCAAGGCTGCAGAGACACTTGTGCCACCATCCCCACGCTTGTGCTTGTTAGTGCCTCTTCCAGAGCCCATCGCCCAGTTTTGGGTGTTCCTGTGCGTTCCTGTCCAAGTCCTAACAGCCATGTGAATTGTGTCCTGCTGCTGCAAGCTGGCAGGAGAGGAAAATCCCTTGGCAAACGATCAAAAAATGAATTCATGCAGTTAGACTCTCAAGCCCTTATGGGACAACCCTGTTCCAAGGGACCCCTTTGCCAGCTGTGCCAGACAGCGTTTTCTTCCCTGAAGAGCAGGACTTGATGTACTTTTCAGACCTTCCCCAAAGTGGGGAATAAGCGTTTTGTGAGATGACAGAGGAACAGGTTGTCTGCGGCTGTACCACCAGCTCTGTACTGCAGCACTTGGGTTTCCTGGCACGGGCTTGGAGCTCATCACCTCCTGCCTTATCCCTGCCAGAGCATTGCTTACGGCAAATGCTGTGTTCAGATTTAGCAGTCTGGATAGTAGACTTTTAGCTAGAGTCATTCATGCCGTGGGACAAAACCCAACAGTTACAAGTAGTTTCCTCGGAGCCTGCTACAGAAGGAAAGGCTGTGCACGTTACAGTGGAAGCATTTTTTCTTCTTGGCCCTTCACACAGACACTTCTAGTTTAGTCCCGTCCTTTCTTTCATTCTAGGTTGGCAGCCAATACCCTGCTGTTTCAGACTGAGCTTAATGCTGTCTTTTGAAAGTATACCTGGCCCTATTTCTCCTTTCCTTTGTTTGATGGACGAGCCTTTGTTCATACTGTTAGCAAGGGACCCCCTTCTGGCTTGTGGATTCTTTACTAAGAAAACATAATCGGCATGGAAAGTGTGCTCTGTTTTAAACAAGCCGCCCCACTAATTTGCCCTAGTAAAGTAGAGATAATACAGAGATTTGCAATCATTCCTTATGCAAGACCTTATAGTGGCTCATTTCCAGCCGTGCTGTGAGCCAACCTCATTAAAACAGTGCTATTTGGTATATGACAGTGGCCTCACAGAAAACATTTGCTGTGAGCTCAGCGCACTTGGGGACCCTTCCTTCAGTCTGCTCTCATGGTATTTATCATTCCTCCTCCATGGGAGCGGGTGAATGACTTCTGCCAGGCTAGTGGCCTGAGGAAATAAAATGCAGGGTGCTACAAGTATAGAGCACAGAAACAATCAGTATTTGAATCATATAATCAATAAAACCTTCCTAAATAGATAGAATTTTTATTTCAGCTGTAGTTTTGACGTAAATTTGAATTAGAAGTGGTTCCTTCTAGATAGATATTCAGTTATCATCCTTCATATGTGGTTTATCAGAGGGAAATTATGAAATGCTGTGTTTTATTTACTCTGAGACACTCTAGATTAAACCTGAAAAGCCTTGGAATTAGTACCCTATCTATCTGGCTTTTTCCCATTCATCAAACATTGATGTTTCCATTTAGGTTTCTAAAGAAACTTAAACATAATGTGATACTCCTTCATTACCCTGTTTGTGCATTACTGTGGTAATGAATGAACAGCAACTCTTCGCAGTGGGCTTAACCTCTGCTTTAGGATATACAAAGGACATGAGGTCTTAAACTTCTCTGAGATCCACTTTTTTTTGCTGACCCTTGGAATTAATAATGAGTTTACAAAATATCTAGTATTGTAAGGAATTGTAGACTGTATTATCCACTCAGTATTTGCTGTTTATAGTAATTTTTAGAGGGTATGTGCTGTTCCTGACTGAGTAAAACAAAGAATTTGCGCTATTTGCGCTCAACGTTAATGTGCAGGTGGGGATGGATCAACATTCACCACCCGCATGCCCCTTAGGTCAGCAAAAATGTTTTCTGTGAATAATACTTTTCGCCAGCAGAGGGGGTGCTCACTCTGATTAAAATTGTGGTATTTGGTTCCCCCAGCAGGAAGTAGAATACATATAAAATACCCTTCAGCTTAAAGCTGGAAAGGACTTAATTCGATGAGGTTGCACATGCAATGCACTCTTGTACAAAAGAGGAAAAGGATCCACATTAATGGTGTTTTGTTTTTTTTTTCCCTCGGGCAACTAGAAAATGCTGACTGTCCACAACTCCCATCAAGTTTAGAGAATATAGGAGCACACAGGAGCTTTAATTTTATTCTCTCTTTGGGAACTGAAGTAATCTAGAGGGAAAAATTACCCCATCAAGTTATTGAATCAAAATCCAGATTCAGCTGGATGAATAGAAAGACAGCGAAGATGCATTGCTAGAATTAGCAGTTTCCATATGTGCAATTAAAAGTACTGTTTCCCTTTTTCAGGTCGGCACAGGAGCAGGAGTTGGCTTCAATGTTAACATGGCCTTTACTGGTGGCCTTGATCCACCGATGGGAGATACAGAATACTTAACTGCTTTCAGGTAATATTGAAGACTTCCTCTAACATGTTTTTCACTGAAACAGAATTTCTTTTTTCTCGTGCAATCTCTCTTAATCTTGGGTTTCTCTCTCGCTAAGTTAGGAAACAAGATTTTCATAGAGCTGTAGTTATTTTGTGAATGCCATATGGGATAAAGCTGGCTTAAGTAAACACAATATTTCTGGCCATAAGAAATGGGTCTGTGACATTAGGGGATTCAGTGATTGACTTATACTCACTGCTCAGCACTGATTGATGCGTAAATTTAAAGTCTCCTGATACGAATAAGCTCTTCTGTTGTTGGCTAAAAATCTTTCTGGCTCACTGTGGTGAATATTTGTATGAATAAACCCACCTGGGCAGGGTGGGGGGCCCAGATAAACTTTTTAACAAGTTGTTATGAGTTGAAGTTTCAGAGTGCAGCTAGCCGAAGCCGGGAGACATTATTATGGCGATGCACAAAGGGATATTGGACGTCTGAGTGGTCATGAGTGATCATGAGTGGTCATGTCATTATTCTTGACTCCTCCCCACCTCAGTCAGGCATATCCTCCTCAATTAGCAGTAATGGTAGCATCAGATTTAAACCACTCTGCGTGGTTGTTTTACGAGCATATTCTAGCATGCTCTGGAGAGTTGGTGTTCATTGAGTCTCTGGATGAAGCAGGAGGCGAATCCACTTGTTGTCAGACCTTGTGCCTGTCTTGCTGACCTCATCATAGTGGTCCAGCTCACGCAGGCACAGGAAACCTCAGGATCACAGAGAATAATAAACTGTCTGAGCTGATCCTTACTTTCCTCCTCCTATCAGCGTGATCAAAAGAGGTGTGGCAATCAAAAATGTAGTTTCTTCTGTTAGCTGACCTACAGCCATGCGCTCAACAGTCCTGGCCATTCTGTCCAGTGTCCCTACAGGAGCACTCTAAGAGTGCGGGTGGTGCGTTTTCTCACTGCGCTGAGCATCTAATGGGCAGAACAATCATATTAATGAAGATTGAGTGATAAATGCCACTGTAGTGTTGTTGATCTTCTGAACCTGTGGAAATGATTCTTCTACCTCAACGCTCTTTCTCTTTGAAACAGTCTCTTCTTTTTCCTTGTGGGCATTATTTTCGTTCTTCTCTGGCAGCTTCAAAAAAAAGCTTGAAACTGCCTGAATTGAGCCTGGCAGAAAATAGCTGAGGCAGTTTGTCTCGCCCCTGGAGATGCGCAACACTGCATCTTTTCTGCAGCAGAGAGAGTTCTTCTCCAGCAGCAAGTGTCTGGGTCTAGCACAAAGATTTGATGCACTGCTGAGCAGCCAGGGAATAGCTCAAATCAGGCGACTGTACATGACTGGTGGCTTTGGAACTTGCTGGAAGCCTGGAGTAATGCATTTGCCTCCCAGACCTGCCAACAACGGGAAAAGGATGGTATTAAAAGTTACTGTGGAAGCAACATAATAGAAAAATGAAATGAATACAAAGCTTTCTGGGTTAGAGGAGAAATTTTAAGCAATGCAGTAGTGACTAAAGGCCTGTGTGAGACCACACTTTCCTTTCTAATATTCTTTCCAAGGAGAACAAAAATATAATTCGCTGATCTGCTGAATACATGTGTGTGGGGGGAGGGGGGGTTGTTGGTGGTGGTTTTCTTGCTTTTTGTCCTGTTCAACCCCCCATGCTTTATGTCCTTCTCCCAGCTTGCATCTTTTTAACAATTATCAGTTGAAGTGATGTGTGGTCTTCAAATGAGATTTAGCGCGCTTCTGGCAAACGCCCTGCATAAATTTAGGRAGACGTGCACTTGCCAAAACATTGGATGCAAATTTCTGGAAATACCCAGGTGGAGTTTTGACTTCATGAAATAGCATTGCATGCATTAAATCTAGGATGGGAGCATTATTTTCTGTTCTTCACTGTGTGCCTACTTTTTATTGTTACGTTATACTGAGCAAAAAGAGTTTTTCTTTTTCAGTATGCCATTCCAAAGCCTTCAAACAGTGTATACAATTTAAAATAACATATAGTCAAATAACTGTCATTTGTCTTGGTGTTTTATTCCTGTTACGGGAAAGCAAGTACTTTAGTCCAAAGTGGAAGTCTGTTTATCCCAGCAGTCAACAAGACTGATCTCTTCATTGTAAAAAGAACCTGCGGCTCACAACTGAGTGACATACTTGCCATTAAATATTAATTTAGTTTCTAGGCTCCTGGAAAATTGTTCAGAACAGTCTACAAATGTAATAAGAACTTGGCGAGCCCTTCCTTAATAGGTGTTGGTGTCTCTTTGCCCAGGGACTACAGCTCTTTGGGGAACGTGTTTCGTAGCTAATCGTAGCTCTTATTTTGCCAGGGTTGTGAGAAGCGAGTTACTTGGCTCGTCCTTATAGGTAGCACCTCCCGTACTCTCCCCAATGTGCACACCTTCAGTCAGTAAGTTAAATTGGACGCTTTTTTAATCTTATGCCAAGTTTTGTTCATGATAATACATTATCAAGTGACCTTTTTAAATCTTAACCAGATTCTTTGAAAAACATTTTGCCTGAATCTTTTTATTGATTTTAATGTAAAATAATGCTTTGAAGTTTACAATTTATAGTCCCCCGAGAGTTAGAAAGTGAAGGGAATGGGTCATATATCCTTTTTTCCCCTCTTTTCTTGTGTTAGCCTCATGAGACAATGCATGCCTTCAAGGCAGCACCTTGTTATTCCACCCCATCGAATGCCACGTTGCATTTGCTGGGGATCAAACCTAAGATGAAGCAAAGATAAGAAAATTGGCCATAATGAACTCCAGAAGCAGGAGGCATTTTCACCATGAACTTGGAAACTCACAGTGGAGAACTGAGCTTTAATTCAAACCAGTCCAAATGCCAAACTGTGAGGCTTTGAAGTCTGTAGAGGAATCAGTGGAAATCCTTTGAGCTAGGCAAAGATACTGATAGACTTTTTTTTTTTTTTTTTTTTTTTTTTTTAGCCTTAACTCTTAGCATGCTTTTAAGGAAGAAAGCCATCTTTCTATGTAAAATACATAGATACTGGAAGAAAAATATGCAGCATGCTTTTCATTTTTTACTCTTTCAGGATGAACTGCTATATGGATTTGATAAAAAGCATGTGCTCTAAAGAAATAACAACTGAGATAATTGGCCTCATAAATTAGTCTGCTGATGAGTGAATAAATGAATCCAAGTGAAATTTATCTTCCCCGTATTGAAAACCTGTTTCAAACAGTGCCATTTTACTCTTTCCAAAGAGCAAACAGTAACTTCCGTCAAAGATTTTCTACAGAGAATTTCTTTTAGGATTATTAGCATGCCTGCATTTACACTAAAATGGTGTATTGGACAGCGTATCGCGGCCTCTTAATATTTACTAATAACGCTGAACTGTTTCAAAAGTGATGCCAAGGGTTAAAAATGCTAAGCAGAGCTGCCTTGCCTTGCACTTTGCTGCTTATTGCTGTTGGAGAACTGAAAGCACCGGCTGCAGAAATGTACATCTTTGGGTCTGCTTGGAAATCAGGGTGATATTGCTGTTGGTATCCTTGGTGGGGAGCAGGGTGGAATCACCCTGGTCATGAATAGATGTTCAGTCTGAGAGTACCAGTTTGGGATTTTGTTGAGATCTCAGCGCTCCGCCGTGCCATCATAACTGCAGCTACGCCTGCCCTGGCCAGCAGTATATTATAATTTAGCTGACCGTTTTGCTGAGCGCATGTTCCATGGCTGAAGTCACCACCAAAGTACGTGGGCAATACTGATCTCACAGCTCGTGCAGAAACGTGTTAAACTCTAATGCCTGGCATATAATTTAGAAGGTCCCCAAATCATCAGACTGTTCTTGGTATTCGTTGCTGTTATTCTGTAGTTATAGAAACAAACAGTTGTAAAATTTAGTTTTTTCCAGAGCCTGCTGTTTCCTGGCTTGTTGCACAAGAAGAAGTGTTTGCTTCTGTAAAGTCTCGTGATGTTTTCAAACGTTGTGTAGAAGTACAAAATGTGAACCTGGCTAGGAGACCTGCAGAAAAATGTGAGGACTGTAGTTAGTTCCTTATTACAGGAGAACAGCAACGACGTGGTGAAATTAAATTACGTTATGCGCATGAGTTTTCCTCTGAATTTACTTTCCGACATTATACCTGATGACTCTAGGAGCTGTATGGTTTCATCCAATTTTTTCCTACCCTATCTGACAGAGGGGTAGGAAAATTTTAATTCTGTATACCATTTGATTTCCCTATACAATTTTAATTCCAAATGCAACTTGACTTCAGTGTTAGTTTTATTTTTATTCACAGCTCGTAAAATAGAAGGGAAGCCAGGACTGCAGTTTGAAGTCCTCCTCCTCCTCTTCCTCCTGAATTTCTCGGACAGATTGTAGAAAGCGTTAAATGAGTTCGGAAGCCGAGTTTGGGACGGGGGGAGGTTGTTTTTTCTCTTCCATCCATAAAACATTTCAGAAGTAAGGAAGAGGGAGGGGGGCAGCTGACCATGTTTCGCCTGGAGTCGTTGTCTCTGTGTTTTGGATTTCACRCTCTCTGATGCTCATTTTGTACCCAAGTTCCTAATCCGGTTTGACATAGGAAATGACCGTGGAGGTGACTGTTTTGAGAAACAGAGAGTAGAGTCTTCAGGAGACTGATTAGCCTTAGGAGCAGTGGGTAATGCTTTATAATATATGGGAAACAGTGGGAAAAGGGTTTCCGAAAAAAGCGCTCAGCCTTTTATATTTCATTTTGACTTGCTCACTGGAACTGAGCGTTCAACAGGAAAAAAAAAAAAAAAAAACCTCTGTAGAACTGTTTAATCAGCCTGGTGTTTATTAAGCATTTTAGTTGGCGAATTGGCTAGTAATGGACTAAAAGATACGCAGTCTTCTAGAAAATATATGTAAAATTGTATTTTCCCCCAAATGATTGCACAATGTGGTCGGTAGTTTTTACTGTTTATAGCTGTCAGTATTAACTAATGTGTAGCTGTTTAGCCTAGCTGTATTTTAAGTCAACTGAAAGAATGTAATTTATTTTTGAAAACCAAACAACACCACCCCCCACAAACCTAGGAAGTTTAAAGGTATAACTAACCCTTGTATTTTAATAAATCAGCATGTCTGGAAGTAATATTCAGTGTTGTAAAACTTTTAATTCCTCAGTCAGTAACTTTGTAGCTCCCCTAGCCATTAGTTGAAGGACCCACTTCCATAGAAACCTGGTCACCTTCTTGACAGTCATTTCAATTAGTGGCTTTTTTATAGTATGATCATCAGGGCAAAGTCATAGGATCCTTTGCAATTTAATTGCTGTTTTGTCTTGGGGATTTGACTTTAGAGTGGCAGATCTGAGCAAGAAGTGTGTTTTCTTCATCCTCAAGAAAAAGTAAAATCTGAAAGACTTAGACACATCTGAAATCCTGCCAATAGATGAAATTTCAGAAATACATCATTCAAAACCAGTTCGTTTGGGCTTTCAGCTGTTTGAGGCTGAAAAATTTACACGTGCCTTTTTTTTTCTTTTTTTTCTTTTTTTTTACAATTAGAAAAAAGATTGAGGAAGCTGTCGAGATCTCAAAAGGCTGTCGTATGCAGCTGACTTCCAAAAAAATGCCGTGTGGCTCCCACGGGCCAAACGAGGCTGTGTGGAGCAGCGCCCTGGGCCTGGCGCTCCCGGTGGATCCCATAAACAAAGCCTCACGCTTCTGGGAAACCCCGCTGGACTTGCAGTGGGTGTGGGGCTCACGGCAACATCTCATCCGTACGCTCCGCATCACCGTTGATTCAGACCTAAACTGAAGCTTTATGACCGAAGATGTAGTTGCTTGTATGTTTGGCGAGTATCAAACACAGCTGAGATTGTGGCTTTTGGGTCCTGGTCTAATGCTAGAGATAGGAGAAACTCCGAAGAAGGAGCAGGCTTTGAGAGCTTGGGTAAGAGGCACAAATGAAGGAAAGGGTTCAAGTCTGGATTTGACTTGTTAATAATTTCTAATAGTGTACCAGAAAGCATCGTTAGCTTATTTGGTCTGACACGACGTGATCTTCCGCGTTTCCTCTGAGTTTCAGCTGCCTGCCGACTCCTGGGTCCTCCAGACTCAAAGGTGAAGGTGTCCAGGATTTTGTGGGGACAGGGAGGCTGTCTGTCCTATGTCTGACCCTTCTTGGACAGGAGAACCAAGGCACCTGCATCTCACGTTTCTTAAATTTGGAGGGGGATCAGATAATCATTCTAAAATTTACTCTGGCTAATGAGCACCACAAATAATTGCTTGGAAATGAAGACACATGCAGGAGTAGCCAACTGCTGCTGCACAGTCACCCTTTCTGTACTCAGAAGATCCTCAAAACAGCTTCTTCCAAATATTGCCAAATACCGATTGATTTCCTTTTAATGAGCAGCCACTGCTTTTTCTCAAAATTTATAAGGACAAGTTTCACCTTTAATTGTTGGGTGTTGCCTGGGTATTCTCTGCCACTAGAGGGTATCTTCTAACTATTGTCATTCATACAGGCAGTGTCTGGGAACCATCGCTGACACCCGTCAGTCGTTCGCATGGCTCACCTGCTGTGCACCGCTGTTTCATATGCTTTGGGTGCGTTAGCATTTGGGCATCAGTCAGATGAGCTGCTCCGTGGCAAAAAAATATGTATATACAGATAGGCAGATTGATTAGTGGTTGCATTGGTTGTTCAATGCTGGCAGCCAGCGCACACAACTCCAGGGTGTTGATTTTGATTTGCTCTGCGACGTGGATTAGGGTGATACCACACAGCAGCTGGGGTGCTAGCAACTCCCATGGTATCATAACCTCGTCTGGAAAATATCTGATGATTTTAGCATTTTTACTCTGGTTAGAAATTAAATAGCTCAGCAGTACTTCAAAGTGCAGAAAAAAAGCCCTTTGCCACGTGCACTTGCTTCGAAAATGCTGCTTAAGTCCTTTGTGAATGAGGTGGTTTCTACTTAAAATGTCTGTGGGTTTTACGAAACAGATTTTGAAAATGAAAATAAGATTGTGCCTTTTGCATATGTTTACATGGCTGTGTGTCCTGCAGACTGTCCAGCAGGAAGAAGGCAGGAGGCTGTTAGATTACCATGGAGATCTGTTGCCCAAAAATTGAAGTTAGAAGGCTTTTCTTGGGCTTCACAGTGTTGACTGAATTATTTTTCAGTGCTGAGCTGATGTGCCTTGGCATCCCCACCTGCTTAGACTAGAGCATAGGAAATGTGTTCAGCAGTACTGATAGAAGCTGTTTGATGAGTTTGATGCTACTTCAATTCATGCTTTAGAAAGTTATCCTTGCCAGTAGCTGTTCCTAGGATAGGGTAAAATAGAATACTACTTTACAGAAAGGGCATGACGTTTTTCAGTTTTCCCTAATCTTACAGCAGCTGTTTAGGTTTGGAGAGATGCATCTAAAAATCAGTCAGTGCATTTATAAGAGAAGAAGAACTTAATTTGGAAAATACTACTTTGTATAAAGGGCCTTGAGTTGGAGACTTTTAACTTAAGGCATCTCCTTGCTTTTCCACCATTTCCTGCAGTTATCATTGCCTCGTCGTAACAACTCAAAACAATTTTCAAACCTCTGAATGCGTGTACCCCTGGCATTAAGTGCATGCAAAAGAAGGTATTCATCCAAGAATGCTTGCTACAAGCTTTCTTAATCAGGAGGGATTGTGTGCATCTGTATCATGTTTATTAAGAAACTCTGCTCCTTTGAAATTTTTCATTGCTGTAATTTCAGTTCCACTGTGTTTGTGCTAGATGAAGAAGCAATTACTTGCTCTCTGCCGAACTTCTCATTTTTGCTTAGCTGGCGTCTTGTCATCGGAAATGGGATGCTTTGCAACCTCATGTAGATTTTTGAACAGAAACAGAGCAGATTGAAGAGATAAATCGATGTGAAAATGCCTTTTGCTGAGAAACCACAAAGATAGACCTCTTATTTCATTTGAATGCCAGCCTTAACGGGCATTAGTTTGCCAGTGCTAAGGAATTCAGTCTGTTTTTTAGAGGACACCAAAAGCAAGAGGGACAGGGAATAGCATGCTCTAAGGTGTATTTGGGTGGGATATTTGCATATTAAAGCTTCCTTTGGCCTGAGCTGGTATTTGCTGAGTGGCAAATAAATGGAGACCAAGCCTGGCACTGCTCCACTCCTAGGGAGGAATAACCCCATGCACCAGTACAGGTTGGGTTGACCTGCTGGAAAGCAGCTCTGCGGAGAAGGACCTGGGAGTGCTGGTGGATACCAAGTTAAGCATGAGGCAGCAATGTGCCCTTGTGGCCAAGAGGGCCAATGGTATCCTGGGGTGCATCAGGAAGAGTGTTGCCAGCAGGTCGAGGGAGGTGATCCTCCCCCTCTCCTCAGCCCTGGTGAGGTCGCATCTGGAGTACTGTGTCCAGTTCTGGGCTCCCCAGTACAAGAGGGATGCGGTACTACTGGAGCAAGTCCAGCAAAGGGCTACAGAGGTGATTAGGGGACTGGAGCATCTCTCCTGTGAGGAAAGGCTGAGAGAGCTGGGCCTCTTTAGCCTGGAGAAGAGAAGGCTGAGAGGGGATCTTATTAATGTGTAGAAATATCTTAAGGGAGGGTGTCAAGAGGATGGAGCCAGACTCTTTTCAGTGGTGCCCAGCAACAGGACRCRAGGCAACGGGCACAAACTGAAACACAGACACTTCCATCTGAACATGAGGAAAAACTTCTTCACCGTGAGGGTGACAGAGCACTGGAACAGGTTGCCCAGAGAGGTTGTGGAGTCTCCTTCTCTGGAGATATTGAAAACCTGCCTGGACGCGATCCTGTACACTGTGCTCTAGGTGACCGTGCTTGAGCAGGGGGGTTGGACTAGATGATCTCCAGAGGTCCCTTCCAACCTCAACCATTCTGTGATTCTGTGTGCTGGGGAGTGCTCATGCATACTGCGACCTCCCCAGCCTTTAATTATGGTTAAGCGCAGTGTGGAAAAAATAAATGCCTTTGCAGATATTTAGAAGGAGCACATTGCTGCAGCTGGGTGACAAGTGCCGCACAGTGAGGTCCTTATATGACCAATTTTCCAGGTGGCTTTGCAGTCTGCACCTTTTTCCTTGTGCCCTCTCTGCTCTGGCTGACCACGTCTGTGAAGCAAGACATGACCACAACCAGAAACCGCAACGTATGGCAGGTTATTCCCCTGCTCTGAACATCAGGTTGTTCATGATGGAAATAACGGACCTGACCCAAAAAATAACATGATAGCTGGACAACCAGCTTCTCATATTCTAAGGAGAGAGGAAATGGGTTTTTCTCCTGTGGAATAAAAACACCAGGTTTTAGAAGAGTTTGCTCAAGCGTCAGGTTTAAAGGCTTAGGTTTGCTCAAGGTTAAGTGTTCCTTTGTTCATTCAAGAGCCAAAATAATAGATCTGCCGTTGTTAATTTTTTGTTGCAGAACGGTAGTAATGCCCATTGCCAATGAATTTGCCCCAGATGTTGTGCTGGTGTCGTCTGGTTTTGATGCAGTGGAAGGCCATCCTACACCTCTTGGAGGATATAATCTATCAGCAAAATGTAAGTTGTGGCTTTACAACAGCAAGGATCCTACATTGGTGTAAATTGCTGTCCTAGGGGCTTCAGTAGGATATTTCCAGTTTTTACCTCTCTAGGATCTGTCTACAACTCTTTAATTTCAGAATTTTTCTGTACATTTCCATGCGTTTGGGCATTGCACTTTGGTTTGGCTGAAGCCTTTCTTGTCTTGGAGCATTGTGTGTTTACTTTTAAAGAAAGTAAATTATGAAGCCTTTTGTAGTTGAATCTCTGTGGAAGCTAGCTGCTAAATACGAAAAAAATCATGTTTGCATGCAAAATTGAAGAAAGAGGGAATGCCAGATGTAAACAGAAAACCCTAGTCTGAATGCTAGTAGATGTTTGTTGCTTTCTCCAGGATATCCTACTAAAATTTGAGCCAAACATTTTGATCCCCACCTTTATATGGGCTCACAAGAACATCCTTTTTGCTTTGGATCCATGATGTTTTGTCCTGCACAGGAGATGGGCTGAAGGTTTTTTTTTTCCCCCCTCTCTTGGTTACACTGGGTTTATCTGGCATTGTTTCATTCAGGCCAGTCAAGAAGACAGGTTGTTTTTCCCTTGCAAAAGCAAAAGGATTTATTTTTTTAAGAGTTTGTTTCAGTCAGGAARCACTCTCTACAGTGAACTTCAGAACCTCATGAGGTAGCTGAACCTATAAACGTTATAAAAGAATAAGGCGGAGTAGATTTACAAGAGACAAGTTATTTAAGACATCCAGAAACACTCTGTAATGAGAATTGTTTGTTTACCTGCTTGTTGAATCTCCCATGCTTTGCTACTCTCACAAAAGGAGAGGTTGGGTATTGTGTTATGGGCACAGTCATGAATCTTTTATCTGTCTGCTAATTTACCAATTTGCAAAGGCGCTTGGGGGAGTTATGCGACTCAGCGCAAAACAAAAAAACAGGGCTTTTGGAAGAAGGGTGTAAGTGCACTGGATTATCTTTGTTTGGATTTTTTTTTTTTTTTTTTGAGGGGGAGGGTTGGTTTGAGGACATGTTTTTTAAATCCTCACAGCTTGGTTCTGTTTTGTTTAAAGGGTAGAAATGTATTGTGTGTCATATGATCAAAGTCCCCGGGTGCTCCAGGAATTTTTACAGCGTATTATGTACTGGAAGAACCGTCTGTTAAGAACTAGATGTCAAATATCTCTGGGGCACTGCAATGCTGCTATCACAACTAAAAAGCACCGGCAACAATTTTACTTATTTCCCCTTAACCTCCTCCCCTCCCCTGTTTTCCTCCCTCCCCCCTGTCATGCCTCCTGCATGACTTCTTTGCTTCTCCTGTCTTAGAAATAATGGCAAAAAGCAGCCTCCTTCCATCCCCTTTCCTTCCTTCTGAAGCTGATATTTGCTGCTGTATTTAATTCCAAACAATAAAGGGTAATAGGAAGGATGCTGATGCCTCTTATGGGGGCAAAACATTGGCAGCGTGCTCCAGACGTGGAGAGAAGGATCTGCCCCACGCTGCACGTGTTTGAGCCCATCCAAAGGGCAACCGGAGCTGGAGTCCTGAAACGAATGTATTAAAATCAAACCTGGCTTATATTACGCGCTCCGTCCTTTCGGATCCCTTGTGGTTTCTTTAATATGATGTAATTCCTTTTTTACGCTGCTTTGATCCTGTGCCAGGAGTCTGAACCTAGTGACCACCATTGCCCTTTCTCTTGCGTTTCCTGTCCCCCACTTGCAGGCTTTGGGTACCTGACGAAGCAGCTGATGGGCCTGGCCGGAGGCCGTGTTGTTCTGGCCCTCGAAGGAGGCCATGACCTGACCGCCATTTGCGACGCCTCGGAAGCATGTGTTTCTGCTTTGCTGGGAAACGAGGTACAGAGAAAATGAAAAAATGCCGTGGATGGCCTCCTCTTGACAAGTGCAAGGCGCTGCAAGCGCTGTATACCTTCTTGCAGAGCTTTCAGTGGTGTGAATTTGGGTGGCTAACTCTCCGAATAGTGCATTTACTGAACTTTTGGCACTGGTTCTAGCTCTTTTTTTTTTTTTTTTTTTGTAGAATTAAAGACTGTATATTTAAATTTTTTTTAACTACCTTTGTTCAGCAATTCACACTCTAAGGATTGAAATACCTAAGAACTAAATTTGGTTTCATTCTTCATCCAAATAGTGGGCTTGGTGCAAACCTTGGGAAATAGTGGATTAGTTTAACTCATTTCCGATGCCACTGTTGAAGCCTTGCCCTCTCTTTACAGTTCCTCTCTAGCAGCACAGCGTATCTGCTCCGTCATGCGGCTTGCTTGACATTGCTTTCCATTTTGTTTTGGTTTTTTTTGTTTACCTTATGTTCTGTACCTTCTGCACTTTTCTGCGTTGAAAAAGCCCAATTGTATTACAGAAGTTGACGGAAAAGGCCATAGTATTTGATTGCAAGATAAGGGCAAGCCAGAGAAATGCTCAAAGGAAATCTGGTTCGTGGTATCTAGGGGAGGTCTGGGTGTTTTTCTGCGGACGTAGATACTTTAGCTTTTCTCTCTGTTCTTAAAGTCAGTGGGATAAAGGAAGAAATTATTCAAATTCCTCTTTCCCATCATCTTTGCTGCAGCCCTGACTATTAGCATCTGCTGCAACTGGTAACGAAGGAGCAATTGAGGGATACATTTCTTCCAAAATGACTGGTATTTAAAAAGTTCACAGTGGTGGCATTTGACATGTCTTTGGGCTCTGGGAGTTCAGGGTCATGTACTGCAAACTAGTGCAGTGAGGAAATATAAAAGCCACTTATTTGCAGCAAAAGCAAAGCTCTTGTGAGTCTGCTATATCCATATATATATGCTTCTGTTCAGCAAGCATTTTTCTGTATAGTTTGTAGGCTTGTGCATATGAGCAACTGGTTTGTTTGGGTCAGTCCTCCCTCCTTTCTCTGGTTTATTCCTCTTCTTTGGACACCCGTTCTCCACTTGGAGTTTTCAGAGGACACCTGTAGTCCAAAGGGCAGAGTCTTAGATTGATTCAGTAGACCATAAAAGTGCACTGCGCTAATTTTCCATCAAGGAAAAACTGCACCTCACGCAAAGGAGCACACATTGGTCAGATTGGAGCCACAGGCATCTATCCCTGTTCATTATCAGCCAAGGATGCCCTGGTGTAGCAGCAACTCTGAGGAGCTATTCAAAACAGTTGTTGAAGATTTACGATACAAATCAAAACAGCAGAGCAGTGTGATTACGTAGGCTCCAAAGAGCTAAAAATTTCAGCATTGTGTGAAAGCAACCACACCGATTTCAAGTTGGGGGTGGCTGCAAAACTTAGAGCAGCATTAATGGGCTGGTTAGTGCATTTGAAGTTTTTTAGGCTGCCTTTTCAATTAAGGGATTGCCCTCAGAGTACCTTGTGCATATGAGCAAGTCTTGAAAGGCCATGACATGAGTTAAAGGGCATGAGCAGGCTGCCAAGACGACCTCGCAGTGTGTGATAGAGCAGACCTCTGAAGGCAGTGGTCTTTTCCACAGAGGGCAAGAACCTGGCTGCTGGTGACCTGGCGAAGGAAGGAGGTTCCTTCTAAAGCTCTCACCTGCCTTGGAGAACACAACCAGGTTGTCTCATCACCCCCCTTTGGTGAAGAAACTCCTATGCAGGAGCTGAGGGAAGCCCTATGGTCAACGTTTGAAGGTGCAGCACCACAGAAAGGAGAAGCCAAGTAATATTTTGGCTCTAGGTCTGCCTCCAGTGAGGGTTGACTTCTAGGGATGTTCCTGAGCCATAAGCAGACTGTGACCACCAGCTTTGCTTAGGTCTAGGAATTAGGAGTAGAGGTTGGATCTGTATGGAGGTGCAGATTTGCTGCTTCTTCCAGCCTTTCACAGAAGTGCTGTGTCTTACAGTATCCACATGCTACACAAAGGACAACAACGCCTGAGAAAACCTCACTAACCAGTCCGATAGGTTGGTGGTAAAACAGCTGGGATTCATCAAAAGCATCTGTTTCAGTCATCCAGCATCCCATCTTCCAAGCATCCAGAGAGCATTAGTTCCTTGTGCGTGGCCAGGCAATTCTGATAAGGCTCTCAGCATGCATAACTGGTCCAGCTTGTGCTCAGTCCTTGGGACTCCTGAAAACTTGAGAATCAACTTCTACCTCAGCCTCCAAGCAATAATTTTTTTATTTCAGCACCCGATTCTCTTAAGCTGGCAGCCGATGGCACCATTGTCAGTAATACAATCTCTTTAGCTCCATTCAAACCTTGAATGCAGCCAGCTCTAGTGCCAGGATACACACCGAAGGGGAGACTGAGGAAATCACATGTGAAAGATGTCATTCCTCTCACTTAATGTGCTGCTACAGTGCAGTCAGGTGACTAAAATGTGGTGTGAGAATCTGTATGCAATAAATAAGCACTCGCTCTGAGCCATGAACGTGTCTGGAACTGTGCGGCTTTTGGAGATTTTAGTACTCACGATAACTTGGATGATGTCCTCTGGCTGAGTGTTTTCATTTAGCAGAGCAAATGTTGATCCTTGAAGGTAGAAAAACATCATAAGGGGCATTTGCCATTCTTTATATTTTTGTCAGTGAATCAGGACAGCTATAAGGAGCTTTAAAATATTTAAAGATGGACCTGTTCTCACTTTTCCTAAGTGGGCTTTGAAGCGTGCACGGATATCATGATAATGTTCTCTTAGCCACACATCAAAAAGCGGGAAGCACTAGTTTTATCAAGGTCTTTTATAAAATCTTTCTAATGCGAGGAAGTTGGAGTGAATTGCTGTTGCTTTGTCCTGCTGGCCCTTTGATGAAGTTTGATATACAGCGTGTTAGACAATTTTGCACGCGTGCACATGGACAGCCAGCTGCAGACAGCCACAGGCTGCAGGGAAATCTGCTAACGGAAGAGATCTGACTGAGGTATGTAGCGAAATGGTAGGAAATGAGGGGAACGATGCCAGTCCCCCAAGTGTCTGTGTTCACCAACAGAGATCAAAACCCCAGCTTTGGAAAAGCCTTGTGTGCATGGTTCCAGTGGCAAGAGCCAGGGTTGTTCCCAACTGTCCAGGAAATTAAAACAGAGCTGTAGCTTTGCAGCAGATTATTTCAATGTAAAATGAGTTAGCAGCGTGAGAGGTCATTTGAAAATACCTATGTTTCTTTAATTACAAATTTACTTGTTCAATACTAACGTGACTTCAGCTGAAAAATCAAAGGCAGGCATGAGGCAGAGAAGAACCACTTAATGATAATTTAGACCAGTAGGACACTGTTGCTATTTTATTACTCAGAGTGGCTCCTGAAAGCAGCGTGGGAGAGCAGGGGAAGCAGCAACCATGCAGAGCTGCCAATTCTTTTCCAGGCATCGCCAACTGCTCCCCTTAAAACCAGGTTCTGTCCTATGAGAAATACCAAGCCAAAACATCTGGGCATTAACGGCGTTTTCTCCCCAAGGCTACAAGCCATGCCAGCAGCATGCATAGAGCGGGATGTGAAGTGCTTATGCCATGGGAGCTGCTAACTGTGTGGAGGGAGAAAGGAGGCATGTCCTGTGAGAAGTGACCTTGGAGCTAAGCAGCAGCCAGAAGAACAACAGTATCGCATGTGGTTGCTGGAAATACATTGTCATTCAGATTTTTGGTGCAGAAGTAGCCGAGGTGTGTCCAGTATCAAACTCTGGACATCTTGAACAAAAAAGAAGTTGATAATAAACAGTTGCTTAAAACCTTTGCCTAAGGCCCAGAGGTATTTCCTTCCCTTTCTAGTGGAGCGATGGGTAAGTCTGTTGTCTGTGACTATTATTTCGGGGAGAGTAGCACACAATTGGAACGATTCATCTGTGAAATAACACACAGCTAAGCTGTCTGATGTTCTGTGTGCTTTATTTCAGTATAAACTGAAAGGCATTAATAAAATTCTCATTTAAAGATTTGTCCAGGAACTGGTTGGCCTTCACTTAATGTCATACAGAAACCAGTCTCAGCAAAAATTATTTTTAGAGTAAAGATTTAAAAAAAAAAATGTAATCCATAATTATTAAATCTGGAATGGAGCAATTTCTAGTCCTCGTGAAGTACCTATCTAATGGCAGCCAAGTGGTCACATAAGCAAATCTCTTGGCTGGAGTTTCTGTTGGCTTTCAGTAGAAGTTGCAAAACTTTGTCATAGATTTATTAACTATTAAACTGTGGCTGCTTCCATTGCTGGGGAGTATCCCCATATGAGCCTAGACCAGTATTTTCAGACACATTCAACAGCTGTAGATGTTTCCGGTTTTGGATACCCAGCCTTGAAAGTCTGTGAAGAAGTCACTTTTTTTGTGGAGAACCAGGTCAGGAGGATGGGCTTGGAGAGCATCAGTTCTGTTGAAAGTTTTTTCTTGAGTATTTAGTTGATTTTGAGACCCTTGAGCTCATGTGAATTAAATCCAAACAGTTGGCTGTCTATATGACCCAAGGAGAGCTGTTCTGCCGGGGCACCATTACCTACCAAGCAGATGTCTCTGCTGTCCCAGAAGAAATCATTGCTCTCCAGAATGTCATTTGTTAAAAACAAATAAACCAAGCTCCTTCCCTTTGCGATGCACTGCAGATTTAACCTCCCTTCCTGAGGAGAGGTGCTAGCCCCCTGGTGTGATGCAGCCCTAATTCCTGCCTCCCTGTGTCAGAGCCACGACTGTGCAATATTAAAATCCTTGTTCTGTTTTCAAAGGCAGGCAGGAGCAAGATGAATGTATCTTAAGGTCTTCTTCAGTTCTTTAGGGGGAAAAAAAAAAAGACTAATAAGAATTGTGGGATGTTTTTATTTGAGCCCAAGTTTCTTCCCCAGTGGGAATCAAAGCAAGCATCATAGCTGCAACAATACAAGGCTTAATAACTTCATACAGGGCAAAGGGGACAGTTTAGCTTTTCAGAGAAGAGTCGTTGTGGGATGAGAGAAGTAACCCGATAGAAAAAGGCATTTTCCCCTTCTTGTGTTTATTTTTAAAGGGAAATAAATAAAAATTAAACCAAAGCTCAGGCAATACTGTCTGGGGATTTCTTGTGGGAGACAGTGCTTGTGCTAATGGCTGCATCTCTCTTGTCCTGCTCAGACCCTGTTGCTACAGAGCCACTTCACCAGGGATGCTTCCCTTCATGGTCTCAGAGTGCTGCATAAGAGGGTGTTTGGGGCTGTTTTTCTTCTTTATGTTCTATTACTAAAAGAAGCCCAGCTTTCTTCTCTGTGACATCCACCTTCCAAATTCACAGTGTAAGAACAGCAGGAAAAAGGCTACAATGTTCTGGGTGTTAGCTTTCTTTTTCTTTTTCTGTATTGACCAAAGGCTGCGGGGTAAGGATGCGATATGGGCAGAGCTCTTATCACATTGGTTATGAAGCCACGACGGAAC
Organism: Apteryx rowi; assembly: GCF_003343035.1. NCBI lineage: Eukaryota > Metazoa > Chordata > Aves > Apterygiformes > Apterygidae > Apteryx > Apteryx rowi. The sequence goes on from NW_020450598.1 coordinate 141,100, forward strand.
CAGAGGCCCTTTGCTGCAGCCTGCCATGGGTTGTGGAGGCAGCTGGCAGGCAAGCAGTCCAATCCCTCCTCCAACTGTTATTAATTAACATGAGATTTTTTTGATATATTGTCAGTTGGTCACAGTAAGTGCATTTGTCCATGCCAATGCAAAGGTGACCTGGATTCCCTAGTGGTGTTGTAGCCCCCTGACTGCAAAGTGAAAGGACAACTCTTTCCTCTGCGGTAGGAGAGTTTGCATCTGAAAATGAGCCTATTTTGGTTGTTACCGTTTTCTAGTATAGCAAGTCTCGGGTCTACAGCAGCTTTTCCTGTTGAGCGCTATCACTTTAGGTGTGAGTTTATTCATTTAAAATAGCTGTGCTTGTCAGAGCATGGGCTTGGGCAGCATGGTGTTGGTGCAGTTGTGCTTGTGAGAGCCAGGTCTGGGCTGGCCGAGGCTTCTAACGGAGATGTAGCTCTGGTGGTAAAACCATATGCTTGCCCGGACAGCTTATGTCACATGCATGGGCTGCAATAGTCTATCCTGGCAGCAGTGCAGGTTTGCTGATGGGAATTGCATCCATACTTTGGATGCATCCATTGCATCCATGCTTTGCCATTATAGTCCTGCAAGGTAACTCCATCAGCCACATACTCCCCGTGTACACCACTGCATACGTATTTAATGTAGTGGACACTGCAACAGCTTTAAGAGCTTTTACAGGTGGATCCATGTGACTTTTGCTCAGAGGACTAAACAAGTATTGCTGGAGAAGGACTCTGAAAAGCTGCTTTAGAGTGGGATTTGCTAATTATCTCTCTTCAGCACAGTGAAGATGCTCCATTGTCTAAGTTCCTTGTTAAGTAAATTATGTTACCACTGCTTTGCTGTTTTATTGTTGTTAAAGATTTGCAACAATGACAACACTGACATTGTGAGGGTGGGATGTATTTAAGAACAAAATTGTCACAGGCAGATACAATATGCCATTTGCATTTACTGCATAAAAGCAGCAAAGCCCAGAAAGATGCATGCTTGTTATGTGCTTTTAAATTGAATTTTTTTGGAAGGCTTGCATCATCTTTGGCCTTACAGTCTCCATACCAGTATCATAGTTTTACTGTCACCTTTTTATATAAAGAGCAAATGACAGCAACCAGCATCAGAAAGACTAAATTTTAATACCTAATACTATCCTTCCCAGTAACTTCAGGGCAAATTTCATAAAGATTAACATATGGGTCTAATACTGTGCCCTGGCAAGACTAACTCAGCAGCTAGTAAGAGACATCAGCAGTGTCTTTGTAGTTACCGTTGTGCTGAGTGTAGATTTAAAGCAGGATTTTGCTTCCTTTGTGCTGGATGAAAAAAGATATTTGTCTGTACTAAAATCAGGCTATTTATTCTTAGGGTACAGATATTTTCAAATAGTTAAAAGTCAATATGTTTACTGGATCAGGTGTTTAGAAGAATTAAAAAGCTATCCCTTTTGTTTCTTTCAAGGAAGAAAGGGAGTGTGGCTGCTATCATATTTTTAAGTTCCTTTTGTTTTCACATGACTTTGTTTTAATACTCAGTTTCCATCATGAAATGCCTGTGTGTCCATCTCTGAGGGCTTGTCCACATTGCGAAATAATCCATAATACCTCCTGCAGAAGTTCTGTTAGAGAACATCTGTGCGTGCTCACTGATATAGCTATTACTGATACAGCTATTAGTGTAAATTCACACCTATGGTGGTTCTGCAAGTGAGCAGACCTTACAGTATTCTGTGCGTATAGAGGAGTGTTGGGGTTGAAAAAGCTGGAGAGTGCCTGCACTCAGTGTACTGAGAAACTCAGTAGAAACTCAGTGTACTGCCTTGAGTCTTAGAAGAGCATTTAGAAAATCTGTATATTTGGAATATTTAGCTAGAGTCAGGTAATAGGAATCAGAAGAGTGGAGTGGGGGCTTGATACAGCGGAGCCATTTGCTAAATCATGTTTAATGCCTATTCTCTAATTTGTGACAACATTTCTGTGGCATTCTTCTCTCTCTCCAGCTTGACCCTCTTCCAGAAAAGGTTTTCCAGCAGAGAGCAAATGCTAACGCAGTCCATTCCATGGAGAAAGTCATCGAGATACACAGTGAGTAGATCCGCATGCGCRCAGCTGATGCTCTGTTAATCTGTCCTAAGGACACTAGTTTGACTTCTCCATCATCTTGGCAATCACACATTCGAAATCAAGCCACTGCATTCACTCGTCCAATTTGCAGACAGTCACTGCACAGTGAACTGGATTTATGCAGCCACAAGGTAGTCTTGCATGCAGTAGTGCGTCGAGCGATGCACAGAGATCAGTCAATTTAGAGAAATGCTTTGGCTCTTGGAATTGGACTGTATAAGTGCCTCTGAGCCTACAGCTGCTTAGCTGAACACAGGTTGGAGCGCAGAGGGTTGTCTGTGTGGATGGGGGTGAAGCAAGCGGTGAGGCATTGTAGTCACACAGCAAGGTGTTCTGATCTCAGTGGAGGAATTAATATTAAATCCAATGCAGAAATATGCTTACTATCCCTGTAAGGGGCAGGTTCTCCTGTACTTGGAGCATGTGGATATCTCTTCAAAAGCTATTCAAGTGTCTGCAGTTAACATAAGTCTAATTGGGTATGGTTACATCCATTAATTAAGAATGGATAGGAGTGAAAGTTAGAGTATTGCATAATGCCTCTGATATTGCAAGTTTGTTTAGCTGTGGAGGGGAATTTTAAAATCTTGGTGGTTGAAGGTTTCCTGGGGATGTTCACGGGGAATGTAGTAAGGTCCCCCAAGTAATGTGGGGATTGCACTATGCTAGGTCCTGACATCTGCATGCTTCAAACAGGCTATGGTCTAGAACTGAAGGAGGGGCAGTCTCCATTTTAGAGGGAGAAAATGGCATTTTCTTTTTTTCCTGAAAAATGCCAGTCGCTTTAGAAATTTAAATTCCATTTCCAGAAGCTGCTCTGCAGTGACAGTGTTCAGCACTGATGTGATGCCTTAGCAGTACCTTGAGTCAGCCACAGTGATTTTTTTTTTCCTTGAAGTGAGCAGAGCAAATTAGAAAAAGAGCTTTGAGCAAGACACTCAGGTATGCTGCAGGACACAATAGAAACGAAGGGGTTTGAAAACAAGACTCTTCTCCCTGTCCACATGGCCCCACTGTGAATGTTCTTTCTTTCAAGCTTCGATGTGACTTCTTGGGTACTGGCAAATTCTGCGTGGTCCTGCCTGGGAACCAAGGGAACATCTCTGAACTCTGAAGCCTTCTCTGTGCTCTTCTCAGGAGCCTCTGATTGTGCTGTGGGTGCTTGTGCCCTCCGCTTTCTTGTCCAGCCACTCTTCTTTCATTGAAAAAGGGTGTCCATCAATGGTAAATTGAAGACAAACAAAATAAATAAATGTGACTTAAACTTCCTTAGCTGTAGGTGATTTGCCCATGAAAGCAAAGCAAGACTAGCCGGCTGTAACTTAATGCAGATGTCCAGTCCAAACCTGGGCTAAATCCTTCCCTCTCACATATTTTTCCTTAGGTCTAAAATTTCTGAGGCTTTTGAAGTGAAAAAGGAATTGTCTTTATTTTTTGAACACCTGATCAAGTGCACCTTTTCTTCAAGGCAGACGTATCCTGTACAGCTAAGAAACCTAACCTCCATCACTTTTGGTGTATTTATCCTGTCAGCATTCCAGTTTCAGCCTCACACCTTTCTTCCCTAACCAAAAGGGAAGAGCATCTTTGATTATAAGACAGTGTGTCGGCTCTGACTGGACATCCTAGATTTGCTTACAGGATGCACAGGTGCATTTTTAGCAATGCTCTCAATACCTTTTGGATTGAAATTTTGCTTCTTCATGCCTAAATTCGTACACAGTGTCTTCCAGCCCTGGCAGATAGAGCACCTTGGCAACACCATCTACTAATAAAGCAGCATGGCATAAAGTGCGAAATTTTCCGTTACTAACTGTGCTGCTGCTGGGGAATTAGCAGGGCACTTTGGCAGTTCTCATGAGCCATTTTTACTATCATATAGAAAACAGACTTTTCTGCATAGGGACCAAAGCAACCTCTCTTACAGCAGCTTGCTTGGCCCAGCATAGCCATTATGGCCAATATCGTTATTCATCAAACAACTTCCCAAACCAAGCAGTCACCTGCCAACCTTCTTAATTCTCATTACTATGCTTTGTGGATATTAGACTTCTTGCCAAAGAACTGAGAGCTGCTGCTGCCTCTGCAGGGCTTCCTTGCGAAGCTATGGAAAGGAGCTGCCCTGTTGTTTCTCCAAGCCCATGCTTAGGAGAAATCCCCAGCTCTGGGTGGCTTTCTACCCTCACCTCACAAGCCAAGGCTCCGTTAATACACATTCCCAGGAACCCGCTTCCATCTACAATTTTTCTCCACAGCCCTGGGACCTTGAGAAAGTCGTTAAAGTAACAGTGAGTGCAGGTCAAGGTATCATTTTGCATAGGACTTGGAAGAGGCATGATGAGTCTTCCTCAGTCAGTTCTCAGCCTTCTGCTGGGCCTGGGAAAGCAGGAGCGTGGTGTTTGACCTGTTACAATGCAGGTGGCCTAACTGCCTTTTCTCTCATCTCTGCTGCAGGCAAGTATTGGCATTCACTCCAGCGTTATGCCTCCACAGTGGGGTACTCCTTGGTTGAGGCTCAGAAGTGCGAGAACGAAGAAGCGGAGACTGTAACAGCCATGGCATCTTTGTCGGTAGGCGTGAAGCCAGCTGAGAAGAGGTGAGCTGCTTTCCTTTCGTTTTATTGTCACAGCCCAGAAAGAGTAGGTAGTAGAAACAGGGAACAGGGAACAATCTGCCCACCCAGGAGGAGCCATAATGGGCAGTCTTCAGGGTTAATCTTCTTTTAACAATTGCAAGTGCATTCCCTGTATCTCCTGCCCTTCATGGGTCCTCCAAAGACCTCGTGGACTGAAGGAGAACAACAGTGCCACGCACTTCATGTGTACCCTTGGTGCAGCACACCAAGGGTCATGAGAGGAAACTGATTTCACTGCAAGAAAATTTTTAACATTGTACAAGTGAAAACACAGTGGCCGAAAACCCTTCTTGGTGGCAAGTTTTATTTCCAGGTGAGCTGGCTGAGCAAAACTGCTCTGGGTGGGAAGGTGATGGGAACAGACGGTGCGAGACTTGTGTGCACAGAGCATCACAAATTGTCCAACTCTGTCATGCTCAACCCTCTTTTCTCTCTCCCCCATCCTGTCTTGCCTGTTGAAATCCCGTCCAGACCTGATGATGAACCCATGGAAGAGGAACCTCCCCTGTAGCATTCACCTTTGAGCTGGAGTTCTCCTGTTTGTTCGTCTTTGTCTTGAAGCTCTGCCAAGAAGCTTTCTCTTGTTACTCCTGCGTCCTGTCATGGTTTTTTCCAGAATACAGAAGGACAACCAGGTGTAAAACAAAGCAACCGAAAAATCTCTCCATATCTATATGCGTCTACAGTATATACTTGCTGAAAAAGAAAAATGCTGGTGAAGAGCAGTAAAGGATTGACATGCTGGGCACTCTTCCTCTGATCCTCACTTGGAGCTGAAAGGGGGAATGACGCCCATGAAGTCTTTGGCAGAGTTGCCAAAAAGTAGAAATCAAAGATTCAACAACACATATGAAAATAAAACAAACAAACCTTAATTTAAAACTGGTGCTTACAATTTGATTACCCACAATTCAGCAATCTCCGCTTGAACCACTCGACCCATCTTGTAGTTTCGTTTCTTGGATTTTTTAAATGGCTCTTGCCTGCCTGTGAGTCAAAGACATTCTTGTCAAAACCAGAACAATGTGAGATGGTGTATTTTTAATGGGGAAAGACAGGGAAAGAGGACTAGTCTTATATCTAAAGGAAAGGGAAAGAGAGGGGGGGGGAAACACAAAAGAGGAAATGGTAGCCCAGGTGGAGTCGGCTTTACTATCTCCAAAGCCATCTGAAGATGAGTTTGTGCCTTTTTTTTTAATTGATGGATTTGGTGCAGCTGGATTTTCTGAAGTTTGAGGAACAATGCCTTAAGTAAAAAAACAAAACAAAAAAAAAACACAAAAAAAAAACACAGCAGTTCGTGAATATTTTTCCTCTGTTTGGGAAAGCCAAGAACTGCCATCAGGAAGGAAGACTTTTTGGCTTGTGCTGGCATGATTGTGGGAAGCAGGCATCAGCTGAATAGAGCGTCTCCAAAAACTGTCTACAAGTTTGGATTTGTTTTATTTTCTTTCATTGCTGTTTCAAAAAAAAAATTAAGGTAGTTGCCAAGAAAGTGGCAAATACTGTTGGGTCTTTGAAATTTAACCATTTTTTAAATCAAATTTTCAAATGTTTTCTCTCTTCTACATTATCTAGCAATTGAACTTATCAATTTGGTTGTTGAAGCATGTATTAGACACAAATGCAGGTTTAAGACTGGAATGCTTTTTATAAAAAGCAACTAGCATGAGATATTGCTTAAATTGTTAGGTATAAATATATATATGTGTATAATGTATATTCCAAATGTATTCCAAGCTTAGAAACCTGATTCTTATGAATTATTGATAAAATATTTATAATGCATTTATAGAAAAATATATATAATAAATGCATACTATAATAGTAGCCATTGAAAGCTCCCTAGGGAAAGATTTATGAATTGGAATGTAAAGGTGCTTTTGGAAGAGGATCCAGTTTGAAACTTGAGTACTTTCAAACTATAGTTTGGAAAGTTTTCAGAACGCCAACACGTTAGCCACCGGGCAACTACCCTAAACATTTGTATTTTAAGTTAAGGTTTTTAGTTGTGATCCTTTTCTAACAAAAATGAGGTTTTTATAGCAAAGATTATGAATTTGCTGTTAATTTTTATATCGATATTTCACAAAACCCTACCGAAGCCTTGTTTGTGTGAATCTGACATTTATTTTCCATTCAGCAGTTGTTGTTGGGTTGTTTTGTGTTTTTTTTTTCTGAACAGCAACAGTGTCTAAACCTTTTTCCTCCCTGATTTCCTGCTTGTACATTATTTTCCTTTTTTTTAAAAAAAAAAAAAAAAAAGCCTTTTGTACAGCGAGCAGCTTTCTGCAGGCGGTAAGGAATTGTTGTAGGCCGTCGGAGTTTATTTCTGGAACGCGTGCGTTTATCGGAGAGGAGGGAATGCAATGGGCGCTTTTGTATAACAATACCCACGACTGTATATTTCCTCGGTTCTGTTCTCGTAGCTCTGTAAAGAAAATAAGGCGTTTTCTTACCTTACGCGTAGTAGTATTACAATGGGTGATCGTCTTTAATCCCCCCCATGGGTTGCAGTGAGGATCACATGTGGCTTTAGCAGCTTACCTCTGGTGGGCTTGTCGGCCGCCCTTGGGACAACCGGCATTTTCCCTCGCACGCGCGCAAATGCGCACGTGCTCTCTCTCTCCTCTTCTTTCCGAATGACCATGACTGGTGGATTTGCAACTTTAGCTGTTTGAAGATCTTTTTCCTAAATTATTTTTCAGAGGGCGAGCGAGTTTATGCTCCAGCCTTGGTGTGGGGGGGGGGTGGTTCCCCTCACCCCGTCGCCTTTTGCGAATGGCCCAGTGGAGAAGCAACTAATCCCTGGGTTGCTTAAAGGAGACTGAATTGACACGTGTAACCTTCTTAAACCTTCTTAAACCTTGAAGTAGGGTAGCACAGGTCCCTCATCTGAACAACCAAGGGGTACATTTTTAGTTTATGCTATTATTATGACAACTGACGGGGTCATTTTTGTCGTAATTTATTTTGCAGTTCTCAAAGGGGCTCTTTTGGCTCCGTTCAGAACTTCCTCGTGGAACGAATTTGAAGCACACCATCCACGTGAGCAAATGCAAGAGGGCTTGGTTTTGTTTTGACGTTGATAATGCAATTGCAAGAACAGACACTACCGCACTTGAGTTTTGCTAGCCCAAGTACGTTTTAAAATTGCGCACAGCTTTGGTCGTTGGAACCGGCTTCAGCGTAGGCTAAAAATCAGGCGCACATGCGAAAACACAGCGTACCTGTAGATGTCATTTCCCAAAATGACCACTTGGCTGCTGTGACCTAAAATGAATCTGGCTCGTGGAATCTGGTGACTTAATATTTAGAATATTCACTCAGCCAGTTGCAAGGCATTGGCGGTAACCACGTTTACACGATCGCTTTTGTTGTCAGACCTTCCTAGCCGTTCTGTAATTTTTAATAGCGGTCATGGAAAAATCAGTTTTTCTGTTCCTGAGGACTTGCTGGCTGACCGTGCCGGACTTGGTTTCATTTCAAGTCAGGTGGCTGTAGCGAGATACTCAGCAGCTTTCCATCGTGTTGCTTTTGGGATGCCGTGCCCCTTCCCTCCAATCATTTCGCTAAAGCTTTCGCTGGAGATGGAAAGATTTCCCAAGGCTTTAAAGCTTGTCTCCTCCCAAGTCCCGCTCAGGCGGATTTGCTTCTTAAACATGCCCGCTCTGTGGGTGAGGTCTGGATGATGTAGGAGCTGGTGCAGACAGCAAGCAAAAGGGGCCCCTCGTTCGGAGGATCGCTGGGGTTTATATGTTTTGGGTTTTTTTTAATTATTATTATTATTATTTTTCCCCCACCTTTGGAGCCGGCAGCCTCTTCCTTTTTGCCGGCGCTGCTGCAGGGCCTCCGTGCCGGGAGCAGCCGCGCAGCGGGGATTTTTTTCCCCCTGCTTGGAAGGGAAGGAACATCTTGAAATCGTCGGATATAGAAGCGAGTCCCAGTGTTTGCAGTACGCGATTAATCATTTGGGGTTTTTTTGGTTTTTGTTTTTTTTTTACTTTCGATACAAAACATTCCTTTTTTATTAGTCGCAGTCATGTATTCATTCCATTCTTCCTTTTGTAAACTTTTTGGGCCCACGTCTTTTACGGGCATTGATATATATAAATATATATATAAATATATATGAATATATTTTTTTAAGTTTCCTACACCTTGAGGTTGCATGGTCTGTAAGGTTGGCATGTCTTTATATTGTATACAGATTTTGCACGCCAAACTTGGCAGCTTTGAAAAAGAAAAAAATTTTTTTTTTTTTTTCCTCTCGTGGCATTTGCGGAGACAAAGGTTGGGACATTTTTCGGTCACAAACACACACACTCACACAAATACACACAAAGGAAGGAGAGTGGGAAATTTTTTTGCGTCTTACTGAACTTAATAAGAAATTGTGCTTTTTATTGTAAAAAAAAAAGAATAAATAAAAAGGACTACTTAAACATTTCTCATTTTAAGAAGAAAAAGACGTTTATCTAGCACTTGTGACTTACCAATAATAGAGTTTATTGTATTTATGTGGAAACAGTGTTTTTAGGGAAACTACGCAGAACACACAAAGTAAACTGCCTGTGTCTTTTTTTTTTTTTTTTTTAATTTGGTTGGGTATTTTAATTTCTTCACTGGGTGGGGAGGTTGGACACAACCCTTTGTCAACACATGTAGTCATTAATTCTGAGAAGATGAATGACGAGGACTTTAAAGAGTTAACTCTTCAGCACAGCTGTGTTAACTTTTTTAAAATTGCTTTTACATGATGTATTGGTAGGTTTCACTTTAAACAGTCCTGTACTGTGCAACACTGTGGTTTAAAACGCGACTTTACATCAAAAGGAAAACATGTTTCTTCATTGTCATGAAGTTGAGCTCGTTCTCAGCTCATCTTCACTTTGTCTTTGATATTGATGAAAAAGTATCCTATTGAAAGAAAATAAATTAACACTTTTCTGTGCTCCATAGTGGAGGCGCTATTTTCCAATTTATGAGGATGACAAACTTATATATATAATATATATATAAAAGTGGGGGGAGGGGTTGAAACATTATTCACCCAAGAGCTTATTACAGATATGTAGTATCAAAAAGTTGTAACTATATTATATTCTACTTTATACCTATACATGCTCAGTATGACGTCACCATTGGTAGCAGCTACCGGTTTACGATGTAATTTAGACACAGTTTCACTCTTATTGTATGGACCCTACTTTAAGTGATGGTAGCATTCTTTGTGCTAAATTTTCTGATGGTCCTTTCTTTTACTTGGTGGAGTTGGAATATTTTTTTCATTCTTGTTTTTTGTTTGGTTGGTTTTGTTTGTTTTTTCTTTTTTCCTTTTTTTTTTTACTGGCCAATGGTGTCTTTCTCTGACAGTACCGACTTCAATTTCAACTTTATTAGGAGTCCAGTATTTTGTACCACATCATGACAACTTGTTATTCTTGTGGTGTAAATAAAAAGAAAAAGTTAATTATAGTACCATCTTTGTTTCTGTCACTGATCTTTCTATCTGATGCCTCTGGTTTAACTTCTCAGAGCTGGCTTGCACAGACAGCACTGACCGTGTAATGCTTCATGTGCTTTAAACAGAAGAGTTTCTTAGTGTGATTGAAGAGGGACTCATTACTGAACCAGCTTCTTGGCCAATAGATATCCATACATATGCCATGCTATCCCTGGTAGGAAAATTGTTAGACCTTCTGCGCAATTTCCCTGCCACTTCTAAGGTGTTCATAGACAGGCACTTGTATGGAGAGAATGTAGAAAAAAATAACGGTCTCCCACTGAAACTGAATTTCCAACAGTAAGGCTATGAGAGCTGGTCTTTGCTGAAATTTCCCCCCCAAATCCAGCGCTGAGTGACTTACCTGGGAAAATCAACACAGAGGAGAAGCTGACATTTTGTATCTCCCTCCACTCTGCATTTTGCAGTTGTTGTTCCTTCACTTTGCAATAGCCTGAATTTCTTTGGAAGAGTATTTTGAGGAGAGCTGGGTGGACAATTACTTGCCCTCAGACCAGGTCTGTAGGGGGTAAGGTCTGAATCCCAGAGATCTTTATTCATGTTTTAGATTGCAATTACATCCTCAGAGCAGTGGAGCTGTGGCATGCCCGCCCTTCAGCAGAGCTCATTCACCTCCAAGGTACGTAATTTGCTATTTCTGTTCATGATGATCAGGTTCTGCTTTGCTGTCTTTTGCAAGACTGGGTGGAAGACTGTCCTGTAAATGCACAAATCATGTCTGTGCCTCATTTGAGCAAATTCTGCACACATAGCCAAACTGTCCATGCCTCAGGAGAGGGTTGTGATTGCCAGAATCAAATGGCGTGAGCTGCAACGTGTTGTTGTAGCCCCACAGCACTTCTGCTAGGAGAAATGTCGGGTGAGTAAAATGGAGCTTGGAAGCCAGCATGAGAGCACTTATTTGCCCATTGGTCCGTGCAGCTCAAATCCCTCCTCAGAGTGACATATTTCTATACTCAGAAAGGGAGATCCGGGTGGGCTGAGCACTATTCCTGGCACGTGGGAGAGTGTGGCTCTCCTGCACAGGGTCTCCACCTTCCCAAGGGTAGGCAGTTTCCCCGGCTGCTGTGAATGGGTCCAGGAGTGCCAGATAGTCTTCTTGTCCTTTGGGAGAAAGGAGGTGCTGAGCCACAGGTGGCTCTGGGAATGCTGGTGGCTCTGGTCACAAGAGGATCATGGCTTGGAGGAGCTGGACTCATCCCTGGGTTCCTCCAGTACCAGGGCTGAGGATCTCTCTGAGGTTCTCAGCGTCACTCTCAAGTGTTTAGATCAGTTAGGCAGATTTATTATCAAGTCATTATTCTAGTCATTTTGCTTGTGCATGGAGCTCACTGAACCATCTGAAGTCAGCCTTCTCCATGCATTTCAATATTATGCTTTTTCTGATTGCAAGGCAATGAGCTATGCTTCAGATCTGGTGTCCTGGGTTTTAAATGTCTCCTTCCTGGATAGAGAAGGCAAATCCTTGAGCCTCCCATTTAAACTAAGGCTCATGTCGTTCTGCAGAGTGGATTTAAAAAGGAAAGACTTACCCATTGTATGGGAACTGCTGTACAGCAACCCTGGCGTAAAATGGAGCATGTCCTTTGTTATCTGTCTTTTTATGCTGAAGAGTAGCCTTCAGTGTAGCATCACAGCCTGTGAGAAGCTTATGAAGAGCAGTACAGAGTAGGACAAGGAAAAGTAGTCAAATTTAGTCACCATCCTGTAGAGTGACCCCATCATGACTTTGGTGTCTATTTGTTACATCAGTAGCAAACCTAAGCAGTTAGCCAAGGGAAAAAATGACATTCCTTCTTCAGGCTAGGATCATCATTTCTTTCTCAAGTGGCAATGAGCCTGCCATGGCCTGGGATCATCTCCATTGATGTCATATGTAGTTCAGCGTGGCAGTGTAAGGAGCTGTGGGGTTTGTTAGTCTGTATGGAGGGAAGAGAGGAAAGGCCAAAAACTAGAGGTAGTAGAGGGATCTTTAAGGTGTCTGCAGGGAATTGACCTTGTGGAAGGTATAGAGGAGAGCCCATAGCAAAAAAAAACAACAACAAAACAAGCAAAAAGCCCTCCATCAGCTAGTGAAGCTAAGACTGTGGTTTCAGTGCCCTCTTGGGCATTTACCCACCTCTTCATTTACAGTTAATTACAAAATCACTGTGGTGGCTTCACAGTTCATGTGTGGAGTTGCTGGCATTTGCAGTTTCCTCACACTTCTCTGTGACTTGCTTTGGCACGCGTGATCTTGGGAGCATTGCAAACCTCATATCAGCAGGCATCGCTTTCTCACCCTGTGTGCTAGGTTCAGTCCTTCTGAACATGCAGGGGTCAGCTTCTCCCAAGGTGCTCTGAGAAAAGGAGACCCAAAATCCAGGGCAAGATGAACAGAGTGAGTGTACAAACACATGATGGGTCTGCTGTGCATGGTAACAAAGGTGTCTGGATGCACATGCCTCTACTTTCAGGAAAGTGGGGAAGGCACAGGCAGAGTTGCTCATGGTCTAAACCCACCTAGGCCTTTGCCCTTAGAGATGGCCAAAGGATTAGAGAAGTCAACCTGTGCAATGCCCTGTTTGCATATTGGGGCAACACATGAGCCTGCCCCATCCCTGTCCGCGGCAGAAATGGCATCTCCCTCCTGTGTGTGCAAGCCCAGTCCCACGTGGGTGGCAAGCATTTGCATGTTGCTTGCTCCAGCTGTGGTATACCAGCACCCAAACCTGGACATCGGAGCTCAGAGCGAACTGGAGGGCCAGCACTTGCCTGGTGCCCCAGGCACCATATCATGCTTGCTTCAGGACATGCAAGAATCATGAGGGCAGCTGCCAGCTGAGATGACCCATGTGCAAGTAGAAAGCATTGGCAAACACAACAGAGGGGGAGGGTGTAAGGCTGCAGCTCCTTCAGGAGGAGGCACCTGGGGCTCTTTTGGGCAGGAGTTTGAGAATGATCTTGCAATAGGGAGACATCATCTACTGGTGTGAAATCCCACAGCTGGCCAATCAAACCCAGTTCTTAAAGCCTCTGGAAAGAGGTTTTGTTTGGAGAGTGTTTCAAATATGATTTCAGTTTCCCATTAAGTGCTTTTGCCAAAAGTTGTTAATCCTTTAAGAAGCCCCAGGTCTCTCTCTGCAAAGCTGCATGTGCTCTGACAAACACTCATTGCTAAGCAGTGGTTTCAAGACCCTATGAATTAGGATGATAAAGGGAGGCTGTTTAAAAGGTGCTGGGCTGGATGTTTTGGAGGGTAGCCTGTGACAGGGCAACCTGGGCTTCCCTTTGGAGTCCCTAGGACAAACAGTATCTCTGCGTATCCAGATCTGCAACAATACTTCTTGCTTATCCAAATCCCCCCATTAAAACCTGCTGGTCCAGCTCCGTGTGTGCAGCTTGCTGGGGAGTGGGACCTGGCCCTTGAGTGTTGACATGTTGGGCCTGCAAATTCATCTGCAATCCAGAGCTGCCTAATCTAGCTTGAAATGCTCGGGGCTTGCTGCTCTGCTTGAACATGTGGCTGTAAGCCTGACGCAATGCAATGGGGAGGCCAGTTTGCTGCCTCCTGGAGGGTTAAACTGAAGAGCGTGGCACCTACGCTGGGGTCTATGTATTAAATAATATATTTCAATAGCTGCTGCTTTAGCCATGGAAATTTTTATAGCTAGATATCCATTAATCCTAAAGAAAATAACATTGAACTGAAATTAATCTGCCCCAAAACCTTTACAGTAGTTCCCAGGGCGCCTGCTATCTCCTGTTGCTTGGATGCCTGCAGCTGAGAGCAAAGGGCAGCTGCCAAGCCAGGTATTTTTTGCAGTCACCTGAAGGATGGCTGCTGGCTCTGTGGGGAAGGAAGTCATTTCCTTGGGCTTTTCTGGGTTTAGTGGGATTTGATTTTTTTTCTTTTTTTTAGGAGAACAAGGCTGTTTCTCAATCTGGGCATCGAGTCAAGGCTTCGTGCTTTGCATGAATGTCTCTCTAGGACTGGGAATGCTGCAGGGGAAAGAATAAGGTCCAGTATTAAATATATAGCCTGAGCGCACAGGGGGCTAGAGTTCAGCCAGTGCCAACAATATGTCCTTGTTTTGTGATGGGATTTGGAGCTCTGCTGAGTGGAAACTTTCTCCTAGGGCTGGTGCATGTTTGATCCTCTTGTGGGCTGCTCTGAAGCCCATTTAGGGAGATGGGACTTCATTTGTTCCCCCTGGCTGGATGTTACGCACAAAATATGAGTGTAATCTGCAGAGCTGCCCTGCGGTGTCATTTGCTTTCTTCCCTGGGCAATGGGAATGATTTTGCTGATAGCAGGAAGGCAGGCAGCCACAAATGAGGTGGGTGGTCTCTTGTGCTAAAGCTATACATGAGTCTGTGTGTGCCTGTCGCCGCCTTCTCCAGGCTTCCCAGCTCTGGGCAGAGGTCCCAGTGGGCAAGCTCCAGTGTTTGCCCTGGGAGAGGGACCCTCAATCCATCCATTCTCTTGCCTGGTTTGCTGTTCTGTCGTGCTGCAAAAGGTCTGCTGGTCAGATATCCCCCAGGGAAGGCAAGTCAGACACTGGTCTTCCTCACCCAGAGGAATGAGATGCTGTCGGCACCTGTTGGCATCATCCTGCCTAGAGCTTGCTTTCCATCTGTCTCCCATCTTGCTGCACCTGGACCTCTGCCATCCTCAAGAGCGGTTTTGGAGCATGTCCTTCATAGCAGTCAAAGCTAACCACTTGTGTCCAAAATAGGCTCTGACCCCCCCAATCCTGTTCCCCTATGGATACCCCTGAGGAGCAGCAGCAAGGCTGAAGGGCTGTGAGTGGCATGGGAGGAATGAACAGGCTGACAGAAATACAGGGAGGAGAGGGAAATGCTGGACCACAATGGGCAGGAAGAGCTAATGTGGTCTGCAGGGAGGAGTAGACACAGATAGGAGCAGAAATCTTGCGGGAGGAGCTTGGGGAGAGGGTGGGTTGGGAAGGGAGCAGGCAGGCGTCATCGCCAGACAGGGCACAGCTAGAAGCTGGCATGATAGGCCACCAAGAAGGCCCAGGAGTGAGCTGAGAGCCATTCTCTGAGAAAAAAAGCCCACAAGTCTCACTTTTTCTACTGTGAAGCTGCCGATACAAAAAAAAAAAATCCCTCTTCCTGCAGCATAAGTTGTTGGATGCCAGGCCTCCAAGGGGAAGAGGCAATGGGCTTGGGCTGAAAAACTGTTTCTGTCTCACTGCTTGCGGTCCTTCCTTTTCCAGGAATTGCAGTCCTGGGGAAAACGCAGGGCCACCTTGTGTCTGGGAAAGCAGCTCCACTCTGGTGGGCTGGGTAGGACACGTGGCAGTCACGGGCCCTGCAAAACCCTGGATTCTGTTGCATCAGTGCCTGTTGAAAAAAGACATTTCCAGGAATGCCTGGGCTACATTTGTGAGCAGCATTGCTCAGCCATTCCCAGTGCTAGGGAATAATTCACTTATCAGATAAAACCTGCATTTGGGGTAGCTATACTTCCAATGCAAGTCTGGACCAAAACCAGTGAGCATTGAATTGTCTCAAGTGCTGAGTCGCTCTCGTATTGATGTGGATTTACATGACAGATATGCATACTTAAAAAATACTCTGTTTTTGCACGTGATTAAAATGACCAGATCCAGATATTCTTTTCCAGGTAAAATTCAGATTAGTGCTTTCCTCTGTAAAAATAACCGTTGCTAAGCAAGCAAGAATTATTGGCGAAATTCAGTAAGTGGAAATTGAAATGTACTTGCCATAAAGTAGTAACAGCTTTAGGGAAAAAATAGATTTGGCGATAATGGTACTGGAAAAATATAACAGCTGAGTGTGTGTGCTAAAAGCCAGATGCTCTGGGATATTTCTCTCCCCACAGCAAATGGGACAGGAGGTTGACCACACATCTCTGGTGCAGGAGAGTAGGCCAGGAGATGTTGCACACTGTTTCCTCAGGAGCAAAATGCGATACCTAATTCCCCCTGAGAAGTCACAACAGCATGGTTGTGTCCGGGAACTTGATTCCTGCTTGAGCACAGGAGGAAAAGCTACAGCCTGGGCAAGGTGGCAGGAATCTGTTCCTATGGGTGGGACTGCTGTGATTTGCTTAACATTAGGAAAAAGTAACAGTCCAACATCCTCTGTTGGCATAATCACAATAGTGCATGTGTGTGGTGGCTGAATTGTAGTGTTCAAGAGTCCTGTCCCAAAACAGGTAGGTGCTATTTTAGCAAGGGTATGTTCTTTAGGCCACCCAGAGAAACTGTGGGAGGGAAGCAGGGGTGGATTTAAAAAAATAAAAAACAAACCCAAGAAGGATCAGCCGCGTGGGTGGCTGGGGGAGGGGTGGGGTTGAAACTGATGCTCTTTTATCTCACCTGCAGACAGTGGTGATCCATGTGAAATCTGTCAACAGCAAGTTCAACCTCAGAGAAACATCAAATATGAAAGGATTTAAAAACAAGAGATCGATAACGATTGATATTGATCAGTCTGTTGCCAGACTGGCAAATTGATCTGAGATCCAAAAAGATGAATTAAGAAGTTATAGACTGGTTGTAGGAACAAGAGGCTTTGAAGGAGAATACCCAGAGTGCCACCGCAACTCCACCAAGAGCCAGACCCTTTAAAAAGCCACTATGTGTTTACTTCTAGGTAGAGCAAATGCAGCCAATGTTTGTGAAGTGATGCAGGGAAAACACAGGAGGGCATTAAATTGTGCAGAAAATTTTAAACACAAAAGCAGGAGGCCCTTTGATGAGAAATGCCCTGCATACAGGGACACAATTAAGGCTTGCAGACAGTAAAAACAAGTGTGTGTGCGCGCATGTGTGTGTGTGCATACACACGTGCATCCTTTATGGAACATGTGGCAGAAGCATGCCTGATGCAGAGGATGAAATTTTATACCTCCCAAAGATGGCACAGGGCAAAGCAGCGTAAGTAGCAATAGTCTTCAGCTGGCTTCTCATGCCAAGGCACCAGCCCTAGTCACACCAGAGGCAGCCTGAATACCAACCTGAGGTGGTACATTCACGGAGGGCTGCAGGAAAATGAAAACACACAACATGCAGAAAGCAATATCACATGTGTTGCTAGCAGAGCAAGGTCTGTTACAGGCGGGCTATTCACTAGAAGTACTGAGGCAGAAATACCAGACAACACAGAAGCCACTAAATAGCGTGAATCTGGGTGCTTCCTGACACTAGACCAGGGGCAAGTGATTCATACAAAAGGCACGCGAGCAAAGCAAAGCAAACCAAGAGAAACAAAAACAAGCAGAGCAAGAAGACAACTGGGAGAAGTAGTCATGACTGCTAAGGTCACCAAATCCTGGAAAAGCCCTGAGCGTCCATATGGAGATCCAAGCCATTTGGACCAAACCTTGCAAAACTTTTGCTACTGAAGTAATCAGTATCTCTGAAAACATATTACCTGACTTTGCTAAGGAAACTGGGATGTCACCAACAGCAGAGAGATTAAAACTATGTTTTGGGTGCTGATGAATATGTATGGCTGGCTGAGGTGCTATCCGGGATCAAAGACATCGTGGGAGGGTATTGGTGCTGGCAGGAAGGTTGCTGTGGCAGGACTCCTGGGGATCTGCTGTATGTGGACACACTAACAGCACATCATGAATGGTGCTGAGCACATTCAAAACTGAATAAAAACAGGGGGGAGCTGAGTTGAACTGCAGTAAAATCCCATCGGATCTGGCTGACTGTCCAAGGTCAAATGTGAAAGTGATAAAACAGATGTCTTCACCTAAAGACAGTAAGTCAGGGAAGGTGTCAGATACCCAGTGAAGTTTTTTCAAAGCCTGCTTTCTGGGCTGGTGTTGGCCAGATGATTATGCAGCCTGGGCACAGTTACCACAATGTGATGGAGCCATCATGTGTATGCAGTAGCCAGGGATTGCCCTCAAAAATAATGAAGATGCCTATTGCCAGGAGAGCAAAGATAGGTCCAAAGTAAAAAGAAATACCTTGCAGATTATGCCTGCATACAAGATTCAGTCAAATTGTCCAAGGACAGGAACTAGCTGAACTAGAAAGAGCTAGTAAGTAACACTGAACATTTTCCAAGGAAGTGCCAAAATGTTGATGGCATCTGCCGCTAAAACTGGAACAACAGCAACTGGTCTGGAAGAGTAAGACAAATGAACCTTCTTTAAAAAAACACAGATGAATTCAAACCCAACCATCTCAGAGACGTGCAGATGTTGTGATGAAGTTTCTCCATATCGCATGCTTCAGCCAGGCCCTCAGGACAGCCTGATGGTTGCAGGT
This sequence comes from Apteryx rowi, assembly GCF_003343035.1. Lineage (NCBI taxonomy): Eukaryota > Metazoa > Chordata > Aves > Apterygiformes > Apterygidae > Apteryx > Apteryx rowi. The sequence continues at coordinate 159,670 of NW_020450598.1, forward strand.
TTTAATGAAGATGTGAACAACCTAATGCAAATCCTAAATCTACCTGTCTAAGACAAGCTAGACTCTTCAAGCTTTAGGCAGTGCAGCCAGTCTCACTTTCAGGGGCTTATAGAAGTTAAATCATGTGCAGCAAGAGGGATTTGTGAAAGAGGGAGAAATTGTTTTATAGTAGGTGTCTGGGGTTCTTGCTAAAGAAGTGAGAGATTCATTTTGAAGCCCCTGTTGCATATGCACATGGATGGGAGAGGTCTTGCTGACCAAGCCTTGGCCTTGGCATGGTCCTGTTTTGGCATGGAAGCTTTTAGTTCATTTTGAAAACTACTTTCAAAACCTCAAGCCTGTCTGCAAAATGCAATTCTTCTTTTCCAACCAGTGATGAAACCTGACTGAGAAGTACTTTGTATAGAAAGGGACTTGGATGTTACATTGCTGACTTCTTATCCAGAACAACATTATGACATGAAAATATTGGAACCTGAGAATAAAAATAGGGTCTTCAGCTCAACAGAAACACCAGAACTAGGAGAGACATAGAAAATGTCAACCAAGTTAGTTCTGCGGCAGTTTCAAGGAAAGAGTCACAATGAACCTGAGAACAAATTGTGCAAGATGAAGAATTGCAAGCAGGTAAGTCTGTTGATCTGTGAGGACTGTCAGAATTTGAAGGAACAGTCCCATCTGCCTCCCAAGAGTGCCTGGACTACCAAGATGAGACCAAAGCACCCAAGCTAATGTCACATGTAGAAGCAGTCAGATCACAATACTGTGCAGAGAACATAAATTCTCTCAGGCATACCTAAGAGCTGGTCTGGAACAGCATAAAGTCAGAGACAGTTTACTGGCCAGAGATATCCACTGTCCTCCCAGGCCCAGTGAAACATTGTAGGGAAACGCAGGCCAAGACCAAAAAAAGGGGGGGAAGGGGATAAAGAAAATATAGAACATTCCCTCTAGCCTGGAGTGGAAAGCAAGGAGAGACCTTTTCACCACAAACCACACAAACTACCTCAAGATTTCAGACTGCTATTCAGGCTTCTGGGAAGTGAATAGACCACCAGACCCCCTTTCGGCAAACAGCAAATGCAGCAGGGAAGCCATCTGAGCTAGGGCAGCATTCCCTGGCGCATTGCTTGGGATGGCCCACGCTGGCTCACTTGCTGTGGATTTAGCACAGCTTGCCCAAGACTTGTTATCACTGAGGGGACAGCCCTCAGATGGGTAGAGTTGCAAAGGCTCAACTAACGAGTGTTGCAAGACAAAATGAGAAAGAAGGAAAAGCAAAGGAAATGGGTGGCAAGCCATCCTTGAAAGGAAATCTGTTCCCACAGGAGGTCCGGTGGCAGTCTGACACAGGGCTTGATGCCAAGGCACAGATGTATTATAATAGTATGGTTGCTCCTGGCAGTGGAAGGAGTAGCAGACAAAAAGGGGGAGAGGAATGTGAGGCCATAAGCCTACTAAAACTCACAAGCTACAGACCCAGGCCACACTGGGAGAATTTCTCTATTTCCTTAGGGCAAACCATACGTGGCAAAGAAAAACCCAATCATCGAATGCATCAGTCCTTAGTCATCTTATCCAGCTGCGGCTGGGCATCTGAACCCTAGAAAGCCAAAATGCATTCAGCCCCTCTGGGCACAGGGCTGCAAGACAAATCCAGCTGATGATGAAATGTGCATTATGTGGAGCTGCAGTTGGCAAGGTGGTCACAGGCCTCTACAGCAAGGAGCTGGCTCTCTGAAATGAGCTATCTGGCACACAGGTGGGCTCTCTGGCATCAGCAGAAAAGCTTGTTCTTGCCACAGCACCTAGAACCCAGGATGGCACTCTTAAGGCTGGATTAAGCACAAACAAGCTTGGAGGAAAACAGCAATTTAGGAGCTGGTTGATTTAAAAAAGAAAAGGGTGCCCCAGCGGTCCTATGAAGAAAGGGAAATGCATCTTGAGGTTGGACTGCTTCACTCTTACTAGCTTCAAGGTCCTTTTGCCTCCTGAGCAAATGTACTGTGCGGTTATCTGTGTGAGCTGTTTAGGGAATAACAAAAGCTGGCAAAGCTCTGGAGATTCACAGAAAACAGGGCTCCTCAGGAAGTCTGTGCTATGTTGTTTAGCTCTGGGATAACACAGAATATATTTTAATAGTTGTGAAAGAGCTAAAAAAAMCCCTCTGTGGGCTGTGGGGAAGTTACAGAGTTTCAACAAGACCACCTAGTTGCTCTGATCCAAAAAGCCATTTTAGATCAGGTTGGGAGAGTCAACTGAGCAGAAGAGGACTCCAGCCAACTCTTCACGTGTGACCTTCCTCTCCTCCACAGCAAAGGCTTAGGGTTAGGGTCAGCCGAACCCAGAACAGGCGCAACTGCGTGCTGGAAACTGCTTGTTTCTGGAGCACTGCCTCTGCGTGGGCCTAGGGAACCATTCAGGGCAATGCTTTCACTAGTGATCTCAAGTACTTTTGGTTTTCAGTGTGACCAGAATTGCAATGTATAGAATAGGTGCTCACAGTCTTGAAAAATATGCTTTTTACAAGGCAAATTGTACTCCCATGTCTTGGGGTGCCCAGTTTGAGCTGCATAGTCACCACTGCTGGACCACCACAGTGGTCTGGACCACTTTTTCTCTGGGGCTGCCCAGCTCTGTGTGCTATCCAAAGAAAAAATGTTTCCAGGTTGTCACACCCCTCCCTCAAGGTGGGGCTGGAGTTTGGCAGTTTTGCAAAACAGGAGGCCTGAACTACTTTATGCTCTCCCAAATTTAGATACTACAGTTGCTGATAAACACACACCTTCCTCCCCTGACTGTGGGCAAGGGCTTTAACAGCAACTGTCACTCCCCCTTCCCTTCTCAAGGCCAAATTTGTTTGCTTTTATCAGGAGAGCTTGGCCTGGATTTGGTGGAAGATGTAAGGCAGAGAGGTGCACACATTTCAGCTCACAGTCAGTCTTTCAATAACAGCATAACTCAACACCAACAGTTCCGGCTGAGGGTTCAGAATATATTCATATTTCATGGCTGTACAAATAAAGTGTTATGTATCACAGGCTGCACTAATTAAAGGCTTCAGCAGGGAAGAAGTAAACTTAGAAGAACTAATTACAGGCTCTGTGAGCAAAAGGGATCATCTCCATGTTTACTGAGGAGCTTATCGGTTTTGACCACGGGGTTTTTGTGTAATTATAAGGATGTGGAAATCTGGGAAGCCACCTGGGAGGTGATTGCACAGGGCTTGAGTCCTGTGGGAGACTATCATGGCTTCTTCAATGCTTCTCCAGGAAAGCAGCTCTGGAGGACATGCTTGCCTATGTTGCCCACAGGGAGTGCTCCCACCCACCAGTTTGTACCAATATCTGCACCAGGGATGGACAGCTTTTGCTCTGGGACCCTTTCTACTCTGTGATACCTTTTAGGGACTGTCCTTTCTGGGCTGCTGTTCTTGATCCCATTCAACTTGGGAGCTGCCCCAGTGGCACTGCTTGAATATTCTCCCACATCATTCTGCACCCTCTATCTCCTCTCATTCCTTAGAGATTCAGGGCCATGCATCAACACTTCCTCTGGCCAAGGCTGAGCACTCTTAGCCTACATCCTGGCAGCCTCTTTTGGGTGGGTGTCTTTGTGGGCATCTACCAGCCTTTTCCTTATCCAGGGGGAAGAGATGGCCCTTTCCGAACACTCTGCCACACTAATACCTGCTGCTGCGGAAGGGTCCTTTATTATTTGAGCACTCTGACTTTTTGTATGAGCCCATGGAAGAGCCAGAGTTTGTGTCAATCTCTAACACAAGAAAGGTCCGCTCCTGGGCCCTTCCCCGCCTTGCTTTACCCAAGTACTTTCAGTAGCCTTTTGCTGCCATAAACTGCTTCTCTCCCAGGGCAGCAAATGGTGGCACCTGGTCATGTTTCTGTCCGGAGCATTGCATTTAGTCTTTGTAATGAGAAAATCACTGCCCTTCTCCCATGTACCCCTTACCCCCCAATTTCCACTCCTTATAATTGTCTCTGTTGTGCAACACTTCCACCATTTGCTAATACTTTCCTCTTGGTTTTACTAGTGCTCTTAAAAGGCATGCAATGCACTTTTTAGTTTGACTCTGAAATAGAGTCCTCTCTCCTGGGATCTCCAAAGGCATATGTAGGGCGTTGAAGATTGTTTGAAGTGCTTCAGTCCTTGTGCCTTCCCTGCCCTGGGGCAATAAAAATACCAGCTTCTGAATCTGGGTTGCCTTTCTCTGAGAGGTTGTGCAGTCTTCATCCTTGGAGGTTTTCAAGACCAGACTTGATAAAGCCCTGAACAACCTGGTCATTGCTGACCCTTTCTTGAGCAGGAGGTTAGACAAGAGACATCCCAAGGTCTCCTACAGCCTGAATTGTCCTATGATTTCTATGAAAACCTGTGAGGAAATGATAATTTGGGAAGTTATTTCTTCATGTCTTGCCATGATGGGATACTTCTCTCCCTGCAGCCTAGCTACAACTGAATCTTCCAACTTTCCTTTGTGTCATGTGTACAGTCAAGTCCTGGTCTGCAAAGAGGCTTGTTTCTAGACTTCAGCGCCCTCCTTCCTATGCTACCAAAACTTGAGAAAGCCCAGAGAGCCTGGGGCCTGGTGCAGAGGTGACCAGAGGTTGACCAGAAGACTCTCACAAACCTCCGCAGCTGCAGACTTAGGAGCTGGTTCAGATCTGGAATCAGCCTGGGGATTGGGTCCATGGTTATGTCCATTTTCATGGGCATGTTGGTAGGCAGGATAGTGCACTTGACTTTGGCCCGTCACCTTCACCAGGGTAAGGCCTGTGTTGCTGTGGCTGGCACCAGGACACTCGCCGGGATATGCAGGAGCAATGCCAGCACGAGCGCTGAGGAACCTGGCTCCTACCATATCAAGTGCTGTCATGAGAGGGGCAGAGCAGTGGCCCAGAGGGCTCTTCTAGGTTACGTGGGGAGGTGAAAAGAGACAGCAAAGCCCACTCTCCTCGGTGTGGAGAGCTCTGGGGAGTCAACGGGGTGTTTGTGTTTCAAATTCAAGCATCGCATAAATCCACAGGCTGGCTATAATTCAGCCTCAAGGTTGTCTGCAATTTGCTTGAGCTCTTCAGGTGGATACACCTGGGCATGCTTCAAGAGTGCTGCTACTCACACGCATGTGTGCATACTCTTTTATTTTATTTTTTCTCTCTTTTATTTATTTTTACTCTTTTATTTACTTTTTTACTATTACTCTTTATCTATTTTATCTATTTTATCTATTATCTATTTTATCTATTACTCTTTTATTTATTTTTGGGAGGTTGTTGGCAGGGACAAGTTGCCTGCAAAAGCAATACAGGGAATAATGGTCTGCAGCCAGCTTGGCCCTGTTAAAAATATCCTGACTGGAGTTGCTACAGCAGTGGGCCATGAGGAAGCAGGACGTGTGGGCTGCCAGTTGTCAAGCCTGGCATGGTCCCTGCAAGTCTCCTAATGTTGGGCAGTGTCACCGTGCTGTCTCACACTTTGCAAAAGAGACCACAGCCCTCTCCTGGAGAGATGTGGGGTTTTGTTCAGGCACCAGCAGGGCCCACAGGAGGAACTGCAGGGAATGGCAGAGGTCTGTGCTCCGTCACCGCCACCTGCGTGGGGAAGAGAGACGGTCCCCTGAGCATCCTGCCTCCCCAGCCCTGCGGCAGCCGCTCCACAGAGTGAGCCGAGCACAGCCGGAGACCACAGCTGCAACCACCCACAGCTCCAGCCTTTCCCAGTCCTGGAGGAGTGGGCTGCAGGCAGCACGGAGCACATACTTTCAGCTTAAAATAGATTTTATCTGTGAAAGGAAAACAGATGGGGCTGGAGATGAAATGGGGCCGGGAGGCTGAGTACAGGAAGGAACAGAGGGCTGCCCTGTTACTCCTCACGCCCTGGAGCCGTGTGGGCTCCCACTTCAATGACAATGCTGGCTGCAGGGGACCAGGGCTGTGCATCGTCAGATGGAGGGGAGGAGGGTGAGCGGAGCCCAGCTCCGTCCTGCAGCTTCCCGCTTGTCACCTGTGCCAGAGGAGTGTGCAGAGTCCCGGTCTCCCTGGGTGCAAGGCTGGGAACAGCCATTGGAGGCCTTAGCCTGAAAAAGCAGAAAGAGCACCCGTCTCTCCCTGCAAACCCCAGGAGGGGAGAAGCCCCCTACCGCTTAGCTTGCAGAGAGCAAGATCCATGTAGCTATCAAAATGCTTCAGAGTCAGGGCCTGGCAGGCTCTGGCTTCCAGCTGGGATGAGGCCCTGATCTCTGCTGGAACTTGGACAGTGCCAATGGCATTGACTCGAGCCTGCTTTCCTGGCTAAGTCACTGAGTGCTTTTCTACCCACCTTTCAGCCTGGCTTGGGGCTGACTCCTTGTGCAAGGACCACACCTGCTATTCAGGCTTGGGAACATGGCAAAGACGAGCCAAGTATCTTCTGGATTTTCACTAGGAAAAAGGAAACCTGCCCCCGGCTTCCCAAAATTCAGCATGTACTAAATGGTTCAGTAGCAGTTGTAAGACGCAGTGGGCTGTATCCTGACAAAATGTTATGGCACATGCTGCTCCCCTGCTGCAGCACCTCACTGTCTTGCAACACAGCTGGCACTCTGATGGGAGTTCACAACTGTTTAAACAAAAACACCCCCAAGAACCCACCCCTGCATTGCATGCACACTGGCTATGGGGAAAAGACTTCTCCCAGTACAGTTCTGATTGCACAGACAGAGCATCAGCGTGCACCAACTGCAAAAACAACAATAAATTTTTTTTTACTGTATTTGGGAGGAGCTGGGGATGTGTTTACCAACAGCATAGTGCATTTGTGTCTGTGATGTATCAAGGCACAATTATCATATGGTCAACAGTTTTTAGATTTCCACTTGGGCCTGTCAGAACAAGGGACCTGTTTCCCATTAAATTAGAAAAAGGTGCAGTTCCTGAATGTTTTAAAGGGGATTAAACATCCACAGTCCTTGAGACAGCTTTCAAAATTTCATTCCTCAATTATGTGTTTTAGTTTGGAAGAAAAAAAAAACAAAAACCCTTCTTTCCAGCTGCGTAGAGCAATTTCTGAAATCCTCTCCAATACCCATGATTAATATAGCCAGCACGAGCTTAACAACTTCATTTTAGTCAGCTTGGTTCATTCGGTGGTGAGCAACAGGAATTTCTTGGTGGCTCTGGAGCTTATTTATCCAGGAGGTAGGTCTCGGCAATGATGAGAGTCCCAGCCTGGCCTCCAGGCCTAGCCATGGTAGGGCTGTGTGGTAAGGCTCCAAGGAGTCCTCTGGTCTCAACTTGTTTTCTGCTGCACACCGGGAGAACAAAGATTGCAACCCAAAGGGATAAATGCATCTTTGGGAAAGCTAGAGAGAACATTTTTTGCAAAAGGGAGGAAAGTTGAAGTGGAGGCCATGGAAAAGCTCCACTGGGAGCCCCAGGCATGTCCCAAGGTCATCAATAAGCCTGCCAAATCTGGGCAGTGCTGGGCAAATGTTGCAGCAGATGAGGAGAGAGTCCATGTGAGAGCCTTGCAAATCCTCCAGCTCTTTTCAGCCCACTTGCCTTGAGAATGTCTTCAGGCTGGGTTAGCCAGACCTGAACCCCCACCTCCATGAGATGCAGTTTGGGAGGAGATGTGCACAAGGTTGCTGAATATCTGCAAGCTCAAACAACAGAGTGGCTTCCCATAGCTCTGGCTGGAACCTGATCAGGGCTGTTTGGTTTTCTCTATGCTGATTGATGATGGTTTCTAATATGTTAATATACTTTTCCTATTTTATTGGACGGTTGATGCTTAGCATGTGGTTGGTTAAATGGCTCTGTGTTCAGCGGTATAACAAATTGTCTTGGCCAGGTTTATCTGTTGGGCTTCATTAGGGACCTCTGTTGTGCCAGATTCTGGGGGTGCTGAAAATGAGACTTGAATTGAGTTATTCCTTGTGGGTTGCAGGCTAATTCTTCTTTCATCTAAAGCCTTTTCATATTTGACCTCTTTCCCCCTTATCTGTGACGGGTAATTTGATTTGCACTGTTATTTCAAAACAATTCCTTTTGGTTCCCTTTATGAGTCGAGAAAGACAGGACTTAAGTATTTAAGTATCACAGGCTGCTTCCAGGCTTTGTGCTGAAGGGGCTTTGGGCGGGGGGGAGAAGGGTTGGGGGAGTGGGAGTGGAAGAGCAATCCAACCAAAGCAGTAAAGTATCTGCAGATTTCATTAGGATTCCTCCTAAGTGCATCTCAGATTCACTCTAAGAGAGCTGGCACAGAGATGCTATGGATCACGCTACGGTCTGTCAGAGCCCTTGTTCCTAAGGATCCCGGCTCAAAGCGCTGGTGCTGCTGGTCTGTTTAGCAATTTATTCCTGGTGTGGTGCCATAAAACTCCTCTAGTTAAACTGTGCTGGCATTTGTTTCTGGAGGGAGGAAAAATAACACACAAACACGCAACTTCATGGCTCCCAACCTCCCACTAGTCTAAAAACACAGAGACATGATTTTTGTCTTGAGGTCCAGGGTAGCAAGTTTCCTGAGTTCATTAGCAGGGCAGCCAGCAGGTAGCCTGCACAGCCCTCTCTGAAAAGGAGCTGGCCTTGCTGGCCAGGCTATCAAGTGGATCTTGGCATGTGCTGAGGGGCCTGAGAAGAGATCAAAAAAATCCCACACTGAAACGTGAAGGCCCAACCCATTGGGGTGAAGGTGCTGGAAAGAAGTCCCCAAGAGCCAATGACCGACCTCCCAATAACAGGCAGGTCTCCTGCCCAAAAATTTGCCAGTTTACAGTAATTGCAAGAAAAAATTGCAAGCTGTGAGTCACCTGCAGAAGGAGGGGTGAAGATCAATATTATTTTTCCTGCAGTGTTGAGCCTCGTCCACCAGAACATAGTCAAACTGCCTCTAGGTTTGGGCAAACTGCAGAAGTGCCAGAGAGGGCTGTCCTTGAAGGAACCGTGGCATCTCTGGAGATGCTCAGGAAAGGGAGAGTATTTTTACTCTTCTCCAAGAAGGCCCCTTCTTCCTTGTCCCACTGCAGGACAGGTTTCCGCTTTTGCCTTTCCCTGGCTGAAAGAGAATTAGGTTTTGCTTGTCTCTCTCTTAGCTTTGGGACCTTGGGGAACTGGAGTTTCATGGCAGAGCAGCTCAAACAAATGCCAAATGGAGGAAATTAAAAATCCCTGCAAAAATGTTCTGAAAAATGCACTGGCTTAAAATCTTCAATGGTTGTTCTGAAAGCAAATAAAAAGCTTCTTGAGAAACTTAAAAATGATCTTCCAGTTTCTTTCCTGGGTGAAATCAAAAATGCTAGCCCAAATTAACACTCTGTATTTGTTTACTTGTTTGCTGAAAAAGAAATCACTTGTCAGTAGAATGGGAAAATATACAGAGATTGTCACTAAAAACATCCATTGATTTGAGCAGCCTTGCACTTGCCCTGCTGGGTAGTTTGTGAGAGCCAGCTTCGAGTTCACGTGCTTTTTGAATTTTTAGTTAATTTTTTTTTTTTTCCAGACAACTTGGATTTCACTTGGAACCTGTCTGGCAGGATTTGGCTCCTGGTCTGTTTGGAACCAGGATGCATGGAGATTAATGACGTGGAAAATGAGGAACACCACTGACTGTAAAACTCCTCTGAAATTGTGGGAAAAGGCAGCTTAGAGCCAGCCCTTGGTGAGGAGGTGTGCAGCTTGCTCTGGGATGGTGTTTGGAGAGGCAAAGACTCCTCCAGCTCTTTGGGGGGAACAGCTTCATATTTAACAAGAGCGTCTTTAAAAGCCTCTCTCTCTCGCAAAGGATTTGGAGCACAGCAAGTCCTTTCCTTCCCCTCCTAAATGGTGTGATCCAGGTGTCTGCACTACACCAGGGAATTGGCCATAAGCTCTGGTCTTTGATTTCCTCTCTTACTTTGGACAGGGCATGTCCCTGCCCTGTGCCTCAGTTTCCCTGCCTGCAAAATGGCAACCTTCCCCATGTGTTGTGAGGAGCTGTAATAGCAGCTACAGAGCATGTGCCAGTGCTGGGAAGGGGATGCCACAAGCAGTCCTTTATCACCTCCCGAGAGTTTTCCATTGGTTCAAGTGCAACATTGACTGTCAGGATTGATCTCCAGATCTGCAGAGACTGCAGGTGTGCTGCATCTCTTTGGGGCACTGAAAATCTCTCAAGCTCCAGTCCAGTGTCTCTTGCTCACGCATTCAAGGTTGAACTGATTTGAGATTAAGGTCCCCCTCCAAGTTCAAACTGACAGGAGGAGTTGGGTCATTTGGGGCTCTCCAACAGGGGGACGGAGCAGGGCATAGACATGGTCCAGAAACATCTTCTCAGCTGGGATCCAGGCGTGCTGGTGGTGGACATTCCTCCCATGTGAAGGGCTCTCTCTTGATTGTCTCCATCAGGTTGCCTGGCCATGTGAGCTGGTAGGGCAGAGCCAGCACTTCCCTGCTGGGCGATTTCAAGGTAGTCTCTGGGCCCCGTCTGCTCCTCTGGCTCCTGGTTTGGGTTGTCAGCAGGGCCATCATGTTGGTTAGAGCCCCTCGGCAGCAAACAAAAATAAGCAAGTAAAGCAAGCTGTGTCCCTGTCACAGAAAACAACACAAATATGTGTCTCAGACTCACTGGAGTTGTTCCTCTCATTTAACTGTGATGATAGGAAAGAATTAGCAGGCAGGGTGGGAAAATACCAACCAGTAAGGATTTCTGGAACACTGGCCATGGGAAACCACTGCCTTATGAAACTAGTACCACTGGCAGTGGTGCCAGCCTTGCTTTTCCTTCAGAGTTAAAAGGGGAAGACCACTGAAATTCAGGTTCAAAAATCTGTTTGTGTTCAGAAAACAGGCTCTTAAATGGGAAAGTCCTCTGAGTGAAGTGTGCATCCCTCCACCAGGCAGAGCTGGGTAATATGGAAGCTATTTGCTCTACATGTTGACAATAACTTCATTAGGACTAAAAGCTTCAAAGCAGACTCATATCTAATTTCCCAGTAAACAGCACACTCTCTATTACACATCTGTGTGCAAATGGCTATAACTCTCCTGTGCCCAAGACTTATTAGCGTCATGCAGGCATTTTTATTTCCTGATTTCAAGAAATGTCTTGGGGGATGGGTCATGCTTACTGGCCTTGCTGACCCAAACCTGCCATCATTTGTTACCAGCCAGAGAGAGAGAGGCATGAGGAAGGAAATATATTTTACTTTCAGCTGCTATTTTTGCTGTCATAAAGCATGGGAAGGGGGTATAATTAATTCTGAGCTAATGAGTTAATTCTGAGGTGGGAGAGGAAACCCAGTAAGAAGAATTGAAATTTTCTGTGAGCCCCTGAACTCTATGGAATAGAACTGGAAGGGGCTGTGTGGGGTTATCTGGACCACCCCAGCACCCCTGGGGCAGAATGGGTGCTACCCTGGACTCGTGGCCTTGCATTCCTTCCTGTGCGTGCAGGGGTTTCACCATCTCCGGGTTATCAATTGCCTTCATTGACAAACAGTAACTCCCAGTTATAAAATCGGATGACCCATCAAAAGGACCCAGGAGACCCCTAGCCAGTGGGATGGCATGTTCCTGTATGGGATGTGCCCCGAATTAGCRTCCTAAAGCCTGCAGCCAGGAGGAGCAATGTTTCTGGCGTGGACAATTGCTTCTCCAGAAAATTGCAATATGTAGAGAAATGTATTTGTAAAAGAAGCAAGATTAAGGTAGCTATAGCAAAGCTGGGGGAAAATGCAGGGTTTGGGTGCAGGCTGAGAGGAAAGGGTTATTTTTACCTGTTTGGTTTTGCCTTCCTCCTACAAGATGGTTTAAACAAGACTGCAGAGCAAGCCATCTGAGATGGGGTTCAGGGAGTGCCTGTGCCACAGCTCTGCCCCTGCCTTTGCAGAGGTCTCACAACACTCAGCTTCTCAAAGGCATTTTGTCACTCTGCCCTCAAGGGTTTTAGTGCTTGTTGTCTGCCCTGGGAGGCTGCATGCCTCTGAGGTCTCACTCTCCCCGTGTTTCAGTCCCGTAACCCAGTGAAGAAATAAGAAATTCATTCCTCTCCTCTCTCATCCTAGAGACACATACAGCTCCTAGTATGAGCAGTGTTGGCAGCAGCAGGCAGTAATTCCAGAGCTGGTGCAGAACAAATAATTTTTAGTCTTTCTATGGCAGTTCCATTTCTCCAAGGTTTCTCTCCCTCCTGACACATGGAACAGAGGCTGTTTGCCATCCTTTCTGTGGTATTAATGTGGCAACTTTTCCCTGGGAGGAGAGACAGGTACTTGATGACAGGTATCCCTGTAAATCTCCAGTGTATGTTTTTCAACAACCTGTCTCAAACTGGGTTGGTGGGAGTAAGTATTAGATCAATCAGCATGGTAGAGGCTGAGAAACCAGTGATTTAAGAGGTCAGGGCATGTCCCTTTCTGATCATGACCCTGTAAAAGCAGGCCATGTTTGTGGTCGGGGAGGACAGAGAGGACCTTTTGAAGTCCAAACCAGCCGTCTCTCCTTTTCAAGCCATTAAGCCAGAGCTGAACTTGATTGAATTAGCATTCCCCAGCTTTACACAGGGGGTGGACGCAGGCTGCAGCATTGCTCGGCATGACACAGAGACTGTCTGCAGAAAGCAGCAGTGTGGAGCATCTCTACCCTTTGCAGATAACCCCTAATGGGGCAGTTGCAGGCTTTGCTCCTTTGACTATTTTCTTGAAACCAATTCAAATAAACAGTGAAGAAATGAGTGAGAAGGGAAGATGAGGATGAATGAATACTTAGATGGGGAAAAGTGGAAATCACCTGGAAAGAAAAAAGAAAAGTGTGTGTGTGTGTGTGTGTGTGTGTGTGTGTGTGGTGTGTGCGCGTGTACATTTCTATATAAAAATATGTACAAAAACCTGACCCAGCCCTGAACTTTTCTGGCGGGGAAGTGAATTTCATGAGGAAATATAGTACAGCCTGCAATTCCTCATTATATCAGTGGGAGCAACGTTACTGGGGCCAGTAAATCTGCCAGATGGCAAGGCAGGGATTAGGTGGGAAGGTGGGACCTGCAGGAGGGTATTGTGCCTCCCCTCCTCCAACTCCTGCTCCACCCCCCTTCTTCGTTAAGGAATGTTAATCATCCCAGTTCCCAAAGTGCTCAAGGATGTTTGTTTATAATAAAATCTTTACAGTGCTGAGAGGTTTTTTTTTTACTCTTTCCCTTGCAAGATGGTTGCATGCAGGGCTTTGGAGGGATGGGAGCTTAAAGCAACCATCCCATAGGCATTCATAGGGTCTCTCCAACCTCAGGAAACTTGGTGTCCACCTCTTAGTTCTGCCACAGACCCCTGCCATGATCATGGGGAATAAAATTTGTGCCATCATCAGGCCATGGTTCTCCATTCATTAATACTGGATCTGCGTGTTATGGCATCACCTGGCAGTGTAAGTGCAATTGGGGGTCAGAGAAATGTGGGAAACATTGCTTGACATTACTTTGAGCTTCCTGCAGACCACAGGAAGTCAAGCAGAGCTCTGGTTTGAATTTGCTCATCCAGCAACTTTTGCCTGCCTTCCAACAGGCCGTGAGACTTAGGCGGTCTTACTGGGGACCCATCTGTGTCCTGGAAGCTGGCATTGCTTGGGGTCTCTGGTGGAATAAGGTGTGAACCTTGCTGAGGAGTTCCCCTTACTGGGGCAGCCATAGGTGCTTGTGACTTCTCTGGTGTCTAATACACACTGGGTTCAAGCTGTAGCCAGCACCCTTCTATGTGTGCTAAGACAGCCCATCTACCTGCTGGAGTATTTTTCAAGAAACGTAAAGAAATTTAAACTTTCCGAGATCGCTGCCCTCCATTATGTTTGTCAGTAAACAAGGAATGGGCTCAAAAGTTATCTGGAGGGCAGGGGGCAGGAAACAACCAGACAGATATATGCCTTGTAATCCCATAAGCCTCATTTGCTTAAGCAACAAGACCAAGACTCTAGGTTAAGTTTGGTCCCAGCTGGGTGTTGGCTGCCCTGTGCTTTGCAATACTGACACATCAAGGAAAAGCATTTTCAACAAATGCATCAATAAACAGAGAAAATAAAGGATTTAAAAATCAACTGACTGGCAAAGAACCCAGCTGGCTCCTTTATCCCTGGGTTTGTTTATTTTCCATGGTTATTGAAGCTGTCCTCGCTGCTCTGTCATTCCAGGAAAAACTTCAGCGCGGAGTCCTCCTTCCCCAGCTTTCTTGCTGGTTTCTCTTCAGCCTCTGTTTTCCTGTTCTCCCTCACTGGCTCTGTGTCGCTGTGCAAGTGGTGCAGGACGGGCAGTTTCTGTGGAGCACGGGGAGAGAAGAAGGAAAAAGTGCTTCCCCAAGGATTCACTGTGATTTCTTGCAAGTGTTTACAGGATTAATACTGGCAAAAAATCAAACACACGAGCGCCGTGCCAAGATATGACATCACAGGGCTAACAGACTCCAGAGCTACTTGGACAGATCTGGAAGAGATAAAAGGAGTAACCGTCTGATTAGACCAGAGTCCTAGCCAATCACCTTGAGAAGATATATAGAGTATTTTGTGGCAGGGAAGTAAATACTGTAGTCTGCAAAGACACTGCTTTGAGCTACTACAACCAAGCAGAAGGGCTGGCACTCTTCAGAGCCTCTTGAAATTCAGTACAGGATAGATGCACTGGTGACTCAAGGGATACACACACACACACACACACACACACACACACAAGTAAAATATTGGCCTATTTGCCAGAGATAAAGTCAAGCACCCTATTGCCGAGCTGGGCCTGTAGACCTCTTTGCTTTCTGGCATGACTGTTGACATGGAGCAACTTTCCTCCATAGGAGGAGGGAAAGGTTTGCATGCAAAAGCTAATGCATGAAATACCACTTTCCTTATTAGCTTTCCCGGGGGGCTGCCAGTGATTCTTCAAAGCTTTTATTAGGAAGGAGAGTATGTTGGGAGAGAGAAACAGGCACAGGGATGTGCAAACACAGTACTTTCTGGCATCCTGAAGCAAAGTTTGTTTCTTGCAAAAATACCCTGAAGTAAGGAGTTTCACAAGTTCACTGCACTGCCTCTGTCTCCAGCTAGTGTTGTCTTTGCTTCTGCTGTGTTGGTGGTGCCAGCATGTTGCTCCTATGAGAACCGCTCCCACATTTTGCAGTGGCACAGAAAAATACTGTATTAATTGGATAGCTCCCTTCCCTAATTCATTTTTGCAACTGAGTTATTTAACTTGTTCCTTATCTTAATAGCACAGCGCATTAATGATTGCTTTATTATGGGCTGGGGATTCTCAGGCATATCAAGTCAGTAAAGCATAACTTCCCACTAAGAGCAACAGAAATATTGTTTATGTCAATGAACTGGCACTGAGTAAATTGCCTATATATATTACAGATCTCCTGCACTGATCCCCACTGCCCCCAGCATTTCCAAGTGATTTGTGCTTTGCAATCCAAGAAGGAATGCTTGGACTGACTTGGACACACTGAGATATATACTAAATTCTTTTGGAAAAAAAATATGCAAAAGTAATTTGCTTTGGAAATAGAATAGAATGAAGCAAAGAATTGGTTTAAATGTGATGAAATTGAGTACCTAAACTCTTTTTTTTTTTTTTTTTTTTTGAGGGACAAAGACTCTTTTCCTTCTGCAGGCTGGTTTCTCACTTCACAGCTCTCGGCACTGACAAACTCCTTTGCTTGTGAGCATGCCAGTCTACCAGGATGGCTGATCAGTGCTTGCCTGTGTATAGCAGCCTATCCATCCTATTGTGAGATCACTGGTAGGAAACATCAGAGCAGATTTTTTTTCCCCCTAAAGCAGTTCTTCAAGCTTGCTCTCCATTGAGCTAAACAGCAGACCTTGTTTGTAAGGTCTCTGGGGCAGGGTCCATATTTTGTTTGTGGAGAGAGACAGAGTACCCCAAGGGCTTCCAAACTGAATAAGCATTCAATAAGCATCTCTTTTTATGATGCTAACAAGAAAAGTAGAAGAAGCCCAAAAGCCCAAGCAGTGCCTAGGCAAATACATGCTGTGAGGCTTTGCTTGGACATTTGGGCTTCTTCCCCTTTTCTTGTTAGCATCATAAAAAGAGATAATCGAACTAACTGCAAACAAAAGGTCTGTATTAGCTAAAGCAAACTTCCACATGGAGAAAAGTGGAAGAATGGGCTGAACTCTTATTTCCAGTTGGCTTCATTATTTCTTGTTATGATGCTAACAAGGAAAGGAGAAGTTCAAATGCACAAGATGTCCCTAGGCAAATAAATGTTATGAGGCTTTTCTTGCTGAATCACACAGCAAGAGGAGTGGTTACCCACACCTTACACAGCCTTGCAGCTTTGTACTGTGTCTGCTGAGGAAACACAGAGACTTTCTGGGATCCTGGTGAAGCAAGTGTTGAATGCAGCAAGCTAATAAAAATGTATATTATAATCAGTGCATTCTTCCGGGAAATGTCCAGTCATCCATGATACGTTTGCAGCCCTGATTTTCAGAGCCTGTAACTACTGAATAAGGTACATTTCAGCACAGGTTTCATCATCTAGCTTTGTTTACCAGTATCCTGGCTGGGAAAGACACAGTCCCTCAAAGATAACTCCAGAGCATTGCTGCTGATCGAAGGAAGGCCTGCAATGTGCAATAGTTCTTCAAGCTGGGCTTGTGGGTTAGGTTTGAATTTTTTTATTGCCAATGAAGATTTATTACAATAGCACCTCAGCTGGAAGCATGACCTGACTGCTTGGTCCAGACCAGGAGCACGAAGGGAGACGAGTCCTTCTCCAAAGGGTTTGTCATCTAAGGAAGAAGAAGAGGAGAAACACATGGGAACATAAAATTTGCCCTCCTTATTTTGCAGGTGGGGAGCTAGTGCAGAGAAGTATGAAGAGTAGGATGTGTTTCACCTCAATTATAGCTGCATATTCATTAATCTCAGCTTGTCTTCCAGGTTCCCTCTTGAGTCAACGAGAGCAAACTGGCCCTCAGGAGTGCAATTTATCATGTTTATCTTGGGCCTGGATTGTGACAAAACCTCTCTTCATTGACTACAGGAGAACTGGCTTAGATATGTCTCCACGCTCAGAGGAGTGAGCAGACGCATGGACCAAATCCACTTGGAGCTGTGGGATGCCACCTAAAACATGTCATGAGAAGCCTCTTCCACATCATGCTTCTGTTCTTCCTGTCTCAACAATTTCCTGCTTTGCTGTGTTTGCAGAGAGTCTGCCTGTCTTACTCTTGCTTCTACCCAGAGCCCAGGGGTTCCCTTGGCAAAGGGGCATTCAGACAAGCCCAGCCCCAGGAACATCGTGGTGCAAAGCTAAACTGAACTATGTTACATTGTGAATATAGCATGATATAGCTTATAGAGCATAGATAAAACATGTACATCCTGACATGCAAAGAGAGTGTTAGTAGAGACTGGGTTAGATGATATAGGCTGCTGGCACAGCATGATCATTGGTGCCTTTCATCACATTTTTGCAGCTTCAACAGCATTAAGTGTTGCAAGAGATTTCAAATAGCCTAAGGGAACACACTGTCTTATGTATACTTGGTGTCAGCAAGGGTGTGGTTGGGTGGAAAGGCTGGAACTCAGACACTCTGCTGAAATTGTGGGCTTCTACATCCCATAATGCTTCAAAGTACAACCACTGCAGAAGTTGATAGGTGATTCAAATGCTAAAGAAGTGCTGTACAAAGCAGGACATTGTCTTCCAGTTCAGAGCATGAGACTATGCTACCTTTGTACAATTCAGTACCTCATACATACCAGTGTCACCTTCTTCCCTAGCATACTTGTGGTTAGGAGTCTAACCTGACTCAACAGTGACCCAAGAAAACATTGCTGTACGTTCTCTGGTAACCCAAACCAGTTACTGGGAAATGACTGTCTGGAGTTGGACCTAATACTGTCTCATCAGCACTCTGTCCCACAGCTGCAATAGCAAGGAGGAAAACCAAGAAAGGACAGGAAAAGGGAGAGCAGAGCAGGAGCATATCGCATCTCTGAAAACACGAAGAGTTTCTCCTCTTTGCCTGACCCTCTGCTGTCACAGCCTCCCTGCTGAAAGGACATATTGCAGTGTGTGTGACTGTGCTCTGAGAGGGGTCAACAGCTTTTCATCCCAGTTCCACCATGCTGCCCACTGTCTCAGCACAGTCCCACAGTTCCTCTTAGTGGTCATGGTCTAGGAGTACATCCAACTAACAGCTGTGTGAGATGGGAGAGGCCACATCTCTGGTGTGGGGAAGAGCTGCACAGAGTCAGTGTACTTCTCTTGACATTACTGAGACCTGCTAGTGAGACAAAAGTTGGGCTGATGGGACATGTGGTCATAGGTGACAGCTTCCGACCCACAAGTGTCTGCGCTATGTGGACGCCATTGAATAGCACTGAATGAGGGTGAGCTAACGGACTGGGAGCAGTGTACATGGCCTCCCATAACAACTAGAGTAACTCTTTCTCTGATGTGGCAATTGGGAAGGCTCAACTGGGCCTTCTGCAGAGGTTGCACTTTTTTTTTGGGGGGGGGGGCATCCTGAAGGGTTTTGCAGGTGGTTTGGTCACAGGGAGAATCCCTTTACAGACATCTTTATGGGAATTTACAAGTGATCTGCTTTCTGCTCATTTGCATTAATGAATTCGTGGGACGATATAGGCTGTGCAGATCTGAGTGGCCAGATTTGGCCATGCTGGGGTCAGCATCAGTTTCTGCCTCTGCCCAAGTGGCTGGCTTGCCTCATGAGATTTCTTACTCCTCAGCGCCCCAGACAAACCTCATCTCTTGGGTGGCAAAGCAAAAGAGACATTGAAGGGAGATGAAGCAGTGTGTGCTGGGACAGGAGGTGCTGTCATGTGGCATGACTCAGAAAACAAGAAGGGGAACCCAGCGTCACAACTCCCATGACTTTTTCCAATGGAAAGCTCTGCCAGATGGATGTCTTCCCTTCATGTGGAAAACTCTGATTTTGGTAAAACTCTATTTTCCAATATGGAAATGGTTTGTTTCACCCTTAAAAGACTTCCTTTATTTAGTGCTTCAGTCTTTCACAGGTCACCAGGCAAAATCATTTGTAGAGTCTCGCTCATAAGGAGGCTAGGTAAAGGGATCCCAAATGAGAATCAAGGTTTCATCCTTTCCCAGTGTTGTGGCTGGTTCCTCTTGCCTGAAGGAGCATTTCCTTCCATGTGGCAGTTTCTCTGCCTCTGTGGCCCTCCAGAAACCATGAGTCTTGCCAAAATAACTTGGTTATCTTCACAAAATGCCTGCCACAGTCTTGCAGTGCAGGAACGCCTGCTTGCATGTAACCAATGTTTTGCAAACTCTTGAGAGCAGGGCCGAGCCATGGCAATATCACATAGATTTTGAATTAGGAAGCCTTTAACTCCTTCTCACACCATCTGTGTTACCCTGTCTTCACATTTTCTAGCTGTTTCCACAACTCTCCAGCCTGTGGTTTGGTTAATCTTCTCTCTTCAAAGGTTGAACCCCAAGTGTTTTCCCAAGTACAACCTGCATTATTGTCATGTTCAAGATGAAAAGCCGGCATTATGAGACCCCTTTCTGGAAAGCAAGCTTGACAGCCCATGAAGCTCCTCCACATTGAAGAATGCTTCAGCAGCATGCTGGTATTAAATCTCCTCATCCAGATGCTGCAAACTGTCAGCGTGGTGGATGAGCATATCATGCTCCACAGTTAGCCTGAGCTTAGCCTGTTTGGAGGCGTATCCTGAAAAAGATCCAAGCACAGAGCTCCCCAACCCACTGGTGTCCACATTTCCTAGGAGGACATGCTGGAGGAAATCTTCTCCACAACTAGTTACCTTCCACCCCCCTCTAGTGGTTATGGAGCCAGTTGGGTCTGTGTCAGTGTCGGGGAGGCAGAGAATTGCACAGCACTGCAGTGTAATGTCTTGTTATTGCCTTGTTTCATCCTCAGTGCTGGGTGAATGCCACAAGCTGGGTTTCTGCTCAGGTCTGAGAGGAATGCATGCACATGCAGTGCATCCCCAGCATTGCCAAGCTGCAGTTTGATTTGTGACCTAGTGTGAGGGAGACATGCAGTCCCACCCTGAAGCTTCCTTTCTTGCTTCGTTAAAAAAACAGGCAAACAAACAAACAAACAAACAAACCCTTAATTAAAGGTTTAATTAATTAATTAAGCTAAAGAAATGAAATTGTAATTGGCTACTATGCCTTAAACCTGTCCCCCCCCCCCCAATCTCTGCCTCTGTCTCAGGCCTATAAGATTATGGGGGTTTGGCTTTATTTTTGGGCTGAACTAATTCAAACATGTGTCTGAAAGATTGGAGAAGAAAGATGTTGTTAATCCAATGTTCTGGCTTCAGTTTCTGATGCTGTCAGCTTTTCAGTGAGTTAAAAATGAGTAGATGAGAATGGAGCCTTCTATGCTGGGATAGGATAATAAATATCAGGCAAGTACCCCCCCCCCCCCATAGTTTCTCCTCTGTTGCCCTGAGAGATGTTCTGGAGTTGGTGGTAATCACTGCTAAGCAAACATCTGTGTGTGTGAGTGTGTTTGTGTGTGTGTGTCTTCTTCTTGCTAAACATTGCACGAACAGAGGGGAGGGAGCTCTTTATAATGAAGGAGCTGAGTGGGCTGTCTGAGGCTTAACACGGGGTCTATGACTTTATTTTTCCATTGGTGACTCTGCCAGAATCTTCAGATCTGGCTTTCATGCAACATTTTCTGTTAGTCCAGCCCAAGGTGAGACTCTTTACATTGCATACTTCAGCTGGGGTTTAAACCTCTACCGAGGTGGTATAGGACTCATTTAATTCTCTGTGAGAGAGGAGGGAGTAAGAAACAAGGCCGAGTGACTCGCCGTTCATCATCCTACCTTGAACCACTGGGATCTCAGTGTCCCTGGGAATCGGATGCCTGAAGAGAGAATTCATAGTGCTGCACTAAGCAGTGGTGGGATAAGACCGAAGGAGCCCTGTTTGCAAGTTGCACAGGTGCCTGCATGTTTCAGCTGCTGATACACGTTTTCTAAAGTCCCTATAATCTTTCCTTTCCTAAGCAGCCTGGTAGCAAGCAATTAATGTGGACACCACTTGCATGACTCTCCAGGCAAGGCTTTTTCTATTTCAGTTTTCAGAGACCTCCTTCCTATGGGCTCCAGCATTTCAGTCAGGGTTGACTTTGAAAGCTAAGCAGGACCCCAACCCAGTGACATGGTGGTGGTAGAGGCTGAAAATGAATATGGTGGTTTATTCCAAGGCTATTGAGAAATGGCTGGGCTGGAAGGTTCAAACCTGAGGCTGCTTCCCTTTGGGAAGCTTTGGAAATAGGAAGTTGAACCTTATCCACCAGCCATGGCCCAATCACTGTAACACATGGGGGATGCTGGAGTCTCTTGTGCTGTTCTGCTTTCATTCTGCTCCCTACCTTGCACAGTTGCACCAGGGATTCAGGGGCAAATAGCAGTCTGCCTGCTCCTGCTTGCTTGTGTTTCTTCACCCACCCTCTGGCAGAAGGTTTTTTTAACGTGTCTCCTTCCTTAAGGTGTGAAACAGCATCAGGACTTGTGTGTGGGGTGACCTGGGGGATAGTGGGGAGATGGAGTGATGAGAGAAGATGCCCAACTTGTAGCCCATCTCCCTTGAGGTGCTTGGGCAGCCTCTTCCCTCACTAGCCCAGAAACACCATGGCCTCTCTCTGCTTGGGTCTGAGTGGCAGAAAGGGCCCTTGAGCTGTGCTGCACACCTTGCATGACGCATGCCTGACTGTGATTGAGCATGTGGCAGAGGTTAGGACAGTGAGCCTGGCTCTGAGTGCATCTGGCTCACCAAGGTCCCTTTCTCCCTGGATCTCTGTGGATGAGGAAGGGGAGAGACACCTGCAATGGCACCAAGGTTATAACCTTACTGTAGTATCAGGGAGGAGAAATGTCCTCCCCAGGGCCTGGTGCAGAGCCTGTTGAAGTCTTCCCATGCTGATATGGGAGCATTCCTACACTGAGGTTACTGGGATAGCTCCCACTGGGTGAGAAAGGGCAGTGGGGGCTGCCCTGCCTGCATGGGCCAGGGAAAAGGTAGGGCTTAGGGGAGTCAGCCCGGAAACCCAAATCCAGGGCAACTATGTCTGGCTTGAAGCCCCCCTCTTGCTGGGTGCCCTGCATCCCCATGTAATCCCCATCTGTGCATCCAACCAGCCCCAGATCTCCTGCAGTTCATTTTTCACGTGTGAGAGAGAAAGGAACTACAAAGGGTAAGCAAATCAAGCCCAGGAGAGTCAACCGCACAGCCGGACGCCCTGACCTCTCCCTGCCGCCCCCTCGTCATTGTCCTGCACTTCCTGCGGGTGGTTCCTGTGCCAGCCCTCCTTGGGAACTGCTCAGCCAAGCAGCCTCCTTCCCCGTGGCTGTGCATGCCCTGACCTTTCTCCCAGCACTGCGCACTGATCTGGGGACGATCTTGGTTGCCTGAGCACTGAGATTCCTTCTTTTTTTCTTTGCAAGTTGGGCAGCTTCCAACATGAGTCACTGTCCGCCTCTTCTCCGTAATTAGTGCACTGGGAGTTGCGAGTATGACTTTGGTGTAGTCTACTCAAATTAATCAAAGTATATCTTACACATTTAAATGCAGTAAAACCATCATCCGGCCAAATCCCTTCTGACTGGCACAGCCCTATCCCTAGTCCTCTCTCCCTCTGCTCTTTCCTCTTTTTTTTTTCTTTTTCTTTTTTATCATTCCCTTTTAGCACTGTTTCCCACAAATGCTTGTAACCTCTTTTCCCCTTAAATTTGGCAGTCCTTCTCAGGGAGGTTTATTTTCTGTGCAAGTTTTGCAGCCCATTTCCTTGTATCTATGAAAGTCTCACTGTGGTCGGGTGTTGGGAAGTTGGTGCTTTTGGGGTTTGTTTGTTTGCTTCACAGGCTTTTGACATCTTAAATAAGAGAATAATGTTACCACTTGACAATAGGAATAAAAACTAGTGACCCACCCACTGCTTCTTTCAAATCACATTAAAGCATCTTCAGTTTTAATTGATTTCAGGAGTGAGCAAACTTTTTAAGGACTGAAAAATATTCTGATTTGGACATTTTTTTTCCTCCTCTGTTAGCCTTCTTCTTGTGTAATAGCAATGTGGTGGAAGAGCTCAGCAGCTTTACTGATGTAACATCCATGCATGGTCAAGACCAGCTCTAAAATGCTGCATTGGGATGTACATTGGCAGACAAGCCCACCTTCCAGCCTGTCCTTACAGGGCTCAGATGTGTGGTGCCTGTAGTCCTGAT
Source organism: Apteryx rowi (assembly GCF_003343035.1). Lineage (NCBI taxonomy): Eukaryota > Metazoa > Chordata > Aves > Apterygiformes > Apterygidae > Apteryx > Apteryx rowi. Next base: position 182,908 of record NW_020450598.1, read on the forward strand.
GCTGACAGCTTTTAGAGCAGTCTTGAAGTAGTGTGCTTGAACTTGTCTCAGAGGCAGGCAGGTCTGATGATGAAGTCCATAAGGTTAATTTTCCCAGCCCTTCTCCCCATTCTTCTGCTGTGATGAGCCACCCAGCCATTTCTGAGATTTGCTTTGGTTCTAACATACACAAAGTCAGTGCTCTGCTCTGGACATCAGCAGAGCTCGTCATTGTCTTTGCTCTGCCTGAGGGCAATGCTTGTCTGAGGGTCTGGGACCAGAGCTGCAAATAGTGGCTCTTGCTCCAATTGCCATCACCATTCCTGTGTGTCAATAAACACACCAGACGTAATTTCACAAATCTGAGGGGCTCTGAAATGGGAATTTTTGCTTAGTGAGGTGGATCAGTAGATAAAAACAAGCCAAGAGCACAAGAGACTGGGAGTGGGGAAGGAGAGGAGGTGAACAGGAATGCTGGATGGTACATGCCTCCCAGCATGGGAAAACATGGGCTCATCCATGAGTGCATGCTTCCCTCTCAGCACAGGCTGATTAACCTGGGCAGGATAGCAGCCACCCCAGTTTTGCCTGAGCTGCCAACATAGTTCTGCATAGTCTGTMGACTGCATCAAGTTTCCACTGTGGGGAAAGCATTGTGTGCTTTGAACTGCATGATCCTGTGTCCTATGTCCTGGCAGCCTTGCTCGGGTCCAGCAACAGGGCAAGCAGGGCATGGACATTAGCTACATACACTTTCCTCCATGTTCTCTACAGCTGGAAAGGATAGGCAAAGTCTGCTTGCTATGGTAGTCTACCGTGTTGGATTGGAGACCTCATCTTGTAATAGCAGAGAGCTGCTTGCAAGAGGGAAGCTGCAGTCACACACTTAGCTTAGAGATCTGGTGTGACAATTGCACTCCATGGTTTAATGAAGTGACTATGTTAGAAATGTGCTGAAATAGAACATAGGATTTCTTTCACGCAGAGGGTTGTGCTGCTGGGATAGAAAGGTTTGAGACTGGGATTTAGAACTGCATGTAGGAATGCTGAAAGCTCAGAGGGGACTGGTCCCCATTAGGTAGTTTTCCTTGAAATGTTTCTTTCCTGGAAGCTGAGTGAGAATTCCCTTGCATTTTGATACCCATGGTTTCTGCCACTGCTTGAATTCCTCCTGGATGACTTGCAAGTTCTCAAAGACAAACACAAAATCTGCCTTTGCCATCATTTATGTAGCTCTGTTTTCAGTTCTGTCCTGAGGACATGTGTGAGAAAGAAAGGGTTGGAGATGGAAGTTTTCCAAAGATGGAAGATACAAATTTTAAGGAGACTTCTATTTTTTATGGGACCCAACTTTGACATATTAATCTCAGGATCTACGAGCAACTGACTTTTCTGTTCAGGGAAATTTCAAAAAGTTTAAATATTGATTTGGGATAAATTTCAAAAATAAATTTTAAAAATGAAAATTTGGGAATTTATGGCAAACCAAAAAGAAAAAAATAAGCATATTCTTTAGTCAAGCAAAATATTTTGGTCAGCCCAAAATTAAATAATTTATTTGGATGCTGAATATTTTATATTGTAAAATTTTAAAAAGGGAATTTTTCAGTCAAAATGCTTTCAGTATTTTAATTTAGAAAGTCTTGAAATATGGCTTTCTGATTTCCTGTAAGATTTGTTGTTTTTAAAACCAACCACTTGCTGAAACTGCTGCAAATTGTTTTTTTTTTTTTTAAATCTATTTGAGAAACATCACCCAGCTCTACTTAATCTGTTTTTTTAATGGCTTCTCTTAGCTCCAGCCAACAAACCCCAAATAATTAGCTTCTATCGGCAGTCTGGGACCTCAACATCTGCAAGCCAAATTTCACCTGTAGGTGATAGTCAATAAAGCTGAGAACACAATTTGAGAATCTAGGAGTTAATGAATAGGAAGATGTTTTTGGCACCAATTTGGGAAAACATCTCAGTTCAGCACCGGCCTGTAGCATGTGCTTAGATGTAAGTGTGCGCGTAAGTTCTACTTGGCACATGTTCGAAGTGCTTTCCTGAGTCAAGGACTTCAGTTTCAGCCTCCTAAAAACTTTTGGCAAACCATGAAATGTGCTTAAAGACCAGAAATGAAAACATGTCGTAGTTGGCAATAACCTTTCAGTTTTGAGGGATGTTCATTTTATAGGTCAAAGACATATGGGAAAAATTCATACATTTCCCAAATAACAATGCACAGCATTGGGAACAATTTAATCTGAAACAGCAACGTGGGGTTGGGTCATTAATGAATCTCGGATGCAGTCATCTACATGCTGCAAAACCCGGCTCAAACAGGGCACCAGCTAAGGACAGATGTGCCCTGATGTGCAGTGTGATTGAATCACCAAATACGCTCCCACCTGCACCTACAGGTTAGTGGCCTGATCCATAACAACTAGCATGGCACAAGCATGGGTTGTCTGGGTGCTCAGGACTGTGTGCTGGCCACCTGCGTGCCCCTCACACCTTTTCCAAGTTGGTCCCCAGTGGCCTGCTCTTCCGAAGCTGAGATCCAAAGCTCCTCCAGAGCCTTCCTGGCAGAGATCAAGTGCCTCTGAGTGGGAAGTCACTCTGCTCCAATGCTATGAATGCTTTGCAAAGCCGGGACAAAAGACCTTGGCAGTGTGAACCTAGGAAAAGCCAAAAACACGACAAGGGTGGACAGGCGCAGAGTGTGTGGGGGAGGTGCAGAGGTCGACGTGGAGACATAACTGACTCCTCTGAACAGAGAGAGGTTGAGTAGTGCCTGGCTGAAGTCTTTACAGCCTTCCTCCCCTTCTTGTGAGAAAAAAAATTCAGCTCCCCCACCTTGTACTGTAAGATGTGAAATGCTGAGTCAGGGTAGGTTGCTCTTCATCGCTGTGGATGGAGTTTTGGATGGAGCCCATCGAAGTTCAATGCTCTTTTCTGACAGATAATGGAAGTGTCCCAGCCAGCAGGACTTGGTTTGGGATTTTGACTGTATGAAGGAAACCCGAGGCTCGTGATTCTTTCTCCCCCTGTTCGTCATTTGGCTCTGTTTCAGATTCGGCCTCAAAAAGGCGGTGGAAAGATTACATGAAGGATCTTGATTGCACGTCCACTACGCTGGTTGACCTCAGAGTGGCAGGGCCCCATGGACCCTTTATTTTTATCCTGGGCTCAGATTGCTTTTCAGTTTTGCAAGAGAGTTGGAGGTTGGGGACTGTATGTGCTTTCCTTCCAGTGCAAGATGTGAGCCTGGAGCAAAGAACCCACCCTGTGCCATTAGCCAAAATCTGCTGCCTGATTTTCCTCCAGGTTTCTTGGTAAAACTTTTGCAAGAGTGTGCTTATGCCATTAGGGCAGGCAGTCCTGAAAATCCTGGAGGAGATGATATGGTTTTTTGTGCTTTCCAGCCTCGTTTCCCAAACATGAAAGTTTGGGTAAAATAGAAGTATGACACCCTTCATTTTAGCTTCTGAGTCTTTTGAGCATAGTGGAGATCTTAATCTCGACTGTTGTTGCTTTCATTAGGTAATCATATGGGAAAACTCCCTCTGAAGGCCTGCTGTCAGCAGTTGGAGCTATTCATAGCGTAGATAAAGTGTAGGTGCTTGCCTTCTCTGTTAACTTTATTAATTCAACTTTCTGGAGGAAGCAACATGGTCCCACTTAAGCCCATCAGTATCACAACAAGGGAACCAGGCTCAGCCCCTGACTTGGACAACCCCAAATCCGTTCTTTTTCCAGTGTTCTTTCCCTCCCCTCCCCCTCCACCCCCCCTTCATTACAGCTGCACCCACAAAATGGCACTAACCCACAGCCACCATTCTTCCTGCAAAGCAGGGTGGGGAGGTGAAGATGGCATGGTGGTCAGGAGAAATTTGCCTTAACAGCCCTGAGCAGAGATGAAGGCAGAATGCCCTGGAAGAGCAGAGCTGACTGAACCTGCTTGCAAATGTTACATAGGGCAGTAGTTGTATGTGTTAATTTCTGGATACAGGAGACTTATAAGTGGATGCCATCAGCAAATTCACCACTGGTTGTGGTGGGCAGCTGTTCATGTTGGTTATATCTCACTGGGGCATAAATAGAAATGTTGGCCTATTCAGTGATTGCAGAAAGTGCTGAGCAGTAATCCGCAATTTGTCTCCTAGACAGGCTAGTGCAGGTGGATGTGTACCCTTAGCTTGAAGTTTTCATGAGACTTTAGATGAGTTAAACACCCTTTGGCCCAGAAGTCTTTGCTCTGGTTCTTCTTTCTGGTATTGAACTGTCCTATTTTGGTGTGGCTGATGGGAGCTGGGATGGGAAGCAGTCTGGGCAGCATTGCCTTCTTGGCCTGAAGTATCTCTTTGACCATTCTGACAGTATCAGGAACAGGCAATGCACCTCCATATCCTGGGATGCCCTGGCAGGGGCTGTGCCATGGGGTGACCTTCACACCAGACCCAACCGAAAACACCAAACATATTGTTGACCATGACCACAATGGGATGTAAACCTGGAACTCCAGAGCAGAAAGTGCATTTAACTACTCGAAGGGTCAGGTTGTCACAGTGGGATTTTCACAAGAGGCTGAAGGGTTTTCACTTTCAGAAGGATTTGAGCACCCAAATCCCTTAACCCCTTTGGAAACTGCCTGTCTCAATCACCTCCTCCTCATATGGCAGGAGCCAATTTCTCTTCCCATGTCAACTGACCTTTGAAACTTCCCTGGAAACAGGAGGATGTTGTTAGAAGAGTAAGTACCAAGAATCACTACTGCTGGGGTGTTTGAAAAAGTGGAATAATAGAATCCAGGATTTACAAAGCAATAGAAAGCCAGAAATTTTGGGGGACTCGGAGCCATCCGTGCCTGAGGAGGGGAGAGAGATTTAGCAGTAAGAGGCATTCCTGTTCTGGACTTGCTTGTTTTTCAATGAGAAACATAGATGTTTTGGTCTTTGGTGTGTGGGGTTTGGTTTACTCTTTGCCACTGAGCTTTAGCTGGACTGCAAAATGTCATTGAGTGCAAGTATCAAAAGCTAGCTACCAGCAAAACCTAAAACTGGCTGCATTTTCTGCTTTTTCCCAAAGTTTCTTCTCAAAGCCAAGCAAGTACATGCATTTTTGACAGTTCTAGGTCTTACTGGGGTTTGGTTTTGCTCTTTTGCAGCTCTTTGCATGTCAAACAGGGCTACATTGCTGTGGGAACATCAGTGGCAGAGACATTAAAAATGGGCAGTGGGATTGCTGATCTGGTGAAAGACGGCTGAGAGGTTACAAGGCTGGCTTGGGGCCATATTTCAAATCTCTTCCACCTTTATTTTTCTAGCAATCCTTACTGGCACTTTGTAAATTGAAGTACTAGGCAGGATAGTTGCCTGGCACTTTGTAAGCTGAAGTACTGGGCAGGATAGTGACAAAAGGTTCCCAAATAGCATGGGACTCATAATAATAAGGAAATGTCCTTTGGTTTGGGGGAATGAAATATCCCTGTTGTTAAAGTGAATGTGAAAAAAAATGCCAGCTCAGTAGTACTAAATGAAAATTTATGAGCCAAGCTCTTTGAGGAGGAAGGTAGAGAGAGGCAATGGCTTTGTTAGAAGTGAAATCATCAGCTTTGAGCCTGACCTTTGGCTTCTCCTGACCCCAATACTAATGAAGGGGAAAGGGCCTGATCATATAAACATGTCACAGCATGAGGTTCAGTAAGGCAAGATCTTATTACAGCCCAGCAGAGCAGTACCAGAAGTAACAGTTCCAGGCCAATGCTATGCAGTCATGTTGGGACCAGATTCCCCAAATCTTTCCTCCTAATAGGGCCAGGGAAGCCCAGGGATGGGGAACTCTGTTGCAATGGCTTCCTCTGAGAGAGCTTTTGCCTTTGTGTATATTCCCAGCTGTTTCTCACCAATGCTCTAACATTGTCTGTTGGGAGGAGAGCAGATGGAGGAGAGCCGGTGCACTGCTTTACACAGGATAGGTGCTCCCTGGATGTGGACTCAAGGATGGGGCAGGAATGCATACACCGACGGTCCTAGTCCTAGTAGTACCAGATGGTTGTTCTGCAGCTCTGATGTATATTTAGGGGAATTTTTCCCATTAACAAATGACTGACAGGAAAGAGCAGTTTTTAATAACATATCATCTCATGTTGCTCCTGAAGTTCACATTAAAAATACTGGAGTTTGGATTTTTTTTTGTTGTTGTTGGTCTGAATGAACTAAGATTTAATTCTTTTTTAATGAGGTATTAAAAGGTATGGACTTACAAAAGCAGTGCTGAAGTCCCAATTTAGCAAAGCAGAGAGTTTGGTTTGATAAAATTATAACCTGAAAACAATATATATGGGTCTGAGGAGAAGTCTGAATGACCCATCCATCTACACACTGAAGTATTGATGTACAGTCTGCAAGAATAGGCAGATTTTTGTTTACCCTCCTTTCTGCACTGCATACTAAACCTTGTCTTACCCTGACAGTTGATAAGACAGCCCTATCACTGCCAAGTGTGGTGGCCATGGAGGCCTAATAACGAGTGGCTTCACTGTGGCTCATCAGGGGAAGTGTCACGGCTGCTCTGGCTCGGCTGGGCCTGCTGACATGGAGAGTCAAGTGGTAACTCATTATAAACATCTCTCCAGCCAACTCTTTTGACTTCATTTATCCCTGTAAAAAATAGAAAATCAATAAGAAGGAAATTAACCAGCCTTCATGGCTTCATTATCATTCATCATTCATTCAATTAACCAGCCTTCATGTTAAAAATTGAGTGCAGGCACTTAGGCTGTCCTGTAAACCAGATCCATCCCTCTCCTAACCATAACTGTGAGAGAACAGACCAAGACAGCCTCCCCAGAAGGAAAGGAGTGGTAAATGGGGCAGGACGAGTCCTTGAGAGGCGGCAGGCATCCATCCGTGTGCAATTATTTCATAGCTTCCCAGTTCTTCGCCCCTGTGGCAGGAAAAGCTTTGGAAGCCAGTTGTGCTTGCTCGCTCCCTTCCCCTTCCCTGGTTGCCAAAATGCTTGGCAGGAAACAGCATTCCAGCTCTTTTCTTTTCCGTCTCATGTTAGCACATCTCCCCAGCATCCCGGCTAGTGTGCTTGGGTTGTCTGGAGGACTGCAAGGCCACCAAGAGACTGTGACACATTGGTTTGCATAACCCCCACCAAATCCCAAGGAACAGTTCAGATGTCCTTATGCTCCTCAGGACCATCAATGCCCACCTGGGCATTTTGGCTTTGTGTTGCATGTCCATCTGCTGGAAAGGAATTTGGTAACAGAGCAAGGTAGTGGCAGGAGGGTCAGATGGCTGCCATGAGTAATGCAGCACACATCATGAGTGTCCATGAAACTCTGCTCGTGTGCAGAAAGGTCTGAGGAAATGTGATCTGGTAGAGACCAATAGAGAGGGATAGAGGTGTTTAGGGGAAAACTATGGAGAAAAAAACAGACCAAATACGGAGATATCAGAGGCCTCAGCTTGGATACATGTGATGGCTAAAGAGCAGCTCTGGTAGGCTGTGCATAAGACTCACACCTGAGTAAGCAGGATGTGTGAATGGCCCTGTGGCAGAGATCTGCCAACTTTGGTTTGAGCCATGCCAGTGGGGTAGGAGAAGTTTGTGTCTATGTGAACATCACAGTGTCTGCTGTGAGTTGGGCCACTGTGTATCTGAGGTGGTGCCAGGAGTTGCAGAGGGCAGAGCCTTCTGCCTTTCTGCCCTTCAGAGGGCAGAAAATCAGGATTTTTCTGTGCTGGAAGTTTATCACYACCCTTCTGCCCTTGCACAACCTGCTCTCCCCACCATTGAAAGATCTGCCCTTTCCAGCATTTCTCCCCTTTTCAGCCAGTCTTCATCTGAGAGCACAAACAGTCTTTGCTTGTGGAAGAGCAGCAGCAGACAGTGGGTGATTGATGTGATAGTGACAGCATCCTGATTTGAGTGTGACGATCTTCCTTCTTAGACAGCTGTCAGGGCTGAACCATCACTCAGCTTAGAGATCCCTTGCCTGGTATTTTAGGATGATCATCCAGGCAGGACTTCCCCTGTCAGCTGGTGGAGGTAGAGCCCTCTTTTGTACCCGGGCCCCCTGCATGGCCCCCAACATGTGCTGATCACTTAAAGAGGTGAGGAAGAGGAAGGAGACCTTTTTTCTCCTCTGCTTTAAGCAGTTAGTTCCTTATGCCAGTTAGACCAATATATGCAAATCACAGGGCTGTCAGAAGGAGAGGGATCATGGTCAGAAACCAATAGTGCAGGTGCCAAAACTGAGACTTGGCATCAGATCCAGGAGGGCTGGGAGATAGTGGCATGAGTTCCCACCTCCCACAGCATTCTGCGAGCCATTGTCTTGCACATCGTCGGGATCGCGCCAGTTGGTTCATTGCCCAGTTCCTGCTGAGTTTCCACCAGATCACTAATTTGGGAAAGACAGCTACACTCTGGCAGGCCGCTCTTGAAAGAGGTTTCTGAAATAAGGGATGTTAGGAAATTTCATTATGTATCTTGTGGCCATGTGCTAAGCAGGAACGTTTTTTCGAGTAACTACCTGGACAACTCAAAGACACGATGAACTGCAGATGACCCACAAAGCCCATTGTTTCTAGTAGCTGGAGAAAAAGCCATAGTGACTGAGGCAGAGATGTCAGGCCTTGTTTAAAAACAAAGTTGCTTGAAGTGGTGGCGTAAAGTGGGGGGAAACCCCCCATCAGCAGCATGACTTGGTGCCACAAAATGTGGGGGGAACTGAAAATAAGAATAAACCCGGAGCAAACTGCAAAAGTTCCTGGCCTCAAACCACCTTCACGTAAGAGTGAACTTAGTCTTGTGTGCCATCCCTTTGAATGCAGAGCAAGCATGCCAACATTGTAAAGACTCAACTGGAAGCACTTGCTTCAGCCTTATTCATCATCAAGGCTGAAATATGGATAAGGGAGGCGGGCCCTTTTATAGTATTGGCCATAGGAAATACTGCTTATCTTAAAGAAATGAATCATGTTTCAGAAAATGCTTCCTGCAGAAATATTTTTCTCACAGCCTTTGTTTTGGGTTTTGGCAGATCTCAAGTTGCTGGCGTTAGCAAAAGCAGTCCTTCCCGCCCACTGTTCCTGGGGCTTGAATAAGAAATAAGAAATAAAGGCAGAGGGTATGTGGAAGGCTAAATTCATCAGCACTTATCCTCCGTACTGGAACAGGATATGAAGCTTAAGGGCAAATTTCAAAGGAGCTCCCTAGACTGAATCAAACATAGCTCTGTGCCTGGCTACTTCTGCAAACATGCCTATGTTGGGCATTTAACTTGTAAATCTGTCCTTATGGCCTTGTACAAATTCTTTACAAAAGCTGTGAAGTTCTCTGCCAGTTTGGTTCTGTCTGCTTCCAGAAAAACACTGCTGCCCTGGAGGCATCAGGGTAGGCTGAGTGGTGGGGATGCACAGGAAGAGTTGTTGGGTGCAGAGTTTTTTTGCAAAACAGCACCCACTTCCTTCTTTCTTTCCTGAAACCTAGCATTTTTGGGAGAGGAGGAGGGAATATCCTGTTTAGGTTTCAGAAAATTCTTTGTTCATTCCAGAAAAATGAAGTTATTAAAGAAGCAGCTATATTCTTTCTTGCAAATCAACCACTGTCTCCTCATCTCCTTCTGTGAAGCCTCTGCCAATGTCCCTGTCTGTCTGTAGGGAGAGAGCACCATTTACAAATGTCATCTGGGGCTGCAGTTCAGGAGGGGAGGGAGGAAGAAGTCCATCTTGATTCTGGAAAACTTTTTTTTTTCCCAGTGGTAGAGAATTTTTCATGGGAAGGCAATTTCATTCCTCTGCCTGGTAGGCTCACCAATCATTTTAAAATAGAGCCCCAGGGGAATAAGGCCTTTAAAAGCTCCATTTGCTCCCAGTCATTTTACACAGTAACCCAAGCCGAAGTGAAAGATCTTTATTTAAATATGAATTAAGCTCCAACCTTACCCTTTACTGCATTATTTTCCTTTGAGGTTTACTTTGATATTATTTCAAAGTCTTGAAGCTAACAAAATGCTGGCCAATATTTAAAGTGACAGGAGAGTTCTGGAAAAAGATTTAGGAGGCAACTGAAGTCTTTCAGTGCAAGACTCTGAAACAAGACAGGAAATCATAAAAAGGCTGAGTGCACTTTACCATACTCAAAACAAATTCTGAGACTACAAAGGCGAGTCGAATGGCATCAAAACCACAAAAAGCATCAAGATACAGCTGAAAATCCTACATCAATTTGAATTATTGAATTAAAACATGGGTGAAATTCTGGTAATGTATGGTATTTGCTTCTCAATGAAGTTTAGGATAGCATGGTTATGGTTACCGATTTCCTACTAGAAGTCGGAGAAATGTTTAAAGATGAAGCAACACAAACCTGTGACTTTTAATGTGCTGTGAACATGCAGAAGGAATGAAGGAATGGGTTGTGGAAGAGGGTCTTCTGCTTTGCTCAACCTTTTCTTTTGCCTGGCATGCCTTCCAGCAGACCAGTTCCTGCTGAGGCAGCTGCTGGAAGTGTTTTGTCTGGCTGAAAAAGATGGAGGACGTCCCCAAGGGAAGGGTCTGCTCCTCCAAAACTGCTATGTGTGTTGGCCAGTTAGGTGGGGCCAGATTTGATTTCCCAGGGAAGCACAGGTGAGGTCTTCCTGGGGTGATGAACATGGTTTTTGATGTTCATAATTGTAATTTCTGCTCTTGCTGAGTGCTTTAAAAAGGGATCTCCAAAGTCCAAGCATTCAGAAGTCTATTCTGGTTTTCAAGATCCATGTTTTGTTGAATCCAGCAAAGAATAGTGCCCTCATTCAAAATACCTGGGGAGATTTCTGGCCAATGCTGTGAGTAAAGCTATACAGAACAGACGTGGGAGACTTCTATACTGGAATATGGGTTGTGAACTGCAGCAGTTAACCACTTGCCCATGCTTTGCTCCTGAAGCCTGGACGTGCTGTTTTCGTGATGTTGTTCTCCAGTGTTGACTCCCAGATTGCTCCATTAACCACTGGCAGGGTAGATGTCGTGTTTCTTTCAAGGTTGGTGTACTGTCAGAGGACAACAGCCTACTTGTGCTGCCCATTCCCTCTGCAGCTGGAAGATATCATTTGAAGTTTAGATATTTGGACTCTGGCGATGAGCTGGGCAAGTCTCTGCTAACTAAATATGAGATTACAGTGTTTGCACACACACACAGAAAAACAAGGTTCTTGAAGACAACTTCAGTTTTTCTCTTAGTCAGAGCTGCACTATGACTACTCAGAGATTTAAAAGTGAGCTACAATGCTTTCTACCTGCTAAGTCCTGAGGGAAGGTTAGCACATTTCTCCTCAGCGGCACACAAGATTAGTTTCAGCAAAGATCTCAGGGAACAGCACTCTCCACATTGCTTGGGATTTCAGGGTAAGATTTTATCTTTATGTTCAACCCTGATAAAGGTGGCTATGTCACTGTGCTTCAGAATAGCCCTTTCTTTCTCTTGCTGAAGTCAATGGGAGATTTATCTCTATTCCAATTATATAGCTGGCTGCATACAGATGCCCGTTGAAATCTCATGGGCTCCCTCCTCTCACAGTTTTGGGTAGGATGCCTGCTGTTCTAGCCAAGGTCTCAGTGCCAAGATAGTGTGATAAAACTACAGCTAACCAATTGCTTGGAAATGCAGATCGACTACTTCTCTTTGTGGTCACCCTTGCAGGGGGGTTGAATTTTCAGTCCCAGAAATGGTGCTTGGGTGGTCCCAGCCAAGCGAGGACTCCACTTTACAAGCTTCTCTGAAAAAAATTGTCAGTGCTTCCCCCTCCCTGATCCCTCCTTGCTGTCAGTGTCACCTGACTGTATGAAAACAGAGTGACCTTGAGGAAGGTTAGGGAGAAATGAGATCCCAGATGGAGGGACTGGTGGTTTGGTTTTTTGTTGTTGTTGTTTTTGTTGTTATTGTTCATTTGGTCTGTTTTAAGGACTCTGGCTGAGAATGCAAGTGGCAGCTGAAAACTTTTTCCCTTTCAAAAGTGAAGGGTTTGTCAGTGCTTGGCTGAGCTGGGATTGAGTAAAAAATCAGTACACTTTATATCATGACCTCAAGACTTGGCTTCTTTCCCGTAAGTACTTTACTTGGTTGTAACCAAGTCTCCACACGTGATAGCATGCGCTGGATGTTTTCTGTAGCCTTTCACRTATGCAGAGGCCGAACAGTTCAGGAACGATATTTAGCTAGGTCCTGCACATGTGGTTGTGGTGCCGTGGAGAAGCTCCTCTTGTGAGGAGCAAACACTTATGGTTGAGGGATTCAAGGACCCCCCAGTAAAGGATTTGGGTTTGATTCTGTTTTGCACATTGGAGTCTGTCTCTGTCCTTGGGCACATCTCCTAATCTCTCATGGGGCTCAGGGTTTCATGCACAGATGGTCTTGCTGAAGATAAATCCAATTGCATTGGGAATCAGAGTGATTGGTGTTGTGATAAGCATTATTGAAAGAACTGACACGTAGTAAAAAAAAAAAGTTAATATGTCCATGTCATGTATCGTGCATGGCAACACAGCTATAGTTTTAGGATCAGCATTTTGCCTTTAATTTGGCTTCTTCCTAACTGACTCACATTGCTAGTTACAGGTTGCAACTCGTTCGAGAGGAAAAAGGAGAAAAGCCTTTCCATGAGTTGATGAAAAAACGTATCTCTCTTTATCCATCAATTCAAATGTGTTTCCTATTACAATGTGTTATTCAGACAATTGTCAGTACTTCTTGCAGTCTTTGATAATCTTGATTCTGCCCTCGGGGACTAAAATCATTCACCTGAACCACATGGCATTATTCTGTTTCCTGACTGGCATGACCAGCTTTTACAGTTGCTACTTTTTCTGTCTGAAACAATTTTTTTTTATGACTTCACATTTCTGGCCTCCATGCCTCCAAATTTACTTCTCCATGGACATTCACCCACAGGAACTTTGGCTAACCCCCAGTATTCACTAAAGATGTACCAACTTGTGAGCATTTATTTGTGCCATTCACCCAGAGAGCACTTTACAGACAGAGCAAATGCTTTAATCTACCATGACATGTCCTTAAATGTATGGCTTTGGAGCACTGAGATGACCTGTCGTAGCATTAAGGAAGGCATACGGTAGCCAAGGTGATGTTAGGTGGCTCTGCTGCAATCATTGCAGAGCCAATAAAACACATCTGCTTTGTAGCTTGGGTAGGTCTGACCATCTCCTCCTATTTCTAGTTAAGTCCTGGGAGAGCAGAGCAGCACGATGGGCTCTTCTGAAACGCCATTAATGCAGGCAAAGCTGGATGTAGGTACCCACGTTCGGAAAACTTCATTCCTTGGGGTGAAGCCAGTTTGGCAGAATCTGGAGCTTCGTTAAAGATTCACAAGAATGCAGAACCTACAGAAACTATACATCCCCTACTGCCCCCCCACCCCGAAAATAATTCTGTTCACTGCCATTCTGCATGACATATGTTAAATTCACCTTCCCCAATGGTATTTTGGGTTCTATGGATACCAAATAAGGGCTTCTAATGGGTTTGATCTATTTTATCCTTTGCAACTGTGCTTGTTCTAAAATAAACATTTGGCCTTTGAGTTCTGAATCCTATCACACAATTAATGCATTTAATATGCACATGTATGTTCTTGATTTGGCATGTTAAAATGTTTTTCTCTGAAGCTGGTTTAGATGGAATGATACAATTTATTTTCTAATGGCTTTAGACACCACAGCATTGCTTTTTTTTCCATCACTGATTACCTTTTACCATCTTCCCCCCCTCCCCCGCCCATACCTCATTCTCTGCCAATTTCTGAGCAGATCTTTCTCACAAAGATCTGTTTTGTCTCTTGCTTTGCAAAGTTGAATTGATAATTCCTGCAATGGATACTGAGGCTCCCAAACTGCCTTCACAAGGGKCCAGCTGTTTAATCAATCTCTCTCTGTCACCTCAGTGTTTCAGTCCAGATGCTCTCCAGTTAACTGGGGTTGTTGTTAATCCAGCAGGGAAAGGGTGTGAGAACAAAAGGTCATTTGGGATAATTTATCCCCATGTTTCCAGATCCACTGTGATTGTTCTTTAAAGGAATTTTTTCAGAATGATTTCTTTTTAAGCATGTTATTTATGACCTGGAAATTGAAACCTGGCTTCAGCATGTGTACTACCAACAGTCTGAAGAGTCTCTGCAATGCAGTGGAGGAAGTTCAGTGAACGCTAGAAGAGCCCATGGTGTTTGTTACCAGGGTGGAAGGTAAGTAGAAAGGAGGAGCAGGCCAGCAATTCTGGTAGGTGCCTATTTCCATAGTGCAGCTCACGCTCTTTGCCTGGATTGTGCACTTATTCTGGAAACAATACGCAAAGGCCCACAAACAAATAGTAATTCCAAGGCTGAGCAGTTCAATTAAACTCTCTCTGCATGCAATTTGTTTTTAAATGATTACCAAGAGGTCTTAGGAAGGCTGAATGTTTTCCTTGAAAATGTGGAGAAGGGGAACCAAAACAATGGAGGTCTCTTTCTGAGTTGTTGCATGGCTTTTCTGTCACCATGCCTTTGCACAGCGCCTAGCAGAGCAGTGTGCAGCCCTTCTTCCCTTTGAGAAATGGTTGCCCTCAATATTTTCGGCAGCGAGAGTGGTAGAGAACAACATACTGCTATTCTAGCTGAATGCAAGCATACAGAACTGTGGCCCCCGTCGGATGTGGATCGGTGCGTACAGAGGAACATTGCATTTTGTTTAATAAAAACCTCTGCTTTTAGCAGAAGTCATGCAAGCAGCATGTGTGAGGCAACAGCGCAGCAGAGGTGCAAGCCTCCTCCACAGCACTGCCAGACTGAGTAAGTCTCATTAGCACTGATGTGAGTTAAGTAACCAATTACTCCCGCCTCACTCTAGACTATGGGTAGGGAGAGGCTGAGGTCTGTCCACATAAAATGATGCTGATCTAATATCTTTTGTACTGTGGGCTGCAGGATTGTAAGCAGCATTCCCTTTTCCCATCACTCGCTACCTGAGAAACTGATTTTAGTTGAACTAGTGAGTGTTTAAACGTTGGCAGGGTGCAAGGAAGTCACTTAGCTCCTCAGCTTCTGCTCTGAACTTGGCAGTCAGAATGTAAATCAAATACCCCCAGTAGCTGCATGACATCTTTATTTTTATTGGCAAGAGAAGCAGTATACACAGCAACATTGCAGTCTCTTAGCTCATTAAAAATATCTCAATAAATAAAACAAATAAGCAACATATACACTGGAACAGAAAATGAAAAAAAAAAAAGTGGGGGGAGTTAGCGGTAGCAAATCATGGAGCAATAAGGAAGAGGAAGAGTGTGGAGGGTAGTCTGTAATCCAGGCTTTACTTGAAACAAATCATGCAGGGAGCTAGGGACACTGTGGGTTTTTCCTTTGTTTTTTCTGAGAGCCTTGGTCCAGTTTTGACATTACCGTACAAGAAATCAGGTTTTGAATTTAAAAAAATAGACAAAAAAAAAAGAATACAGCTAAGGAAAAGTAAAATCTGAACCCAAAGATTTCTCATAAATGTATTCCTGAATTAAGATTTTTCAGAAAAAGAATAGAAATAAAACCAAACACGCAGGCAAAAACACACAAAACCCAACAACAACGAACAACCAGGAATGTTGCTTCTCTTTTCTCTTTGGTCAGTCACTTGGGGAGAGATGTTGCAAAGTTTCAGACTGTTAGCTTCGGTGCTATTTTTCTGCTCAGTCTAAGTGCTCTGCAGGAGTTCAGAGCTAGGGAGGTCAAGAGGGGTCTTTTGGACCAGTTTACTTGAGGTTGTTAAGGTTTCAGAAGCTACAAACTTGGATACATCCCAATTCCACTTCAGTCTCAGACACTGGACAGTCTAGAGGAAAAAAAAAGAAAAGAAAAATAAATATACTGAATACAGGACATCTTTCTGAGTTGCCTTTTCTCATAAGCTCTTTTCCTGTACAAATCAAGGCCACGGTTCGTGAAAGCCCATGACTGTGTGCTAAAATCTGACCCTGGTTACAGCAATGTGTAGGCACACAGTAAAATCACATCTTCTCATTGAATGAATGTGCACAGACACAATTACTCTTGTCTCCCCCAGTAAGTGCCAGACCTCTGTGCGTACCTACTCTACCTCTTCAAAAGTAAGGTCTTTGGGTGACAAAACCATGCCTTTCAGCATTGCCTCGGTGTGGAACTGGAGGACCAGGCCTCATCAGAACTTGGAAAAAAGCAGATTATACACTGCTGCCAAAGGTGTTTTGGTTGGGCTGTTCTGCTGTGTTTGCAAGGAGCACACCCTCTTTGTGCCGTCCTCATTCCCCAGCAGCTGGGTAAGCTCCAAAGCACCAGAAATAGTCCATGCGGCCTCTTAATCAACTAAAATGGGAATATTGGATGTTCAGTCCTAGCGGTGCTGCCAATTTTGTGTTGCACTTAGCACAGGACTCCCACCAACTCCTGTGGAGCAGAACGAAGCGTCTGAGATGCAGTTTAGAAAATCCCACCCACAGTGACTCTCGGCTCTTCCTGCAAAATCAGGCAAACCCCACAGGAAATGAATACGTTTTCTTTCCATCTTGGGGTAACACGTTTATGCAATCACTAAGCACATCCAAAAAACAACAACAACAACAACAACAACAACCAATTACTTTGAACTTTGTGTGTGTGAACTCCACAGGCTGGTAATGTCACAGTCTTTTTTGCATTGTACAGTGAAAGGGTTAAATCTATGGGCAGAAGCAATGCATCTGTCAAAAAGTCTATATGCTTCCAGCAGCTTCTTTGATCCCAAGAGTTCTGCTACACCCCTGTTTTCCATGTAGTTCCTTGCGACCCAATCCTTTCCAACCTTCCTCTGCCCCACTCATTGGAATGCGACAGGATTCAGGTGACACACCTGGGAGCCTTTATATCTGTGGGGTTTGCTCTGATCATCTGCAGCAACCTGCTGCTGCTCACTTGTGGGCTGGTGGGACAAACTCTGCGACCCAGCAGTGCCCATGGGATGTCCCATCTAGTTTGGGGGAGGGATGTCTTTTCATGCAAGATGCTGTTTCTGCCTTCAGAAAGCCAGCGCAGCTCATATATCAAAAAGGAGATATAATTATTTCCTCCCACTAAGGAAAGCTTCCATTTAGCTTATTTCCTTTCCTTTCCTTCTCAAAGTTATTAATTATCTAATTACAACCACATTCTGCAGACGAGTTCAGAACTTGACAGGCTGCCCAGGACCACTTAGGAAAGCTTAAATGCTTGGTGTGTGCGAACGGCAGTGGTTTGTGTGTGCACACATCTGATGACAGACTGGCCCTTTCTTAATGTTCATGTTGCTGCAGCTCTAGCAGGGGGACTCAGGAAAAAAAAATAGAATAAAAGGAGGAGGAAGATACCATGGAAAGTTTTTTTGCTTGAGCTTGGGGCAGCCCTTAAGGGCAGCACTCTTTTTTTTTTTAATGATCCTTTCCAGCAAGTAGAAGATGGGGTAGAGGGTGCTCACCATCAACTACACGACAAATTGCTGTGTCCTGCTCTTTTCTGAATCCACCTGCTATATCAAACAAGCTGAAATTGGATAGAAAGTGCCCTAATAGTGAGCTGACCTATTTCCCCCAATTTTTTAAATCCCATCCAAGACCGGACAGGTTGAGACAAGGCTGCTTTTAGAGCAAAGCTGGCAATTTGCAAGTTGCAGTCTTTAACCTCAGATAAGACACCTCAGTCTGGCCTGCTGCTGCAGTGCTGGGATCTGCTTCTCACTGCTTCTTTCTGATCTTCAGCAGCTCTTTTGGCTCTGGCAACTGGAAAAATGAGAATTTCACAGTAGCTCAGTGCTAACAGGGAATTTTGGCTTCCCCATTACAGTGAGATGAATGACCGTGGCCTACCTGGCAAAGAACATCACTGTTGTGCCCCAGGGCACTGGCTTGGCTTTTCTAGGTCACCTCCCATACTCCAAGTTTTTAACCCAGCCCTTCCAGGGCCATGAAGGGGCGAGTGCGTGGGCAGATGTGGCTGTTATTCGGCCACTACTTGGATAATGTCTAGTCATCAGCCCTTGCTGTTGTCTCCTTGCTTTCTTTGTGATGGGCCATGGGACCCCTGTCTCACACCAAAATGGTGCTGCTTGACTGCTAGTCCATGCTTCGCTGTTACAGCAGTGCAAGTCATCACAAATTTAAGCCAGCACTAAACTTTGCCAAAAATGAAGGTTGTTCAGCTCTCTTGAGACAAACTGCCAAGCTGCTGCTGGCTACATAGATTAATTTGTTAAATTGTCCTCTTGGACCTTTTAGAATTGAAATGACCCCTTGTGGACATGACCTTGCTTTTTCATAAAGCTGATCAGTGCACTCATTCTCATTATGGGTGAAACCATAGGGAAAGAAACACTGTTTGGAGAAACAATAAAAGGACATAGTAATAATAAAAAGTCATTTCTCCAGCTCCACTGAAAGTCATTTCCACCCTCACAGTAAATAGTCAGAGGAACTGTTGTTCCCAGGAGCACCTGGTCTGCATTGACTGTAATTCAAACAGGTATGATACAATCACATGCTCCTGGGGAGTAAATGCCAAAAGAGTCCTCAGGCAGCAAGCCTCTTGGGAAAGACTCTTTTAATGATTTTTTTTTCTTTCGGTGATGTAAAGTTAATAAATTAGACCAAGCAACAGGTAACCTGTTATCTTCTGCTCCTTCTATACAGTGGAATCACTAGAAGTCTGTGGGAATGGGTTAAATAGCCCAACAACCACCTGTCCTTGGTGTAGCCAATCTACATGCCATCTTGCGCAGCAGTGCTAAGATGGGACTCATCCATAAACACACAAAAATTAGGCCAAATGTTGAATGTTCCTTTATTACTTTTGCTCTCCCCCATCTTTTCTTCTGTGTGAAAGTATGATTTGGATTTGGGGGGTTGTGTGTATGTTTGTGAATCACTTTCTGAAGTACTACATCTTGCTAATGATTTATGAACTGTAGGAAGGGAAACACAGGATCAGGTGATATGGTAGGCTATTTCCACTCCTATTTGCTATGATTATCCATTGAACATTAAAACATCATCTTAGCTGATGGAGTAATACTGTGGTAAGATACAAAGGTCACCCAAAGGAAGCAGGTATACCTGCCCATGAAAGGACACAATTACTCTCCCCATCTTGAGACGTATTTGTGTTTGGGTTTATACTGTGTAACATTTTCTGACTTTTTTTATAACTAAGATCCACAGCAAAGAATAAAAACCATTCATTCACAGGCAGACCCGATCTATCAGCTCAAGAGAGGGAAAGAACTGCACAACATGAGAACCTGTTTTTCTTCTTATGTTGGCCTTAGGGACATTGGATGCTGACCTCTTTTGAGAATCTGGCTCTAAGAAGCAATTTTGAAAACATGCAAATGATTAACAAAAGTAGGTGGGCATCTCCTTATTGTGTGAGGAACACACTTTGGTGGCAGGATGTGTGGATAATGATGGTGGGCAAAGAAATGGCAGAGAAATGGCAAGATGAGTGGCGTCTGCATCCATCTCTCCCCAGCTTGTTTGTCCTCAGTAACACCCTTTAGGTGATTCAAATAGAGGAGTACTGTGCTAAAAACCTTCTGGTATCCCACATGGAGCTTAATAAGGTGAGAGGACTTCAGTGGCTTCTCAGTTTGCTTCAGAAATAGCTAAATATATTGGAGAAATTGTACTCTGAATCTGGCTTGTGATTCTCTTCTCACAAACCTGGTCCTTGATATTGGGTGGGCTTGCTCACTGCAAGGTTTTTGAGTCTTGTAGGAGGAGGATTAGCTCTGGGATGAGGAAGAGGGATGCTGCCCTGAGAATATGGTCTTTTCTCTGCTCCTGCCTAGTGCCAGCAACACCACTGCAATCAAATCCTTCTCAGTGGCTGTTTCCTCCTGCCCCTTATTTCTGGAGAGCCCCAACTCAAGGCAGAGGAGCTGGGCACTTGTACCTACAGCAATGGGGACCATGCCCAAGAGTAGGGAGTGCAGCAAATTTGAAGTGTCCCAATAAAACCAGTGCCTTGCACCCAGAACAGCTGGCTCTAATCTCCCAACTCACTGTACAGAAAGGGGACAAGCACTGCCCTGTTCCTTCAGGAGTTATAAAAAGGAATCAACAGGGTCCTTCTGGCTCCACGCACTGTTAAATTATAGAGAGCTTTTCCATAGTGTTTTCATGCTTTAATGGACCCTCCCAAGGTCATGCTTCATGTTTATGATCCTTTAATCCCAGCGGGGCTCAACAAGGCATTCTTCAAAGCCTGCTAATATATTCAGCTGGCAGCTACTCCTAAGGCACTTCTCAGCTCTGCCTCTGTGAGCTGGACCCAAAAAAGTTTTGAAACGAAATCCTGCAGGCCTGGCTCAGTTGTGGCTCTGCTGTGGGTTTTCTATGACAGCTGAATGACTAGGTATGGATTTACGGGCCTCTTTCCTAAAAAATACAGCACAACCCATAGCAGATTTCATAGGGGGGACCTAGATTTGGGGGACACTTGCTTGAATGGCACTAAGCCTGCCTGAAGTGAGGGATGCAGGATAGCTCTGCAAGTTTATAAATGCACAACTATGTATGACTGCTGTGTCCTCCAAGTGGGTATGACTGCTATATTCTCCAAATGATAATATTCTTTGATATACTGAGTAATAAGCCCCCACAGATGGAGTGGTTTTTGTCCCCAGTCCCTTCCTCTTCCAAGCTGGCATGGTGGGACAGAGCTCAGAGCTCAGTTTTAATCCCAGTTTATGCACAGGATTTTATGTAATTGCTCTCTGTGCATATGCCTCAGTTTCCCTGGCTTGGCATGTGGGTTTTAATTAACTATTGCCCATAAAGCACTTTGCAATACTCCAGGCAKAGTTGAAGGGTGTAATATTATACGATAACAAAGCATGATTATAGTGTCTGGACTGAGAGACGATAAGCTGTGAAGTTCTCTGCTGAACATAGCTTCTAAGCATTTCACTTATGCTGTAGCTTGTAACATGGAATATAATTCCTATACACTTATGATTCTTGCTCCATTTCAGCCCGCATGCAGCTTCCTGCAATGGCACAGACCTATGTACAGTGAATTGAGGGCTTGCCATTCTTTTTTTGCTTTAGTCCTCAGACCCAGAGAACAGCTTGGAAACCATGGCAGCTGAGAGCAGGATACTTGATGTAAAGTGGCAGCAACAGCAGGGACCTGATCACAGGAAATTTTGCAACAGGCCCCTGAGGTCCTCACTTATACAGGATTAGGTTTGGGTTTGGTTACCAAGGGGCTGAAATCATTTCCATAACATGGTCAAGAGTGCAAAAGCAATAGGAAAGACGGCAAAAACCCTCTGAGAATTCTTTTTCTTTAAGAAAAGGATGCTTTTTCAATTTGTTTTAAAGTTGGGGATGTCAAAAATGGTTCCTTATTTCYAGCAGAAAAGCCTCTCATGCTTGATTTGTTGTGCACAGCTTTTTTCAGGGTGATTGCTGCCAGCGGTGGGTTGCGGGCTGGGTACAGGGAGGATCTAGCTGTCTGAAATGTCATTTAAGCAGAGTTGAGGTGTCGAAGGCCAAATTTATGAATTGCAACAGTCCTCATCCGGCAGCTGCCTCCCTGGAGCGGTGCCCAAACTCCAGCTATACCTCAGCATCCGCCAAGCCCTGGCACGTCCCTGGATGGCTCCTGGCAGTCAATGTGCAGGCCCACAGGACCTCCTGGAGGAACAGGGTCCCTGGCAGACAACTCCATCTCAGGTCCTCCTGCACATCCCTGGAGGCAGCAAGATGGCTGGGCAAAGAGCCTCAGGGACAGGGCACAAGCAGCGTGAAGGGCCTAGCCTCTCTTGACCCACATGGGCTTTGGCTAGCCAAAACAGCTGCTAGGAAGGTCCCAGCCCACCTCAGGGATTGTGGACTGCCTGACCCTATTGCCTTTTGTTTGGGGCTGACTCTGGGGATGGGGTGGGCAGTGAGTGGGGAAGGCGAGGGGAGAAAGTCGGACAGCCCAAAGCAGCACACACCAGCTGCCTGCCACTGTGCCAGCTGTTACTGATTTCAGCAGTTGCTGAGAGGTTTTTAGACTGTTTCCCCCCCCTTCTCCTCAATCTTGGGGAAGTATAATACAGTGCGAGTCAAAGCTGAGACCCCAGCCCCTCTCCATCAGCACATTGGTGAAGGGTGTGCCATCCATTCCCGCGGGCTGATGATGCTACCTTGATAGCCTCCTGAGTGGATGCTGTTTCTGACCAAATATTCTTCATTGCCAAATGGAGTTTGAATTAAAGCAATAATGAATTCCTTATAACTGACATCAGCAAGCGTGGTCCTGACTGACCCCATGTGCTGTTGTCCCTGTGATCCCAGCTAACAGAAATGGGGAGGTTACAGTTCCCCACTAGTCCAGGTTGGTCCTGGTGACTTTGCTGTATTTGGCACAGTCTCCACTGCTGCACTTTGTCTCCTTTGAAGTTTCCCTCCCCAGACCGTGCTTGCTCTTTAAGTGTCCCCACACCATTCATTTTAATGGGATGTTAACTTCAAAGGCTGCTTTTTTACAGACTCTGGGGGCTTACAGGGAGCAGGAATTCCATGGGCCAGGCTGGCGAGTGATGGGGATGCCTAGTGCGATTAGGTAGGTTACAAGAAGAATAGGAAGTGCTGTTGGGCATGGACAGGAGCAGAGCTCTGTGATCTTCCTCCCCAGGAAATAAACATGCACCAAAGAAACATATGTTAAACCAGACCAAGAGAAAGCCCCAAAGAAACTCAGTCTGATTTCCCCATCACCACTGCCTTGAAGCTCATCCTTCAAAAGTGAGACTAACCAGAAGAGACAAATGCAGGAAAACATAGGACAAAAGACTACTCAGACTGTCACTAGTCCTGGCCCATGCTGATGATCAAGGCTTTACTCTGTTAGGTGCTGCACAAGAGCTGGTAGTGGGATTTTCCTCTCCCAGAAGACTAGCAGAACAGAACCCGATTTCCCTGCCCAAGGAGAAGCTGCAGGGCCCTCTGCTCCCAGTGAGCAGTACAGGGCTGTCCCTATTTCCCCTGATAGTGACTGGAGCATAACTTTTTGGATGGGGAAGCAGGTTGCACTTTTCACCTGATGGGAGTCTTCTGTCCCACACTCCTGAGACTTGGGGCTTGGAGATAACACCTTAGTGAGAAGGGGCAGGCAGTCTTCCCTTCTCAGAGCACGAGTGCGAGGCTCTCTGTAATGTGAGGCAGTTATTTCTCTAGCTGTTTTTACCCAGGCCCATATTTTCAGCACTGGAGATTCTCTGTATATTTATAAAGAGGAGGCAGAATGCGATGTAGCCCAGTTATTTTGGAATAGTCCAGCCACCAGGTTGAACCCCAGTAGATTACAACACAAAAGGGGACGCTCCACTTTAGAAAATCAGTAAAACATTTCAGCCAGTGCTAAGTAGCAGCTGCCCTTAATAATTTTCAGAATAAATAAATGTGGCTAGTTCAGCTATTGCATTATGTCATACTCCCAGTATGCCCAGCCTCCACGCCAGTGCTGCGTGCGTATTGCCCTGTAGGCATGCCGTGCTTGGGGACTGGGAAAACAGCAGCGAACAATGTGAAATGTGACATGAGATACACGTATTCACACCCGTGCCTTTGGAGAGAAAAGGTCAGCATGGCCTGATGTGAATTTTTGAAATGCCAAAGCAAACAGCTCCAGAAAATGGGTTATTCTTTTTTAGATTAGGAAATGACAAGCTGGAGGGGAAAACAAATCCCAGTGTCTTGATTCTCAGGCCAGAAGGTCTGAATTTGGACTAGCTCTAGCCACAAGAGCCTCCTCTCGCTTGGCTCCCAGGGGCTGTGGGTTGGTTGCAGCTGACGACTGGTGAGCTAGACTCATGAAAGCATKCTGTAAGAGGCTGTGCTCTCTCCCCAGGGCCTGTGATTCAGCTCAGCTCCAGATTTGCCAGCCAAGAGGACTGCCATTAAGTCCTAATTGGCAACTTGAAGGGCATAGGTCTGAGCTACCCAGGATGAACTTGCTGGTTGCACAGAAATCATCTAACCTGGCTTACGTGGGGTTATCATCACAGACATGGTCCCTAGATGCAATGCTTCAGCTTAGGCACTTACCACCAAATGCCCCCAAAACAGCCCTTAACCTTGCTCAATCCTGAGCTCGGTGGAATGGGGGCCATTGCTTCCAGCTGTCTTGGAGGTGGCTGCTTTAAAAAAGCATATTGCAAGGACCAATCATAATATCAAGGGTCAGGTTTGTAAGCTTTGCCTTCCAGCTTCCTGTGTTCTTTTTTTTAATCTGCTCATAACCTTTTGAAGCTTGTGCTCTTTGAGCTGAAAATTTTCCATGCCTGAAGGTGATTCCTCTTTCTTGTTGTTTTCATTTTCTGGAGTCTAGGCAAAAATGGCCCAGCTGTTTTGGAGCATGGGGAAGTGGAAAACAACCACTCTCCAAAATGATAAAAACTTCCCTTTGACCGCACGTTGGAGACTGCCATGGCCGCCGGTTGAAGGCTGAAGGGCAGAATGCAAATTGCCTGGTTTGAAAAGCAGCATCCCACCTGGACCTGGAGGAAATTAAGTTTGTTTTGACTTAGTTCTGAGCCTCTCAAAATCGCCTTCCAATCATGCACAGGGTGAGCACTTCTGTGAGCCATATGAAGTAGACCTATGGCAGGAAGCATAAGGAATTATTTTGGCTTGGATTTTAACATAGTGCCATTAGGTCCAGTTAAACTTGCAGCCGCTGTAAGGCAGAAGGAATGTGCTAGGGCGGATGCAAGGTGCGTGGCAGCTTCTGTGGAGAGGAGCTGGATTCATGCCTGGCATGTTGGGATGTACACAAGTAAACCAGGCATTTGCTAATCTCCATCCTGGGGGATTAAGAGTAGCATGTAACTCCATGCTGCTATTGCCCCTGTAGATCAGAAAAGCTAGAAAGGAGCAAAGTGAGTTGCAGTAGAGATTTGTAGATGAAAACCTTGCTCTGATTTCCTGTTGCATAGGAGAAAAGAGACTTGTCTATAATCAGCCAAACTTCTCAGAAGCAATACTTGAAAGGAGGGGCCCCATCCTGGCTTCCCCAGTTGTGGAGCTCCAGTCTGCGGGGGAGTGAGTCTCCTTTCTGAGTGTCCATCAGGCCCCAGGAGAGGTGGAAGTGAATCTGCCTTTTGGATGTGTTTCCCTCAGCACTGGGGAACATGTAGGTGCCCAAAGCAYGGTAGAAGCCTGTGTTCCCAGCAGAGTGCCTGGTCAACTTTAGCAAACCAGCACAGCTCCTTAACTCTGGGAAATGGGATGCCTTTTATCTCCCTTCCACCTGAAGAAACACATGATGTCACATAGTACGCTGAAGTCAAGGTATGCCCAAGCGGAGGCAGTACATGTAGTTTTGCATCTCTACCACCACACCCACAACCTGAGCCCTTCTAGGAAGGGTCCTGTTTACAGAATACTGTCCTCCCCTGCTCCTTTCTCTGACCCTTTCACACCAAAACAAGAGCAAATGCTCCATAGTTGGTAGTTGAAGGCAGTCCTGCCAGCATCCAGCATGGCCTGGCCCTCTCTGTCCCTCCCAGACTACCCCACGAGGCATAATAAACCCAAGATCAGTGCTTGAGCATCACAGAAGTGAGTACTTCCCCTACATCCCATTTTCATCATGGCCACTTCTGAGTGAAATGGTGGACCCCCAAGACTGAGAGCACTTTCATCAAACTTTGGTACTAAAGTACAGAGTCCTGCAACAGGCCTCTATGCTCAGATTGGAAAAAGTGAGCACAGAGGTTTTGTTTTCTTTCCCTACTTGGATAAACGTTGGTGGCATCCCATCCTGTGAGATGCCTGTGCTCGGTGCAGGACCACTGAGATGGACTAGTGGAAGCTTAAACAAGGAAAAACACTGAATCAACAGGAGAGCTACCTTTTCCTGAAGCTTTCCTGAAAACCTGCACTTTTGGAAATAGAGCTCCATTAATTTTTTTAAGATCTCCAGGGATGAGAAGTGTCCCAGTTCAGAAGACATGTTTAAGAGCCATCCCTACTTCACTAGCTTCCTGCTGCAACAAATATGGTCTGCAGGAAATATATCTCCTACCAGGAGATTTTGACCACAATAGTACATGGCTTGGTTCAGATTTGATCAGCTTCTTGCTTCTAGGTAGGCAAACAGACCCCCCTCAACAGTTTTCTAGAGAAACTGTTGCTGTGTCAATCAAAACTGGTTGTCAGAAAGCAGGGTGGAAGGTTTGGCGTGATATCAGAAGAATTTTCAAAGGCTTTTCAATTCTGCGATTTCCATGCTGAAATTTTTACATATAAATGTAACTTGTAGCAAAAAGGCTAAAACCAAATTGAAACACTCAGAAAACTTGAACTGAATTCCTTAATCTTTAGGTGTGTTTATGAAAACTTCAATCCGTTCTGTTTAAGGATGGGAAAACTCTGTATATGCACATATGTTTTGTTTGTGTGTGTTTACGCAGAGTTTATATATGCTCAAGTATTTTTATAGCGAAGCCAAAGGAAGAAAGGGTATGTTGTTATGCATACAGTGTACACAAAGCTACACACGCTGCAGGCATTGGTTGGATCTGTATCTTGCAGAGGGATATTCTCAAATTATCTTAAGGATTTGTCAGCTGTCCCCAGAGCCAAGGTAGACAGTAGTGTATCTTTGAGATTTAAAATATTTTTGTATTTGGCTGGCCCCAAATTTGCAACTTTTTGAGGAAAAGGACCATAGCTCTTAGCAGCAGCAGGATCTTTATTAGCAGGTAGCTGCACACACTCTCATGGGGGAAAAGCCAATGTGTGACAATCCAAGAGAAGGATCGAGAAGCTTATTTCAGAGAGCCATTTCCACCCACCAGAAAAGTCTCCCTTCCACTTGACAGCACTGCAACAGATTGGCTTGATGGGGAAAATGAGATGACAGGGGTATGAGATGGAAAAAACAGTGCTTTAGTTGTGTCCTTGAGCACATCTACCTTGCTGACCATGCATCTGTCTGGCAAACCAGCCCTTATGTCCTTGTGCAATTCTCCCTGGGGATCCCCAGCTGAAATGCAGAGGGTTGCTGACCTCTTTCTGAACACACCCAGAGGCAGGTGGCAGAGGTGAGACACAAAAGGGAAATGAAGGCACAAAGGAATGGCTCAGGGGAGCAGTTAGGTGGCCAGAATAGCAGCAATCCCTGGATCTCTAAGGCATTTCCCACCACAAAAGGCTGAGAAGATGCCAATGGGGTATAAATTATCATCATCATGGTTGCTTTCAGCCCTTCCATGAGTACCAGTTTTTGTGGCTGCGGCACAGACACCTACTTGGGCATTAGTTGGCCCTGGAAGGAGAGGGCCTGCTTTGGCAGCTGATCCTAGAGCAACGTGTGACTGCTTCTCTTGCGTAAAAGGCACAAGGGTCTGTCTGCAAGACTTCAGAAGGGAGGAAGCAGTGGAGAAAGGAATTCAGATAATTGTGTACATGGAGTGGGGGGAGAAGGCCAAAATCAGATCTAATGCTGCGGGTAAGGACAGACTGAAACCAGATACCCTGGCTTGTGTTTTTCTGCCTTTGCTGGTATGAACCCTTATCAACCATCCGCTCTTGAAGTCTCCCAGATGAAGGAAAGCCACAATTATGTTCATCTTACAGCTGGGAAACCATTTAAAAATGTATCCCTTGCAGTTGTTCATTCCTGAGCCTGCAGCCCTCCCTGCTATTGTCAAATGTACCCCCTGCTTCAAGTGTTCTTCATCGGCCAGAGGAAAGCCTCTAATCTAATTTACCCCAGGCTTTTCAGACCTTGAAGGATTTTCTGCCCATTGCTGCTCCAAGGCAAAATATCCTCCCTGTGTCCCAAAGCTCTCTGGTTTGTAATTCAGCACCATTAATGCGAAGGTAACTAACTGTTTGAAGGGGACGTGGAATAAGAAGTACAGCCCATCTCGAAGGAGATTTAATCCTTTCAATTCTCTTCCCTCCAAGCCTGTTTATGTCTCCCCAACCTGGCCTGACAACTGTCAAGAAAAGCTGAAAAGCTGAAAAGCTTGCTCACACCTCACAGTCCTGGAAAAATAGTGGTGATAAATGACCCTAAAAACAACAACAACAAAAAAGAAATCAATAGGAGACTTCATGACCCTGGTCCCTCCTGCCCATCTCTTCTCTTAGCCAATGGAGCAGGAGGGAGGACATATGCAAACCTCGAGACCAGCACAGCTGCCAAAAATGGTACCTTGCCCACAGCTGAAATAAACCTGAAGCACATATGAGTGCTCCTCATAAATAACTATAAAAAGGAAAAGAGGATTCAAATAAAAAAAAAAGTCTGAAGTCTGCAAGAAGCCAATAGTGATTGAAATAACTAATCAATCTGGCTTTAAATATGTATTTTTTCTCGTTCTTCTCCTCCAGAAAGGCTCCTTGGTACCTGTTGCCTTGCATGGACTGTTTCTATGGAATAGATATCAAGGCTTGCTGCTCAGGAAGATCTGCCAGCCCTATAAAGTGTTCAAGTCCAGTTTTATAATGCTGACAGGTATTTGTCATTGTTTATTTTTTGTTTCCATTTTGTCAGATGATTTTTGAATTAAAAAAAAAGGAATTTAACAAAATGCAGAAAACTGACATTTTAAAAGTGTACTAGATACCATACATTTGTATGGATCCAGTGCCGTTGATGCTGTTTTGTTTGAAAGAATGGCCTGCATTTAGAACTGTTTTATTAATCTATAACCTATAGATTTATCTACTAATGTATTAATCAGCAGTTACTTGACTGTTTTTTGATTTCCATATCCTTTACTATTTTGGAGTCTATACAGCTCATTTTCTTGCACCCACTTCTTATTTACAGATTAAAAGCTGGAAAATGAGCTTTCCTGTTCTCCCAACTTCAAGTGTGCTGCCTGCAAAGCCAAACTACCTGGGGATAAAAGAATTGTCTCCTGTACTTGCAGAGGCTAAGGCTGTCACAAAAAATTTAGCACCCCTCATACTCTGGTTTTGAAGTTTGCTTGGCTCCTGATAACGGAGTTGTTAAACTTCCTTACAGGTTCAGTTCTTTTTCACTTTAACTTTTGTTTCATTTGAATGTGTCATAACATATGAGCCATTTGTGCTTGGAAAGGAATAGGGGTTGTGATAATTTCACATTACATTTCAAAGAGCTGTGTTTTAAAAAACGTACTATTTTCTTGAGGTAGGGGACATCAGTCCACTGACTTGTCCAGATAAATTTTTTTGAAAACTTTTCAGAAACTTAACACTTTGGAAGCCTCTATCAAACTGATTGACACCAACTAACCAGTTACAAAAGCTGAAGAGAGATCATAGTTGAGGGGTTGGTACAGTCCAAGCTTAAAGCCACAAAATGCCTAGAAGCTCAAAGGTCCCCTGACAGTGGAAAACCAGCTTTGCCTCTGATGTAAATCAGCATAATCAGGTGGTGCTCAGGTACACATGCTACTGCAGGATCTGGATCTGAAAGCTGAGATTGCCTCTGTCATATACACAGAAACTGGTGGGGTCAATCACTTTCRCCAGGGGAACTTGCCCTTTTGGGTCCTGAAACATTTAGAGAAAGCCTCTTCTTTTGCATTTTGGCTTGCGGCTGATTATTCTAGTCCAGATAAAACAAGTTGCATGGGATAAGCCTTGCAGGAGGGAGCACAAGAGAGAGCTCTACAACGGAGTATTTTGCTGCTGGGACTCTCAGTGTTTCTGTGTTATGTCCTGTCTCTGCAGCAACCTACAGGCAGTTAGTTTGTTTGCTCCAAGGTGCTGTGTCCCTCCCTTGCCAGAAAAAAAAAAATTGTTTTAAACAGGAAAGAAACCCCCAAAGGAATAGTTCCCCCAGCCCTCCACTCCTCCACAGTCCAAGTGTTGGCCTCTCTGGGCCGGTGGGGTTCATTGCAGCCGGAGGAGGAGGCAGATTTGTGGGAGCCCCTTGTTAAAATCTTGGCAGCACATCACTGAAAGCACGGCTAGAAATTGCCAAAAGCCGGAAGCTGTTAATGAACAGTTGGAGCATGAAAAAGCAGAGCTGTTTCAACATTTGAAAGGACCATCTAAGCTCTGTCCTCAGCTCTAGCCAGCCGCCTCGTGGGTGGCTCGGAAGAGTAAGTACTTGGGGACATCACCAGCATCCCCTGACCAAAGAAATGGCTCACCATGCAAGAGGCTAGGGAAAGCAAGTGGACAAGAGCCCCCAGAATGCACAGAGAACAGGGATGAGATGGAGCTGGCAAACTCTGGCCCTCCCAGCTAATGGAGCAGTAGAGAAAGACAGAGCCTATCTCTGTGACAGGTTTCCTTGTGTTCTTCTCTCCTCCCCTCCTCAGAAGCAGGGATGCTGTTTTTTAAACTAAAATATGACCTCAGCTTTGCAAGAAAGGTATGGAATAAAGAAGGAAAGAGGGAGGGGAAGAAAGTGAATGAGATTTTCATCTTGTGAACCTCAGGTAAAATATATGCAGGATGGGGGAGGAGAGGTAGCACACATACATGCATATCCTTAAACTATGGCACTGATGCTAACGAGACACATGCTAAAGATGAGTGCAGTCATTTTGCTTGTGTTAAATACATTCCTTCTCATATCTCTCTGTCTCATGAGTTCCAGACCTTCTAGCTTCTGAGCTTCTCACTTAAATATGGGTTTCAGCTGCTACACAATAAGCAGTTTTGGTTACAGCAGGCACTCGACCCACCCTGCCTGAAACGCACAACCAATATACTCATGGGCCAGCCAAAGCAGTGTCATTTTGTGAAAATATAGTATGTAGAAGCCAGATAAGGAGGGCAGTGTTGTCATGCAGGGGCAATACACTTCTCCTGAGGTGCCCACAATAAAAGCTATGCACAAACACAGCCAGGCTGTTTACTTTAGGATATGCTTGTATGACCTGTTTGCTTAATGACTTATGCCATCACCTGGCCTATGATGACTAACCATGTATATGCTCTAAGCTGGCCCTGTTTGCAAAGCAAAATATCTTGGTGCGTAAGAGATCTGTGTTCTTGTAGGCTGGCTGAGAATATCTGAGAGAAAAATATCAGTAGGAACGTGGTTCTCCTTCCTCTTGAAAATATGTGAAGATGGTGACTTTGGGCAGCTGGCACTACCTCTTGGAATGTTAAGTCAGGTGTAGGTGAATCAGTCAGCAGTGGTGTCTGGGAGCTGTGCGCAATGCAAACACTGAGCATCACAACTCATTCCTTGAAAGCATGCCACACTACCCAAAATGCATCTCTATGACCAAATTCTGCTAGGATAACTGTGCACCTTGGAGCATGCAGATGTCACATTGGCTGTGAATTGGGGCAATGTGCATCTGTTGTATTTGAATCAGAGTGGGGGAAAGAGGAGAGGAGAGAGGGGAAAGCTGCTGGACACTTTCCTATGTATCAGCAAGCAAAATATCCTGGTCAGCCATGGAACTGCCTGCCAGATGTAGACCTATCTTATGGCATCAGCAGCAAGGCTGAATATCTGCTTGTGGGCAGCATTTGCCAGGAGGGATGCAAAGTGAGCTGAAAGTTAGAGAATCCTGCTGCCACCAGGTCCTGTCTGCAAAGCCTGCAGGCTGTGCACACCATGTGGGGCAGCTTGTGAGTGACTGAGGGTTCCCAAACAATTTCTTGCTTTCTTCCCCTGAGTTCTCCTCTCAGCCTCTATCAGAAGCAGAGGCTAAGATCACTTGCAAGAGGAGTACTCTTCTCTGTTCCCTGTGTTCCCAAGCCAGGATTTGGCTTCCCAAGCGACAGGATACCCTGACAGGGTTTGCCTTCAACAGGAAATGTGTCTCTGGTCCCTGCCTGTCTCTGTAGGGATGAACAAAACTGAGATATGAGATGGTCTATAAAAAAAAAACCCTGAGCCTCCAGCCCCTTTCTTATACACATCTTATCAATGTGTATAAGTATCTGAAGGGAAGGTGTAAAGAGAATGGGGCCAGACTCTTTTCAGTGGTGCCCAGCGATAGGACGAGAGGCAACGGGCACAAACTGAAACACAGGAAGCTCCATCTGAACATGAGGAAAAAGTTCTTTACTATAAGGGTGACAGAGCACTGGAACAGATTGCCCAGAGAGGCTGTGGAGTCTCCATCCTTGGAGATATTCACAAGCTGTCTGGACACGATCCTGGGCAACATGCTCTAGGAGACCCTGCTTGAGTAGGGGGGGGGTGGACTAGATGATCTCCAGAGGTCCCTTCCAACCTCAACCACTCTGTGATTCTGTGAATAGTACAGAATATTGGATGAAGGAAAACCCTTTCTCCTCCCTTTCAGTTCCTGCCAAAATAATGCAAATTCTAGGAAAAAACACCTTCTCCAAAAGTAAATTTATTAATCTCTGGCTTTATTCTTTTGCTAAGGGAACTCTTTCAGTCTGGCCTGCTCAACCAACAGTTTCCCTGCCCTGCTTATTTTTCCTGTGTGCGGCATGTATTCAAATGCAGTCTCTAAACTTCATGAAAGACAGCGTCCCTCTGTGAAGAAAGAAGTATTGTTTACTGGCTCAGGCACTGAGATTGGGCACTAGCAGGTCCAATCCTTTGGATAGGTCCTTTCTTACCACTTTCCCCACTCCTCCTGTCCCTACCCTATTTAGATTAAATACTTTAGGGATGGGAACAAGTCTTGCTGTGTCTGTACATAGCTGAGCACAAAGAGGACTAGCCTTAGCCTTTTTTCATCAGTGCAGCACAGAGACTTTGTAATATTGTTGACATCTCAGAGTAAATCAGCAAGCCATCCATTATGACTGACTCAGCTATGGAGATTAATGCCAGCAGAATTAACAACAGCAACAGAACCCCTTCTTAGAGAACATCTCTGGTTTAAATTCCATACAAAAAAAAAAGAAAAAGAAAAAGAACTGGGGCCACCCATTAAAAAGCAGAGACAGGTTGCATAAAATCAATGGTATTTCATGGGCTCCTGTGAACAATCTGTGGGACAGGTATGATTTCCTTATGAACCCAGGGTG
The DNA here is from genome assembly GCF_003343035.1 of Apteryx rowi. Classification (NCBI taxonomy): domain Eukaryota; kingdom Metazoa; phylum Chordata; class Aves; order Apterygiformes; family Apterygidae; genus Apteryx; species Apteryx rowi. Next base: position 215,869 of record NW_020450598.1, read on the forward strand.
CTTTTTAATGTTTAATACAGTTACTGACAGATAGCAGCTGAAACACCTGTATGCCAGATGTGCACAGCTGTATATGTGCTGCTGATGATCAATCTTCAGATTACATCACGTTCCAGATGCTTGACTTCAGAAAGGCTTGGAAGAGAGATCTGGAGTGAGTGAATTGCAAGATAAAGCATTTCTTTCTTCCTGACAGTGATGCTGTGCCTCCTCTGCACGCAATGCCGAGCTCTTTTTTGTCACCTTGTCCTGTGCAATGGTACCCTCAAAGAAAAAGAGGGGCAGCTCCAGACAGTCATTTGAGGAGAGACATTGGCATCCCATACTCATGAATAATGTCTTTGCATAAATAATGTGCAGGGGAGATGGGCTACATACCATTCACCCTGCGTTTCTACTACCTGAGACCAAAAAACCATCAACATCAGCCTTTGAAGAGGTTTATTCTGCTGTTTCTCCACACTACAACACAAAGGACTGCTTAAACCTCTCTCTACAGGCACATGTGCATGTGTGTTTGTGAATGTGTGAGTGTGTGTGTGTGTGTGTGTGCGCGTGCGCGTGTGTGTGTGTGTGTGTGCATGTTTGTGTGTGCATGTAAAGGAACAGTTGTGAAAGTGAAGTGATTTTAACTTTAAATGGATTCATTTCCCACTGGAAGGACTGGCACTTGTTCTTATGACACAGGGAAGTGAAGCTTTGCTTGCCCTGAGAAAGACTTGGAGGTATTTGCTGCAAAAAGGCCCCATTTTTTGGATTTAGAGTGGGGAAGATAGTTTTCCCTTTGCTGCATGAAGCTGCATTTTCTCTTCAAAAGTGGCAGTGATGCCAGGACAGATTCCCCAGAGCTCTGGGGATTTTACTCTCCATTTTTACATTAAGGTCCTTTATAGAGCATCACAACAAGCCCTTAATGTGAAGGAGAATGATTTCCCTCTGTTTGCTTGCCCAGCGTGCTGCATGTCACCATTTCTGGTTTTTGGCAGAGCTGGGAACTTGCATTCTGAATCACATTCACAAACATTTGCAGAGAAAAGAGTGATACTTTGGCATCTCTCCTCCTGACATGAGGCAGTGTTCAAAGAATGTGCCCTCGCTCACCACACCCTGGTCCCTGAAGTCGGCAATCTCAATTGCTTGGCCCAAGTCAAGCGGTGTTTTACACCCCAGCAGGTGCAGGTTTTTGATAACCACCCAGACTCTGAGTAACTGCAGTGATTCAGTATATGTGTTACTAATCTCCCAGGACTTTTGGAGGGGATTGTACCAGGCCAGGTCTCCATATGGGATTAATCAACACAGATTCATTGAAGTCAAGGGGCCAAAATCTCACTTGGAATAAACCAGCTTAACTTCACTGAACTCAATAAAGCTATTCTGATTTTTTTTTTTATGACAAGAATAGCCCAGCTCTTTAAAATATATGGGTTATAGGGTGTTGCCCTTATGCAGAGGGAGTTACATTTTTATATGCCAAACAGTCCATCGAGGTAAGAAGTACCTGGCATTGAGTAAGGGTACTCTGATGTCTAATGGTGATGTACAGCAGCCCAGGAAACACAGCCCATCTTCCTGGTGCTCCTGTGCCCTGGTGCGCCCTTAGGCCTGGGCTCTGCTCCTGTGAACCCCCTCTCTGTGGGCAGGAATGGATGGTAGGATACAGCAGGCCAGGAGCCATGGTGCCTGCACGTTAACCACCACTTCCACTTCAGGGGAAGGGATTGCCCACGATGCAGGGTTGGGGTGAGCACAGTGCTTTGGATCGGGATGGAGCATGCCAGGCTTGCAGGCGGCAGCCAAGGCCCAGCTGCATAATAACAGGTCGGCTATCCCTCTTATAAACTTTGCAGCCTTCACCTTCCAAGCAGACGGCATTGCGGATGCTTAAAACCAGCCCTCTAGCTGTCAGTCTGCAATGAGACCCTCTCGCTTGCTGGTGTTCACAAGCAGCCCTGATGCCAGCTTCTTCTCAAGGCTGGCTTGCTGCTGCCTAGAGTACCCGTATTGCTTTGCATCAGAGGACCTTTCCAGGACAAGTGGCAGGAGGTAAGGTAACTTGCAGAGCAAAAAGGGGGTTCAGAGCCTGCAAGGTTTTTGTCTGAATACACTGCGCTTCAGCACAGCGTTGCTCACTTTGCTTTAAACCTCTTGGCCTCTGTTGGCTCTGGTCCCACAAATGTGTAAATGTCTGTGTTGTTCTTTGGCTCTGTTTGTGCACCTCAGGCTATGGTGGTTACTAGAGGGAACCTTAATTAAGGCAATGGCAGGGTTTTCTGGAGAGGAGGGCAGTAATGAAGTGGCTGCAGTGAATAACGTGGCAATTAATCTCTCTCAGGGACTGGTCATAGGTGAAATATTTTATCTTTATTTTTGTGGTTTCTGATGTCACCATCCTACCCAAGGAGAATGGTTTCCTGAAGAAATAATAATATCCCACCAGTCACTGTCCATGCACTGAGTAACTGTGAATCACTGTTTTTCCAAGACTTGTAAGACAAGCATCATTGCTTGTAATTTGGATTTGGGTTGGCCGGCTGCTTTACAGGCTTTCCTAAAGCTGTTAACAGGGTGACACAGGACAGGCAAGTAACGGGAAGCAGGAAAGGGAAGAATCTTACTCAGAACCTCTTTTAGAGACATGTTGCCAGTTCAGATGGTGCTGTGAGCCTTTGCTGGCCAGCTCTGCCCCCGGTACTGCTCCCCTGGGATGAAGGCACCCCATCCTACCCAGACTTGCTGCTCTGCTCCAAGAGGCTGCGTGGCTACAAACTAATCCCACTCTCGCTGCAGTCCTAAGGGCTTTAATCTCCTCTACACTGAAGAACTGGTGATATTTCATGGACATCAGTGGACTGGAAATGAACACAAAAGGTGTTACATTCCGGTTGCTGTCTAGCAGCTTTATATGTTGATATTTCATGTTACTTTTGTATAAATAAGCTATCCAGAGGACATTTTCAATTTTTCATTTCAGTTTGCACAACATTTCTAGAATTTATAGCTTCATGAGAAGTAAAACATGAAGTTCATCATTCCCTCACTACTCATTTTCAATGGAGAGCAAACACAATCTCACTGTAGCAATGAAATATCTTCGTTAAAGAGGCAATTTAGTGAAGAAAGCCAGTGTGTCCCTAGCTTGTCTCCATTTAGCAAAGTACTCAATCACACGCTTAATTTTTAAACGTGTGTCTTAAGCCCCACTGACTTCAGTGGGATTTAATGTATGCATTAAGATGTGCTGTGTGCTTTGCTGAAACAGAATAGACTAACAAATGACTACTGAGAAGTTGAATTTGATGCAATATACACACAGAAGCCTATTAAAAAAAAAAAAAATTGGTTTCCTTGGTCTTTTCCAGCCTGTCATTCTGTAAAGGATAGATGTAAATTTTCCTGACTCTAGTTGTCAGATTTCTTTTGTTGTGTTTGGGTGCTTAAATGAATGAGTTAAATCAACACTTTCAACCAAATTATTGTGTGGATGACTCAGCTCGACACCAGCTGGCTGGTCTTATTTAGGTTTGCCAGCTGCAAGCTGGACTTGTTTGAACCTTTGAATCTGAACCCTGCTAGGTTCCCACTGAGCTAATAATCTATATTGCTGTGGTATCAGCACAATCTTTTTTTTTTTTTTTCTTGGTAGGGGAGGGAGAGAGGAGCTTTCTGTATCTTCTCAAAACAAAGACTTTGTGCTTTTGTGCTTTGATTTTGGCAATGTTCTTCCTCTCTGAATTTCAAGAACTGCCCTCGGATTTGCAGACTGTATGCTTGACCTAAGCTTGTGCTCCTGTGAACCAGGCACTCTCTCTGAAATAGCTGCCAGTGTACTTCTCATCTCTCTGACTGCCTGGATTTGTGACCAATGCTGAAGAGCTTTTCTGTTGTACACAGCTGCATTTTACATGCAGCTTATTCTTGCAGTACTGCAGAAGTTTAAAGCTTTTTTCCTAAGATTTCTTGTCCCCCAATTAAAAGTGCACATCTGTTTGTGATGAGTGAGGGAGGTTGGACATCATGTCCAGTGATTGAAATCAAAGTTTACAAGGCTCAGTAAGAAATCTAGGTGCAGGTAGGGTATAGGGAAAGTGTTGGTCTATGCGTCTGTCTAGAGAAGTAAGCGTGTGTGTGTGTGCTTATACACACACTACCTAGATATATCATCTGTGATACAATATTTATAGCTCTAAATATACTATAGATATGGAGGAATATAGGATATCTATAGTGATTTAACTTAGTTTTCTTTCATTCCTCTGCTTTTTTCACCAGTTAAGAAAGATGAACAGATTTCTGTTTTCTCTTGCTGAACTCCAATTATTCTGGACACCATTCTCATGATGAATGAGATGCTTACATCTCTGCCTGAATATCTATACATACACTGCACACTTCCCCTATGCCTGTATACCCCCATACTATAGCACTTGCCTGTATATGTGCATATTTGTTGGTGTGGGTGTATATATATAATTACATACTTTTATATGTATGTATATATATGTAATTTGTGAAGCTGGTGTTCAGCTGGTAGACAGCACATCCACAGGGATAACACTGAGGTCTGTGTATTCAGTTAGGCTCTTGGTGTAAGCCATAAATAGTTGTAATTCTTGTTCTTTGTGCTTGGCTAGAAGCAATGTGCACACAGGGATCCTATGGCCCGTAATCACTTTAAAGAGGGAGTTTCCACCTTCCAGCAAGGAGGAAACTGCTGCTTTCTTCAAATGTGACATCTACCTTGAATTTGCCGATGCCGTAGGTAACATCTCTCTGCTAATCTTCCCTAGACATCAGCCCACCTTGTCCTCCTGGATGTCTGCAGTGCCAATAAAACGGGAACAAAGTTTGGTGGAGAGCTTTGCTTTGCTCTTCTGCCCAATGCCCATCTCACCTCTGTGAGAAATAGAGAGCAGGCAGGGGTCACGTGCTTGGGGCAATTTTGGCCCAGCTTAGAGCTGTGGCCTGGGACCATGCTCACGCCATGGGCTCAGAAAGGTGAGGGCTCTTGGTGCCCTTCGTTTGGAGTACCAGGGCAGAGTAAGGGAAGCTTTTAAAGCTATTCACTTGCTGTCTCATCAAGTTTTCTCTTGAAAGATGTTTTCCCCCTTTAGCTAAATTCTTGCCAAACTCTTTTTATCAAAAAAAGTGAACTCCTGAGATTTTAACTTTTTTTGGACAACCACAATGATTCTGGTTTTAGACACCAGATCTTGAAGAGACAACCTTTTTCTCCCCCTTATCCTCCATTATTAGCAAATGTGATTAGATGCATTTCTCATTATTTGCTCACTTGAAAGGTGATTAAGTAGGTTTCTAAGGATCAGCTGTTCCTCAACTTAAAGACTCACCAAAGACAGCAGTCATTTAAACTCACATCAACACATGAGTGAGCCTTTGAAGTTTTAGTGAGAGGAGATAGGCTCAGGAAGACTGGCTGGTACATAAAGCACAGGCTTTTTTTCTCAGAGGAGGAAGGAATAAGAGAAATGCAAATGGAAAAAAATTTAGCCAGGGTTTCCCCTACCCAAATACTTCAGCTAGGAAGGATGAAGACCTTTAACCAGAGTAGCATGCTTGGTTGGAAGTTAGTCTCTGCAACATGTTTGAAGTTGCAACCCATTTGAACTGAAGCTGGAAATCCTGCTGCAATGCAACATGCTTCAGTCCCTGTGGGACTGGCAGGAAGTGCTTGGAAATCAAGCACTCCACACAAATGCAAATGCTAGTTCCTGCTCTCTCGTGCCATGCCCAGTGTCTGGAGTTGCTCGCTGAGACTGGTAGAATTTTCTGGCCACATTTGTGTCCTGGAAGTACATACATGCACCCTACAGGAAATTTAACCTGACGTCCCACGCGATTTGGCCGAACGAAGCGATCTCTGCCCTTTCCAGGGGAACGGATTACTTATTTATATTTTTTTAGTTGACTGCATAATCTGAACCTCTAGAAAGTCCCTTTAGGAGGTCACACAGCTGAAATAATAGCTAATGAATTTTAAAAAAATGATTTGGGAGTTATTAAATACTTTCTTCTTTCTTTCCTTCCCTCCCCTCACTCCCTCTTTGGCAAACACTCCTGGGTTATTCCACAAGATTGCTTCCTCTTCCAGAGCAGGGTATGTTGGAAAAGCATCCTAACATGTATGAACAAAGGACCTACACTCACCTCCAAATGTTTGCATGTCCTCCCCTCCCGCCCCAAACTGCATAGGGTGGTGTAAGAAAGCTAGCTGAAATAAGAAATATCACAGTAGCTCCAGACAATAAATGGACTATTGGCTTTGCTTTTCCTTACAGAAATGTCCCTCTTCTCTGTTTCCATCACCACATTGTTTCATCTCTGGTTATGGGATTCTCTTAAATCCAGGCATTGGTGTTCCCAGGTCTCTCCAGTATAAACCAGCTTGTTTCCACCCATACTCCATTAACCAAAGGGGGAGCTCTGTTTGTTGCCTTCAATGGAGCTATGCCAGGTTACACAAGCTAAAAATCTGGCAGCAGAAATCAGTGGCTTGTATCTGCCCTGGGGGAATCTGCTCCCCTTTTCCATGTGTGCAAAGACCCCTCCCTTGCTCCTGCATGCATGAGATATGGATGGGATGCTTTGTTTTCCGGGGGCTCCCTGACTGGCCAGAGGATCGCATCACCACAGTCCCACTTCTAGGAGACTGGACTGGGGCTGAGAGCCAGCCAAGTGGTCCTGTTGCATGAGGATCACTCCTAGGCACCAGAGAGCCAACAGGAATGCCCATGGGCTTCCATGCTGGGAAAGGAGGTTTTGATTTTGCCCAGGAATAAAATGATTGCTTGCTGACAGCAATAAGAGTGATAATTGAGGGGGTTATGCTCTGAAGAGAGACACGTTTGGAGCTGTGCAGAGATTCAAAGCTGTGCCTTGTGTTGCTCAGCAAGCAGCCTCTGGAGGGGTAAGGACTTCCCAAGCTCTGTTGTGGGAATGGGGCTCACTTCTGCCTCCCCGTGCTGTGAAATGGGGCATCCCAGCCTTCCTAGGAACAGCTGGAGAAAGGCAAAAAGGAGTTAGGCAGTTGCTTCTGGGCTACAGAGCCCATGTGCCCAGGCTTTCTCTCTAGGCCAGGGATAATAACACTGCCCTTGCTCCAGGGTGTGTGGTGAGGGTTTGTGTACAGTGAGCAAAGCATTCCAGCTTTACTGAGAGTTATACTGATGTATCAAAAAGACTCTTTGGTTACAGGTGCAGGATAGTGGTGGCTGTCTGCGGAGATGGCCTGGGCTACTGGGCTGGGCTACTACTGGCTACTACTGGGCTACTGCAGTAGCAGGATTGCGAGGGAGTACTCTGAACCAGCTCATGTCTTCTCCTGGACTTCCACCAGTACATTTAAAATCTGAAAATGTTGCTTACCCCCTACTCTTGTTGGAGTCTTGCTATTTGAATCTTTTGAAAAAGCTTCTTTAAGCCCTAGCATGCAACTAAATAAAGACTCTTAGATATGAATGGAGGATGGCATTTTCAGAGGGATCAAGGAAATTTAGTGCCCTTCAAAAAATTCCAGCTCTGGTGGGGCCCTAAGTCTTTTCAGCCTCACCCCTCAGTTCCAGTCTGTGCATCAGACCCTGTGGCCACCCTAATAACAGATCAGAAGAAAGAAATCTCAGCCTTTTGAAGGCTGAGTTCAGTGCATGATTCTTGGAGGGGAATGGACACACACACACACACACACACACACAGAGTGAGAAGGATATAGTTTTATCATGCTTCAGCTCAGCAGTGTTGGACTGTGTCAGCTCTTTCCTTTGCTGGCTTCCAAAACAGCTTGGCTGCCTGCCAGGTGGGGAGCTGCAAAAATATCAGGGTGAAGTTTGAACTATCTTGGGTTTGGTAACAGATAAGAGCTGGGGACTCCCTGGACTGCAGGTGGGCATCATGCTGGTCTTGTGGCAGAACTGGTGGAGGCTTCAGCTCATCTTTGAGTTAAGTTTGGGTCTTGCATGGGAGAGAAAGCAAGAAAACCTTCTCAGTGTCCTACAGCCAGATCCTGAACACCATTTACGTCTTTCTTCCTCCCCTGTTCTTTGCACCCCTGAAGCACACAAGAGGTGTGACAGCGGTGAGTTTGGCCTTGTCCCCATCCCAGCTGTGCTGCTGCACTCCTGGGCCTTTCTGCATCCAGCATATTGCTGCTCCCTCCCTTGACGCTGGTGCTGGTGGCAGGCCTGGCTGCTGCAACTCTTTCAACCCAGTTACCATGCCCAGAGTATATCTATACGATGCAATGCCTCCATGGAGAGATCTGTGGTGGCCATGGTCTGCACAGACAGCAGAGATCTCCACTGGAAGCAGGCTACTCATGTTAGTGTGGTGCCTGGTTACTCTCTGCCTTCCTTCATGACAAATCCCAGCCCAAGTTACTCTTTCCACCTGCTGTCTCTCCCCTTTCCCTAGCCTTTAAGGCTTCCTCCACTTTGCTTCCTCCACTATCTGTCTCCTGGGCTCCTTCTCCTAGTCTAGTCTTGCTTTGTCCCCCTTGACTCCCTTCAGTCTCTCTATGCTTCTTCCATCACTTGCCTCAGCAAAGAAGGGAGTGCAGAAGAACCCAGTTCTTCATTCAGATTCCACCTGCTCCGCTTTACTCTGTGCCTTCTCCTGGACTGGGGGTCCTTGATGTCTGTCAGGCTCAACTAAATGCCAGCTTGCAGATAGGAAGATTTGTATGTGTGCACAGATGCTCCAGCAAGCCATCTGTCATCTCACTAATTACATTTCCTAAGGCTTCCCCTCACGCAAGGCTTCAAACGCAGCAATGTTTGCTGGGGAAATTCTCCTCCCATGTAATCAGTGCAGATTTGTCTTGCCCAAGAAATATCTGATGCTTAAATCCCATCTACTTCCCAGTGGTTCTCTGGCACCTAATTCTCCAGGAATGACTCCCTCCTGCCACCACCATCTGTTATAGTTGCACTGCAGAAAGGCATGTCTTTCCCAAGACCCCATTACACTTGGGAGGGGACTGCAGCACTGAGCAAAAAGAAGACTGCAGCTTCATGTCTGCTCTTTGCAGTGTGCAAATACCACTCTGTTAGGGGAGTTACAGCAAAGAAAAAAAACCCTGAACAAATCAAACAGGAGACAAAGGTACAGAAACACATATCTGGAAGTGCTGGCACACTGCTGGCACAATAGCATCTTTAATCTGAAAGTCTTGATGCTTCCTTCTGTCCTTTCTGCGCTATGTCCCACCAAAAGCCTCTCTTGCTGGGTCACAGTTGCAATGCCCAGCTTTGGCCCTACTTAATTGGCAGTTTCTTAACCACCTGATTCTAGAAATAACATGGGGCTTTAACAGAATATTTAATGTTTTTTTTTAATCAATTAATTTAATAGATTGATTGTAGCCTTTCTTAAGAAGGTGTGTTTCTAGTCTTCAGATTTTAGGTGGAAAAGCTTGAACACATGATCTCTGAAAAGTTCAACCCCCAAACCAGCAAAAAACTTCAAAAGTTCTTCTCTGATATCTTGTCTTAGTTTGCAACTGGCCCTTGAAGCTGGCAATTGCACGTGGTTGTGAAGGAGCCAAAAGCACAGGCTGTTAAAAGCTGAAGAAACACAAGGGGGCTTTTGTAGCAAGGTAGAGCTCAAGTGCTCCATGTATCAGCACGACTTTAACATAAAGAAGTTCAGTCTTGCATTCAATAGCAGTTATCACTGTCATAAAAATGGGGGTTTTCACATCCCTAATCTAGGCAGTCAATGAGAAACATAGCCAAAGAGGTGTTTCAGACTCAACTGTTATGCAGCAGCACTGCACAGACAGTTCTGTCTCTGTCCTTGGCATAACATCTGTGCGCTGATCACCACAGTGCATTTTTAAGTGCATCCCTAAATCCACACACTCTCTGGAAAGCCTGTGAGTGTGAACAAGCCTTTTGGTGCCAGTCCCTGGGGTGGACCTAAGCAAAAAGGTCAAGATTTGGGGGGGAACCCCTTCGCTGTCATGCACCAGGACCCCACCCAACCCTACTAGCCCTTGACCACACTCCCATATCCTGAGAGCAGATGCTGGCTCGGAGCCCAGCTGCCATTGGTAGGTGCCTGGCATGGTAAATACCAGTGTGGAGGTTGCCCAGGTGTGCCTCCACTCTTCATGGAGTCAGGAAGTGCCGATGCCATGTGCTGCTCTGAACTGGTTTGTGAATCACAGCCTAAGACCCTCTGATTTAAAGTGTGCCCAAATATTTAAGGAAATCATCAGGGTTCCTCTTAATTGTTCAAACCTATTTGCTACCCTGCGCTTTTTACAGTGAAAGTGCAGAGGGTATGGGGCCAGTTCTTAGGGAGCCAGATGTTCCTAACACCCTGCTGTGAATGCTGATGAACAGTAAAACTGCTGGGACTCTCAAGCCCCCTTGGCTCCTTCAGTCACTTTGCATGCCTTTTTAGTGGAATTCTGCTTTAACAGAAGACCTCGGGATGGCTCTGGCCCAAGTGAACTCCTCAAGATTCTTGTGCAGTATTCTCTTGGTGGTACCCTGAGATCAGCAGATGCTGGCCTTTCTCTAAACTCCCACTCAGTGTCTCAAATCCCAGGGAAAGCTCTCCTTCCGTTGCTACACCCTGCGCTTTGAAGACGGAAATAGAGAGATTGAACAAGATCTTGGGGTTTGTACGCTTCAGCTGTCTTCAAAACTTGCAAGGGTTTAAAAAGCCAGGATAAGGACATTTCAAATACACAGCCTGCTCTGTGTCTTCAGTGTCAGCCCTCTGCAGAGTTTCCTCAACATCAATGCATATATAGCCCGTGTGCATAATATGTCTTGCCTGTCTACATACTGTAAAGCTAATTCTCCAGTGAATGTTCCTGTCTACCTGTATGGTATGCCTGTTTGCAATTATGCAGGGAGCTTTTCCTGAGTTACACAGCTGAGACATGTTTTGCCTTCAGCCTGGTGCTTCTAGCCCACAGAAAGCTGCAGCTGAAATGCCTAAGTGAATAATTTGGGACTGTATTGGGCATTTTGGGTTGAGTCCGTGCAGCTCCAGGGAAAGCCTTGGGGCAATAAGCTCCCTTGCATGAGGTGCTTTTTGAATGGAAGCCGTACTATTGACTTCAGCAGGAGGAGGATTTGGGGCCGTATTTTCTTTTTTCATTATGCCGTAAATTACAAATGCTTGGCTGTGCAGTCTCTCTCCACTTGTTTGGAAAGTCATCGCTCATACTGTTTGCTGTGTTGTGCTGGCTGGACCAGTTCCCGGAGATGAGCACAGCCTGCACTCAGTGTTTGCTTCGTTATCTGCTCTGCTAATGTGTGTGCCTGTCTTCTTGCCTTTCATGTCTGCTGTTTTTTCTTTTTTTCCCCTTCTTCTTTAGGTCACTCATTTTAGGTCACTCTCTCTTTGGTACTAATTTCACTGTAGTGTTTTCCAGATTGTTGCTTTTCTGACTCTGGAGGGGTTTCTTATTTGTTTTACTGGCCAGAACACAAAAGGTTAAACAGTTTGGAGAACTTTATTCTGTATTTACTGCCGAGGTAGGTTTCTAAATCAACAGTAACTTGCGTATTGGAGTGACTCACAGAGCTGTTTAACCTTTTTCCTTCCTTTTTGTCTCCCTCCAAATCTGAAGTGCACATCTGTAATTTAGATTTCTGAAATGAGAAACTGTGAAATGCATATAAATTGCTGGAGATAGGCTACTCGGAGACTGGCCCTGATGCAGAGCAGTTTTCCATTCGGCAGGACTCAAACCCTGTTGAGGTGCAAAAAGCACCTAGAAATACATGGAAATGGATGCATGTTCTTGTCCATGAGAGGCCAGTCAGCAAGAAGGACTGTCTGCTGGGTGAAGCATAGAAAAATTGAGCTCAGGACTCAGCTCTGATAAAACCCGACTGCATGCAGGTCCCTTTTCTGTATTTCTACTGCATGAAGGAAGGTCTTGTCTCAGGGAAAGATTACAAGCTGGACAGGCAAACAGAAGCACTTAAAGGATAAGTGTTAGCGTTTCCCTTTCACAGACAGGGAAACTGAGGCACCAAACCTTGCCTGAAGTTGCATGGACAAATTTGGTTTGAACCAGCAGTCATTGCATCCTGTCTCCTTCAGCCAAGGCATGGCAGAGGAGAGCATCCCTGGGATCAGCTAAAGGCGTGAGAAGGGAGACGGTACCTGCTGGAAAGCATCTGCACACGGTGGCCACCTCGCACCAAACCCTGGATGGCGATACAGGAAAAGAGCTGCTGTCAACACAATTTGTCTAGAGGCTCTGCTACAAACAACTACGCCAACAACTGACCTTAGCTGGCCAGCCCAAAGCCAGCTGCAAAACCCTGTGGCACCCAGGGGATGCTGAAACATGCAGCCTGCACCAAACCAGGCCGAAGCGGCACAGGAAAGACGGGAAGTTGGGCAAAGAAGGCAAAGGCTGGGGATCCTTTACCAACCACTGTTTTTGCAGAGGCTCCCTAATTTGCCATTCTGTGAAACACCCCATTTCCTAGCAGCTGAGAGTATTGTTACAGACACTCCCCCTCTAGCAACAAAACTGGGCTAAGACAACTGCATCCCCAAATTGCAATTGAAAACAAAATTCATCTCTTTAGAAGGTCTCAGTGACTCTCTTCTAAGAACATGTTGAACTGGCATATTTTGGTTTTGTCCCTCCCTTCTTGATTTTGGTTGCAAAAGGTCCCCCCGGGGCCCCACAGATGTCATTTTTAGATCCCTCAGCCTAAAATGCAATTTTTGAGCAGAGTTTTCTGGGCACCCTGGCTCTTCCAGGATACAGCTGGATCTGGCCCTGGGCCGAGATGCAGCAGTGCATCAGCTGGGTACAGCACCTCTTTGGGGCTCAGTTTTGTAGCATTCGTCCAAGTCTTTTCATTTTAAAGGAGTTCAGTCCCTCAGTGGAGGCCAGATGTTTTCTGGCAGATGATTTTATTTAGTTTTTGCCCTCCACTTTCTGTCCTTGCTAGATGGGGAAGGGAACGGATTCGGCTCATCCCGTGAAATGGATGAAGGAGACGCAAAACCAGTCACTTGCAAAGCTGTTTTCCTGGCATTTTGAAGCAGCCACCACCCTCCCAGGCAAGAGCAGAGACAGAAGCCGGAGCACGCAGCCCTCCTCCATCTGAGCTGAAGAGCCAGCTCCCCAGCTGAGCCCTGCTGACCGACTCGCGTCCTTCAGAAACGCCAGCAACCGGGAGAGACGTGCATCGCATACTTGCGCCTGGATTGCATTTACCAAGCCGAGGCACGTCCCAGCGGAGGCTGCTCAGACAGCAGCGCTCGGGACGGGCTGCGATGTCTCGCCAAGGATGGCTGGTGTGCTTGGGCGGCCACCCCAGCCTAACCCACTCCCTGGGCTCTTCTGGTCCGTTTAGTTGCCACCGTTCATCACAAGCTGAGGCGTCAACAACAGGCACAGCTTAACCAGGGGTATGACCTGCCTCTCCCGGTTTTCTTTCTTAGCCCATGACATTTTCCGCAGTCGTGGACGTTAGGGCCTCCATGCTGCACAGCGGCGCGCTGTGATTGCAAGATCAGGGCCTGGCTGCAAGGGGCCCTGGAAGTCTCAAGAGATTTTTTGCTTGCCTTCAGACCACAAGATTACCTTTCTCCTCAATTCTGCCGAGTCCTGTGAGGTTTTTGCTAATGGCAGCATCGCACATGGGGCCCTACTCTAAGTGATCTTTCATGGTACTGGCAAATACTGATTACTTATCAGAAGTGGCTGCCACTAAAGGAATGGAGCATATCTGTACTTGTTCCATTTGGAACTGCTCTAAAATCTCCTCTTAAGAAAAGACAACAGTAGAAGTTTAATCAGAGAGAGAGAAAAAAAAAACATGCCAGAGGTACAGAAAGTAATGAAATACTTAAAAGAAAAAAACAAAACAAAACAAACCCCCCCACACCCCAAAAGATATTTGGTAGCCTGACCCTAAACTAAGAAGCACGGGAGCCTGTTGTCCTGATGATGGCATGCTGGGTGCAAAATTCAGGTTTGCTTTGCTCTGTGCCATCAGACAGCTCCTGACCTGCTTATACTGCTGGCAGGGAGAGTTAGGCATGTTCTCCTATTAGGCTTGCAAGAGATTTGCCCTTCGGATGCTATCTCTGACCCACATTAGTCGTTTGTACAGTGTATCCTGCCCTCTAGTGCCAGCAGGTGCTGAGTCAGCAAGAGCTCAGCAGCAAAACGTGGCTTTCCACCCTCTTTTATTAAACAGACTATTGCTGGGCTATGTGAGCCCAAGCAACTGCTACATGCCGAGCTGCTAGGAAACTGGGAGCAGCTAAATATGTTGGTGCATCATTGGGTTGTTTGTGCCTCAATTTGTGCAATGTGCACCTAAAATGGCCTTAAAGAGGCAGCCGGGAACCAGATATGACATCTCAGACCCTGCTCCCGGGGAAACTGTGCACACAGGGCTCTGGAAGAAGCACAGCTCGTCCATAAGTCTTTACAGGAGTGGTTTTTCAAGGAAAATGGGCTTTACAAGGGGAACAAAATTACGCACGGCAGGTTCTTGTTAAGTTTTTGGGGTTTGGAAGGTTACTTTGCTGAAAGTGAGTTAAAAATCTTGGAACCCGGAGACCACTTGGCTGTCAGGTAAGGAATGGATAAAGGAGGGAAAACACCTAAAAATATGCTGTTTTAAAATATGTAAGAACAATTTTCTGTATCTGTTTAAAAAAATAATAAGCTGAGAAGGTTTCGTTTTGTTACAGATTCTGCTGGGATGGGAGTGAAGGTTTCTACCGGCCATTGTCTGGGACTCACAAGACTGCTCCAGGCTTATTTCTGCTGTGAGTTGGGCATAGTCCCTCAATGCTCCTCAACGCTCCTCCATGCTCAAGCGAGCTCTTGCTCTCCCTTAAGCGTCCCTTGCTTTCCGCTCTTTTTAAGACCCCCCCCATTAAAGGAGCGCGTCAAGATTTGCAATGCAACAAATGACCAGGCTAAAACTGCTGCTGGGGCAGGCTGCTCCCGAATCCAGAGCTGTGCATGCTTCTGGCAGTGAAGAGTTGAACCCTCTGGAGCTTTTGCACAATTTCCTGGGTTATTTTGAGATGGCAGGAAGGCCTCGTAATGGGAGCCAGGCTGCAGCCATGAATGGGAGGGGCGCGTGGTGTTTTTGTGCGTGAGCTGAACGCAAGCGAGGCTGCACAAAACGGAAAAAGCTCGTATAAACTACTCTCCTCCCCTGTCCCCTCTTCCTGGATCAGAAACCAGCCCTCAAATGCTGGCGATTTGGAGGGGGGGGGGGAACAAAACCAAAAAAAAGCATCTAAGAGGTCACCCATAGTTTTCCTCTGATCGCATTGTAAAGTATGAGCGCTCGCATAGCTGTTAGGGTGGGTTTGTTTCTTTAAGGTGTCTCCCAGTGGGAGGATCAGCAAAATGCAATGTGGCAGCTATGGTAACTCCTATTGGCTTTTAGCACGGCCTTCGGCTGATCGCACAACTTGCTAGCGAAGAAGGTACAGCTGTCCAGGCCTTGGCAGGGATCCCCACCCTCTGCTTACTGCCAAATATCATTTTTCTTTCTCTCTTTTTTTTTTCTCAGTTTCCTAAGAAAATTAAGCTTGGAGGAATGGCCTTGTCTGCCTGTTGGCCCCCTCCAAGAACTTCTGGACCTGCTGGGATAAAAGTCTCGTGGCGTCACAGCCCTCGGCAGCCCTGGGACGCTGGCAGCCAAGGGAGCGGAGGACCCCAAGCTGGGCGCGCTCCTGCTGCATTAGGAGATGCCAGGATGCCTGTTACCTCCCTGCCCTTTGAAGGTGGTGGAGAGGCATCTGTTCCTCCCTGCGCATCCCGGAGATGCTCCTGCCCTGGTACCCAATCCGTGCCGGCCAGCGTGGCGCTCTGCGGAGGCACGGTCAAAGGCTGACGGCACTTTGCTTCTGTCGCGCCGCAAAGCGGGGGGGGGCCGCGCTTCCCTGCGAGCCAGCTCCCCAGGCGCTGGAGCTGGGCGTGCAAATCCCACAGGCGCCGCTGAAGGCCCGCGCGCTGCGGCTGCGTTTGACGCTCCGTGCTTGTTTTCCCATCCTTGCACGGGGCAGACGCAGGTGGCTGGGGGGGGGCACACGTGCAAAAGGTTAAAAAAGCTGGAAAAGGCGAGCGCCCTCAGGGCAAAAATCCTCCCTGCGCCACGCACCCCTGGGGGGCCAGCAACTTTATTGAATTAACTCCCTGCTTGCATTAAGTGCCGCAAAGCCTTAGCAGGCTGCGGCGGGACAGGTGCTTCACCAGCCGGTGCACGGCGAGGTCTGACGCCGGGGTAGCACGCGTTGCCCTCCTGCAGCCCCTGCCTCCCCAAAGCACATCAATGCACCGCTGTAAGATGCATTTGCACTGGGGTTCCTCGGCAGGCAATTTTGCAGTTCGTCCAGGCACGCTTAGCAAGCGCGGGGCGTATTTGAGTGAGGGCGACAGAAAAATCCGGGTCAAGTTTCTCCCCTGAAGTTTGCCATGCTTGTTCGGCAAACCAAACACCCTGGCACAGCCCAGCAGAAGCGACCAAGAAGCCGGCGGTTTTGAAATGCTTGGGCTGCATGTGCCGTTTTAAGGAGTCACCTAAAATAAATAAGAACAGTGCAGTGGGGGTGCAGAAGTAATCCACGGGGGGAGTCTAAGGATGCCCTATCTAGAAAGAGATTTTACGTTAAAAAAAAAAAAAAATGCAAATGTTGCTCAAGCTCCGTCACACGGAAAACTCGCGCAATGGCTGTTAAACGTAAGATGAAGAAAAAACTGCACTGGGGAACAGAAGTGCGACACAACCCATTTGTACAGCTGGGGAAATTATGGCATTAGGAAACAGCACAGAACATGTGCTGTAAACAGGAGGTTTATTTTCTGAAGGAGCAGGGATGACTGGGCAGATCTTATAAATATACTCAGAACTTATAAACATACCTTCTGATGCATTGTGTGGGGGTGCATGAAAAGTGTTTCTAACTACAGTAGAAATAAAGTGCACTGATGACTTATTTGAGAACAATAAAAGAGATGATAGAAATACATTTGAAGACTGCCACTTTTTAAGCCAGGCATTGCTCTTTAATTCCGACATAATTTATTGCTAAGAATAAAGGACTACAATTTTCAAGAGCAATGAAGGTATTTTTGAGAGTGTTTCCCTTAGTCAACTGAGTCACCTTAAAATATTTACTTTTTGCCACCCATTGGGAGTGAAAGTATTACCTGATTTAAAAACAAAAAAAACCCTCAAAACCAAAACACTTAAGAGTAAAGCTTTCAAATTAACACAGTCGCATTGCAGATGAGTGCATTTTAAGCTCCCGATTCACTTCTGAAAATGCTGTCCCACATTCCCAATTCTCTATGCACACCTTAGTTGAATGATATTTGCTGGCCAGAATGGCCACCTGTAATATATTTTGGAGCAATAGGTCTTTTTACAGTGCTTTTGCGCAGTCGTTTCCCCGGCATGAAGGCGTAAAACAGTGACGAGTTATTACCTCGCATGCGTTAAGTTATCGCAACAATTTTGATCCCTAGATTGTGTGTTTAAAATTTTCGAGGGCAGGGCTCATCACTGGAAAAAGATGCCCTGAGCTCATTTTCGCTTGGGACATAAACTGCAGCTTGAGCAGCTCAAAACCTGATGTTCTGAATCACCTCTCGGCACCAAAGTGCAAGCACAATTTTGCTTCTTCCCTACAGGGAAGGTGGTTAGAAAGCAGACCTTCAGCTGTGCTCCAGCCCCACTCCAACAATGAACATTTCAGACACATGTATAGTATAAAAGAGAGATTATTTAGTGTTGGTAATAACAGGAATCCATTAAACAGCCCTTCTCGTGGCAAAGGATGAAAAACCTCTTGCAAAATATCTGGTTGTTCAGTGCATAAAACCCCACTGAGCTGGAAGAGAGCTTTGAACACAGAGATTGCTGGGTCGTGCCTGAAGCATTGCGCTAACAATTAGAGCAAAATGGACTCGGCTATATTAGAAATTTCCTGAGCTCCTCAGACAAAATATTAAATTGCCTTAGAGCATGCAGAATAGCCATTTTACATACTTAAAATGCATAAAAATATACATTAATATATTTTATAATTATATATATTCTTTTTTTAAGACAATATATCTCATCTGGTCTGCTTTTATCACGTCGTTTTATGTCTCAGTAATTTCTTGCTAAATTTTCGTGTTGTTGTTTTCTTGGTGCTCTAAGCAATGCTGCTGTGGACTGCAACACCTCTTTCAGTCCCCTGCAAATATTCTTGAATGGGTTTGATTTCTATCGCTTCTCATTGGAAGATAACCCACCCCATGCGGAGGTAGCCCACCGATCTCCTGCGTCCCACAGCTACAGCCCACAGGGCTGGTGTCGGTGCGCATTCAGAGGAGAAGAAGATTTAATGGCTTGCAAGAATTTGCAGAAGGTGCTCTTGGGATGTGAACCCGTACGTACATCGCTCAAAATGCATAAAGACGGCTCTGGTTATTGGGGTAGGAAGCGTGCAAGACAGGGAGAGACAAAGAGAGGGGAGCTGAGTTTTGGCATACTGAAAAACTATGTTTCCCCTGTCCTAATTCTTCTGATTAACGGTTTGGTTGTGCCCCAAACTATTCTTCTCCCAGGAACCCCGCTGGGTCTGCAGCTATGCTGATATGAGACTATGTTGTTTGCATCTAGGAATGGTCTACTGTGGAAGACGACACCCTGGTCTGCCCCCGTGCACAAGGTGGGGGGGCATCTCCAAGCACTTTGGTAACGTTAGCTGCTTCTAGACCTTGAGCAAGATGGGAATCTGCTGGTGTGTTTGGCATGGCACCTGGTATCTCACGGGGTCACTGGCTCTACAGCAGGGTTTCATCTTGAGAGTGCAAGACCGCTGTCGGCCCTCCTAATGCAATCCCACCACGGATGGGCATGCGGTCCTAAGCAACCCCTGCAGAAGCAAGCAAAGTGCGGATGTTGAGGCTTTGCTCAACAACCCGGCTCTCTCTGGGTCGTGCCGCTTGCTCGAGGCAGCCTGAGGGCACCTTTTTCCCTCTGGGGTCTTTGCCATACAAATGCCCGAGTTGGAGTTTACAGCTTTTTCTTAGATCAGCCTGCTGGGCTTCCCGCATGCTGGGATGTGGCGCGCTGCATTGGAGGCCCTCTGCTGTGATAGCTACATTTGCAAACACGAAACGCTTTAGCCTGTTTGTCCCTCTTATCAAAAGCAGCTGCCTGCAGGTTTGACGTTCTCCACGCCGTGCTCCTGGCGTCCCCGGGCAGCCGCCAGCGCAGAGGCTCTGCTGCTGGGAGCACCCCACTGCAGGCAGACAGCACAGGGACAGCCAGCGAGGGCGGCAGCACTTCCAAGGCACATGCTCCGCGGGAGCATTAAGAACATTTTTTTGTTTTCAACTAAAGATAAATCACCCTGTGACCAACAGCAAATCATAAGCAGGTACAGGGAAACTTGTATCTGTTTGCCTCAGAAGTCTCCTGAGTCTGTTCTTTCTTTCTAATATCCCCACAATATTTTCTTAGGTTCCCCGCCTGACCAGGAATTTCTTCCTATGAGCCATATCTTGCTGCTAGATTTCTTCATGGTACACATCAAATGTGGCATAAGGGTCAGGCTTAAATGGGTTTGCTTGTGCTCGTGCGAGTGTGAAACATTTTCTCTCTTTGTAATCCCTCTGCCAGATTAATATAAAGGAGCTAATACACACAATGTCCTAGACTGTGTTTAAATTCCTTCACAAGGCAGAGAAGAAGCATCCACGGGCCAGGAGGCCCCTGTGCCTCCAGCAGGGTTTGCAGGGGCTTTGCTGAGCCCACCCTGGGGTTACCTCGAATTGCCATTGTCTGGGTCCAGGCTGTCCGGGACATGCTGGAAACATCAATGCAACAGCCCTGGCTGAGTGCGAGGAAGATGGTGTCAGGCAAGCTGGATGCCAATCTGCCAGGGAATCCCCCGAGCAGTGCAAAATGCCGCTTTCCACTTCTCTAAATAAAATATGCTCCCCTGCTCCATCCAACCCCCCCTCCCCCTCCCCCCCCCAGATTTTCCAAGCTCAATGAGCTGATTTTTCACAGGAGTCCTAGTGAAGCTGTGATCCCTCCATCTCTCCTAGCTGGAGCAATTAGGTTTATTTAGATTTAAGCACAAACATATGATTTTTCAAGGAGGCCTGAACAGCTTAAAGAGAAGGCATAATCACATAAATTACTGCATGAGGATTTCTGGTGGCCAAAATCATCAGAAACCTAATTCATATATTTTAGAGCGTGTGTTTGGCAAGTCTTATATCTCTTAAGGAAATGCTAAAGCTTCTTCTTGGGGGTGGCAGTTAACAAGGCAAACTATCTTATTAAGAATTCAATTAAAGCTAGTACAGGCTCACTGGACCTCTTCCAGTAAATATATATCAAGCTGAACTAGTAGACATTTTTTTTTCTTTCTCTTTCCAAGCCGTGGTTAAAAGACAGAGAGGAGAAGAACATAGGAGGAGAAGGGAAGGGGAGGGAGACGAGGGACTATTGCTCATTTCCAGCTCAATGTATAGTGCAGGGCAAAAGGGTTATTTTCTTTTTGATGTCTGATCACTTTTGCAAGCTGTGCAAAGCGAGGCCAGTCTAGTTGCTGCTTTCTTGAGCAGACAGCAAGGACATCTCAAGGTGCTGCTTACGCTACAGCTTGCTGAAATGAGACTCTTTTAGCAAAGAGAGACACCGCAGAAGCCAAAAAATAATTCCAAATTACTTTAACACTTGCAAAAGGTGTCCCTGAGAGAAGCATGGTGACGGTTGCCTCTGAGAGCGGCAAGATTGCACTCAAACTACCCAAGCACTGTGCATGGAAAGCGTCGCTTACATTGAAAAATGCCCACTGACGGCTGGTTTGGAGAAGTGATCGTGCAAGGCACAGCCCTGCTTTTTGCCTGGGTGAGGTTCAGATGATTAGATCAAAATGCCTTTTTCCCCCCAAAAGGCTCAGAATTCTGAAATGACCATCCGTAGAGATCGACCAGCTAATGGCCATATACCTCTTTGAAAACCCCAGCTGCCTATTTTAGCAATACTTAACAGTTGTTGTTTATTTAATATTTGTGTAGGAGTTGGGCCAAAAGCCTCCCTGGCAGGAATCGGAGTCCCACTGTGGTAAGCCGTGTGTACCCCTCTGCAGCAACGACTGGTCCTGACATCTCCAGGTTTCCTTTCAGCTAACCTTGCTTCCCGCGATGTGACAACTGATTTTCAGGGGTGAAAGGCAGATTTGCCCTGTGTAAGTGAAAATGCTCCTTTTTTCCTGAAGGCCAAAAGCCTGGAGGCAGTGAACTCTATGAGTGAGAAACTGTGCAAAAAATTAAAATCAAACTCCCCCCAAAAGTCCTGCTGTAATATAGGAGGAGAAGCATATCCAGAAGAACTAGCGTCACCCTGGTCCCTCCTTACATGCCTGTACACACGCATGCAGAGAAAATATGAGCACCAGCAGTACCAGGGAGATCGAGAAGAGCGTAACAAAACGCTGACGGAATGTTTGCTGGAGAACAGCATGTTTTCTGCTTAACTAGCTCAGTTTAACAGGATTCTGCCCCGCACTCTTTACTCCAGCAAAAGTCCCACCAAAGTGGAACCAGGAAGGCAAGACTGGCTCCCCTCGCAAGGCACGCAGTGAGCCCTGAAGAAGGGACAAGCGTATTGCAAAAGCTGGCTTTGATCGGACAGTTTTGACGACACAAGGAGTCTTCTGTGAACAGAGGAGCCCTGCTGTAGGACCAGGGCTGTAATGGTGACAAAACACGATAATGCTTAATTAGAGTTGGAGCTTTATTCGTCCAATGCAATGAAAGACCATCATGTTGCAGCTGAACCTGAACACTGGCTTGGTTGATCCGCTGCAATTGTCAAGGTCTGGTTGGGGGGCTGGAGGTCCCTGGGGTGGAAATGGTTAAAGAGACAGGTATGAGGGTAAAGGCTGCTGTGCTTTGATTTACTGGCTGGCTGAGTTAATCTGTTATTTGTATATGATCAGCTCTTGATGCTGAGTGGTCATCTTCTACAACTACAAATTTAATTTAACGCTGGGGTGCCTAGAGGTTTGGGGGGTTTTTTGGCAAATATTTTTACTGCTTTAATTCTTGAGACCTAATCATTAATTAGCATGATGCTGTTAGGATCCCGCTGGAGGACTTGTTGTTTTTCCTCACATCCAAATTTGCCTCAGAAGTAAATCATAAGTGTTGGTGTATAGCACTCTCCAAGTCACTTAGAGCAACCCACTGAGATGTCTGATGGGATCATCAGCTAGCGAGTATCAGCAAGGTTGCTCTGAGCCAGCAGAGAATCTGGCCCAGCACATTTTTCATGGCACAGCAGTTTTTTTAATCAGTTTTTTTCCCCCTAATCTTCTGTGAAGCCTGGATAGGGAAAAAAGCTACCAAAAATGTATGCTTTCCCTGACCGGCAGCTGTAATTCCCTGATTACATGTAGGCTTGCTTTGTGCTCTGGGTTGTGGTGGCGTTCCCTTACATGTTCATGGCCTCATCAAACTATTCCTATGGCTTGCAGCAAGACATAAATTCTGTAGGTTTCAGGCTTGGAGATTTCAAAGTCTTGCTGAACCACATGGAAATGATTCTCAGAACTACGGCTATAAAAATAATTATATTGCCAGGAGGAAAGAGTGACAAGAAATGTCCCCAAAAGAGATTTCAGCTGTGGTTACAGGATCTGTCCCGGCTCTGTAAGAAGCTGTAGTGATCTTCAAGGCTAATTTATTGCCGCTACCTATGCCTATATAAAATATGCCCAACAAATGCTGAAGGAAGAAATGCAAAGGGCAGTATTCAGAAAGAGTTGCAATCTTCCCCTTTGTTTTAATAATGAAGCTTGCAAGCTCTTAAAATTGGAGCTACTCCACACAGATGACCAGTGTGGAGATGACTAATTTGGAGACAAATTAGGTCTACTTAGCTAAAATGTATGCATTTACTGTTCCCTTAATGACCCTTCAATGCACATCTGTCACGATAGGACTTTTACCACAGCACTGGCTCCAGCGGATTAAGTAATAACATGCTTTTGCTGCTCTTCTAAATGGTCCTTTAGTTCTGATCCAGCATTTCTGTCCACCATGCATGTCTCTAACTCTGTACAATCGGTAATTAGTTTATGTGCATATATTCCATAGCAGATTTGTCTTTTGCATTTGTGTTTCTCTCGAGAATTTTCCTTGCACCCTTTATTTCAAGGGTCTCTTAATTTGAGCTTTTGCTGGCTGAGTGCTATGCATTTGGTGTACACTGTGTAACAGATTTATTCTTTCCCAGGAAAAGACAGAAACGTAAACAGAAGATCCAAAATGCATTTTGCTGGGCTTTTAAATGCACTGAGATGAAAAAAACCCGCTATAAACCTATTAATGTAAATACCAAACTTTACAATCCTTCCTGTCAAGGAAACATATTTACATTTTCTAAGGATGCGTATTAAAAAAAAAATAGGGCTTTGGGGACAAAAAGGGCTTAGTTCCAGTGTCACAACACCCCCAGTTAACTGTAGTTCTCTCATAAACTATAGAATTAGGTTGTTCCCAGGGCCAGCAAAGATAGCATCTGTTTGCTTCTTTAAGGACAAAATGAAATAGGATGCTAATGTTTTATTCTGCAAACAGCCCTAGAACTCTTAAGGAACAATTGTAAGAATGCTGCAGCTCGCATGTGTGCATTATACTCATCTCCCAAAATGCAAAAAGATGGCAAAGGCATTATTAATCGAAGTACCAGCCTGTGGAATGCAAACAGCTCATCACAAAGCCCACTGATGATAGTGCAAATGGAAAATGGGTTTTGCTGGCCAACTTGTCGTATGGCCCCAGGGTTTAATGCTATATCGTGGTTTACACTTTGCTGATGCTTTTGCGGTTTTGTTCTTTTCGTGCTGGCTTTTATTCCTGCTGTCCCTGGCATCCTGGTTAGATACTGTTTTTCCTTACCAAGTGGCATACAGGAAATACGTATTTTCTGTTTTCCTGATATTTGTGCAGTTTAGAGTATCTTGAACTTCCCGAAGGAAGACAAAAAAGGCGATTGCAAGGTAAGGGGCACAGGTGCCAGTGGTGAGGAGGTGGAGATGGGGGGAAAGAAGGTGCAGGGAGACCTGCCTTTCAGACATTCGCTGAAACATCCTATCGCTTGGTACACTAATCAAAGTGAGAAGTTGTGCCTGTTCCTCTTGAAGCGACAGGAGTAAGTTGTCTTTAATGACAAAGAGCAGAATAGGAAAACCTCTCCTTGCCAGAGAAGTGAGCAACAGTCACCTACTGGCATTTGTGGAGGCCAGGTGGCATTTTACCAGTTCCCAGGGCTCTGATTTTCTAATCAAAAAGCTGCTCTGATTTTTCGGCTGAACGGCAAAGACTGCCCCTTCAAAGAGAAATCCTTCCTTGCCTATTTCTTTCCAAAACCCAAGGAAAAGGGAGGACCTTCATGGCAATACAGTCCTAACGGGACTCACCCCGTTGCTCAGAGCACACCCCAAGTTTGTGGCATTTGCTGATTCCGAAGAAATGCAGGATGCTCTCCCAAATTCAGACAGCTGTTTCCTAAGGGTTTTTTTTTTTGCCATCCGGACCACAGTCAGATCCCTCTTGTGTGCAAAAGTTCCTTCCAAAGGGACAGATGCATGCAGAATCCCATGCCACACCAGCTGACTATATGTGCCCATTTCAGTGCATTTCTCGCCCATTTTTTGCTGGCAGACACAAGTTTTGTTGCCATAAGCGATAGAATTTGACACCCCACCACACCGCACCAGGCCATTTGTCAACAACGTTTTCAACAGTTCGACCGCACGCGTGTGCATGCACACACAGACACAAAAAAGGATAGGCAAGCGGGGAAAGTTTGGGGGTTTGGGGCTACGCAAGGGAAGACTGTGCTCCCTAACCGTGAGTGCAAACGCAAAGTAAAAAGGCACCTCTAGCCAGCTGGTTGGAAGCTGAATTTTGCAGAAGATACCAGATATCAATTCACCGCGAGGCAAACAGAAAACATGTCTAGGTTTGGCTCTATTTCGTAGGTTTTCATGCAATCCGAAATGCCGCTCTGAATTTCTTTTATTAAGGAGCCGTCTCTGAGGATCCACATATAACATCCACCTTGTCAGAACAGTGTTAGCAATAATTCCATTGATAGTGAATTTGAAACACGGTTTAAAAAGCAGTTTTTGCCCCCAAAGTACTGTGTGAAACAGAGGAACAGATATATATTAGATAATAGATTAAAAAAAAAATCATTGGCTAATGGCAGCACATCATTTAGGAAACAACAGAATAAATGCATTGTTCCATCACAGCACTTCAGTATTCAGCCAATCTAAACTGCTGAAGAAATATGTGTTTGGGACATTTTACATCTGTTTTTGACAAGAAG
This sequence comes from Apteryx rowi, assembly GCF_003343035.1. Lineage (NCBI taxonomy): Eukaryota > Metazoa > Chordata > Aves > Apterygiformes > Apterygidae > Apteryx > Apteryx rowi. The sequence goes on from NW_020450598.1 coordinate 241,263, forward strand.
CCTGGGTTTTGTGTGTGTTTTTTTAATCTATTTGCTGCAGCTTTTTTAGCCAGATTAGCCTGGGAAAAGGCATTAGCTTTTATAAACGGAGAGTTTATCTTTTGAAAAAGTGACTCGACTTTGGCTTTTTACAGTTGAAATTAGGGCACGGCGTGCAAAAAATAGTAACGCTAGTAATACCCATAAAAACCAAGGCAGCAGAGTCACCTATTTAAACAAAATGAAGTAGCAGACAGTTTTAATTTCCTGAAAGCATGCAATGGATAGAGCAATTAATTTTTTTTAAAAACTAATCTTTTGGGGGCTTCCTGGAAGAATGCAAAGAAACTTTTATTGCAGCACTAAAATGCAGAATGTTTCAAGATGCAAGCGAAACGTCTGCTTAAAGTGGTTTCTAAAATGATTTTAACTCTGCATTTTACACCAGCAGTAAGTCCTTTTTTGAACACTTCTTGACTTTTTCAAATAATGTATGGTAATTGTGTGAAGGCTGTTAACTGGGCCATTTATTGCTGATAAAACAAAGATGGATTTGCCTCTTTAAAAAAACTGGCCAATGGGCTGGGATGAACTTTCTTTTCGTCTTTAAGGAACTGAGTCTCTGCATGATGAAATTATTTCATTTTGCATCATGCGCTATGTTACGGGCAGCAAATTTCCCTTTCGAGGTAACTCTGTCCTGCAGCTGTAAACAGCATTTCTTGTGTGAAATAGGTTACCGGGGTCTGCTTTATGTACTGACCCCAAGAAAACAACTGGATGTATGCAAACTCTGGCTGATATAATGCAGAGCTGGTCTGCTTAATTAGCTTGAGGTGAGGTTATTATTAAAGGCCTTTTCGTTTTTTTACAGTTTTTTTTTTTTCCCCCCAGCACATTAAAAAGGAAACATAAGAGGAAGTAGTTTTCTGGTAACGGAAAAAGATGAGGAAGAGCTTAGCGCTCAGAGTAAATCAGAAACTGCGCTCCAGCCTAGAAAAGCCTAACGCCGGCCTTAAATTTACCGGCACTTTGGGGAAGGGAAACTGAACAGTTTGAAAATTGGACAGAGTTTCTTCTGTCTCCGTTTGCCTTTTGTGGCGTTAGGGGGAAGGGGGGGAGAGGCAGGCGCAGCCCGGGCGAGCGGGCGGCCAGCATCTGCCGGCCGTTTCTCTGAACGGCAACGCAGCCCGGACCGCGGCGGAGAGGGGCTTCGTCGGCGACCCCCGCTCGCGTCCTCCAGGCCAGCCGCGTCCCCCCCCCCCGCCAGCCCCGGGGCGAGCGGAGGATGCAGGCGTGCTCGGCGCCGGGCTTTTAGGGCACGGCCGCCCCTCCGAGCCGAGCAGCAGCCGGTTCGGATCCCCTTGGCAGGCCGTTTTACCGATTGCCTTTTCCTCTTTAAAAAAAATAAAAAATAAAACCCTTCCCCAAAGCAGCACTTTGCGGCAAACTTCACGCGGCGATGGTTTCCCCCCCTTGCCTTGCCTTGCCAGCCGATTTTCAGCGCCGCTCCCCTCTCTGCCCCCCCATCCCAGCAGAGGGGAAACACGCTGGTATTTCTCAAAACGGGCAAATCTGACTTTCGCATCCCTGGGAGCTTCTCAGTTTGAGTTTTAGCTGGGGCAGCGGGGTGGGAGGGGGCCGGCCACGTTTGCTCTCACCGCTTAATTGCCAGGTCCGCGGCCTGCTCTTGCACCCCGGCCCCGTCGCCCGGCAGTGGCCCCGGCCCCGGTCCCGGCCCGGGTCCCGGCCCCGGCCCTGGCCCCAGCCCCGGCCAAGCTATCCCACCTCGCCCAGGCACTGCTGCTGCACCGTCCACGGCCGAAACGCTTCAGCGACCCCTCTGCCTCCCCGCCCCCCATCGCGGACCACGCCAAGCCCCACATCTAGACGAGGTCAGCAAGAAACCTTTGGCCACTCCAGCCCTCACCCAGGGAGACCTGGAGCGCCTCGATGCAGGCTGCAGCAAGCTGGGAAAACAAAAGAGGTACCTACCCTTCGGCAGATGCATTTGCTTTGCCCTGGCGGTGGCTAGTGTGAGGCCGACATGGACCACGCTCCTTCCATCCTCCACACTGAAAAGGCATAACTCAGCCTCTCATGAGCCACGTAACTGCAGCTAGTCATCTTACTGTCCATCTCGTCGCTCTGTAGGACCTGGTAGAGGAAGTCTATATACCTAGCCGCGAGCTTGAGGGTCTGGATTTTACTGAGTTTGTCAGAGGGCAAGGTGGGGATGATTTTCCTCAGGGCTGCAAAGGCTTCATTGAGCGACTGAGTCCTCTGCCTCTCTCTGACATTGGCCAGGATCCTCTGGCTCTGGAGTTCTTCATAAGATTGGGAGCTGGGACTAGACTTTTTTCCCCTCTTCCCTGGGTTGGGGCTGCCATCTTCGCTGGATTTCTTACTGTATCTTCTCTTCCTGCCAAATCTCTTTGGCTGCCTTTCCAGCTCCTCTTCACTGGTCCCCAAGCTATCCACAGGGGAAACAGGAGAACTGGAACTTTCTTCCATGCTTTCTGCAAGAAGGGGAGGGGAAGAGACTTTCCCCCCCTCCTTATGTTATGTGAGTGTGTGTGTCTTAAATGTGCTTTAAATTCCTGAGACAGATCCTTTGGAAAAACAGGAGGGTTTTTTTTTTTTGCTGACCAAACGTTTTCCAGGTTGCTTGAAGGGCTCTTATTTCAAGGACGGGGTTGTGCAAAAATTGAGGTCTTGGAGAGAGGAAGTTATTCTAACTTTTTGGAAACTTTAGCTGAGCTCAGTTGCTAAATAGTTGTCAGAAGTGAGGGAGGTGCGGGGCTCCCTTCTGATTGGCCGGCCAGGTCAGTGGGAGGAAAGCTTTTCCCCTGCTAAACTTTCACAGTTTTATGTTACACTTAACTAAAATCTTGGGAATGCACCTCGAATAAAAGATAGCTTGCGACCGTCGCCCCACCCCACCCCCCCACCTGCCCCTGATAGAGTCAGGATTTGCAGCTGGGGAAGGGATCCCTCCAGAGCAACCCCCTGCCTGGGCTTTTGGGGTGCCGGTTTGCTTCTGGAGTGCTTGCAAACTTTGCAACGTGCCTCCCAGCCCCTCCACACGGCTCTGGGAGCGGGGTCCCATCCGGCCAAGGGGTAACTCCCAGCTCTGTTGCTGGGCTGCAGTGGTACCTAGCCTGAATCAGACTGCCACATATGGTGTATGCTATAGCTTGACTTTTCCCTGGGCTCTTGTATGTGCACAAAGCGAGGAGAAGGCATCGGCTTTTGCTTTTGCCCTGCTGCAGTGTTGGGGTTCCCATGCCAGAGGCCTTGCAAAGTGTCCGTGGCAGGCTGCTCTTTGCAAACTGCCCTTTGCAATGTGCTCTTGCCCGCTTCCCCTTGCAGACCCTACTCACTCAGCTGTGTCCTCCCCCACACAGCCTTGGAGGTGCCATCTGGAGATGGGGTGGGGATCTGCTCCCTGCCAGGTATGGCAGTGTGACTTTGGATTGGCAGGAGATCCCTGGGGCACAAGGCGCTGTGGGGAGAGTGGAGGTTTGGGGGTATGAGGCAATGTTTCCACTGGCAGGGGACAAGGGGGCGTGGAAGGACCCTCCTGGACAAACCCAGAAGAGCCCAAAATATGGATCATCCAGAAAGCAGCCAGTAGTTTCCAGAAAACCCTGGGGAATATGCCCTGGGAGGCAGTGCTGTCCACACAGCCCATCCGCCTCCCCACTTTTTTTTCCCCCTTAAATACTAATAGTGCTTTTTGGGAAGCAAGACCCGAAATAGGTAGGAGGTCATCTTCTCCTCCAGTCTATCCCGCCATTGAAATTGTGGTATTCTGGGGCATAAAAATTGTGGCAGTAGTTCCAAAGTTTCTGATGTATCAAACAGAAGATGAGGGATCTATTTTTCATCTCCATCACACCAGGGAAAATGTGGGAAAACTCTGCTTGCTTCCGTGGAGTTAATGCAGAGTAAAATCAGATTTGGACCTCTGATTTCAGTCAAAGCCCAAATTGCAGGAACAGATGCATTCCTGAGCAGCCAAGATCATGTTTTTGATAAGGATCAGAAAAATAAAATAAAATTTAAAAAAAGACAAAAGAAACTCATAAAATGTAGATATCGAATCAGAAGAATTAGTTTGGAGTAGATTTCTTTGCAAACTTTTCCAGTAGGTATCAACACTCATTAATGGAAAAAATAATGTCTGGTTTGATTGGAAAGTGTTCTTTGGTAGGAGAAGGAATTTTGGCTTGCCTGGGGCTGTCTCTACTACTGGTAGGTAATGTTTATAGTGGAAAGACTTCCCCAGGCAGCCCCTGGGGAGAGCCTGTGTTTGCTTTCAAAAGGAAAGGTTTTCAGGTGCAGCACAGAAGTCGGAAAGCAAAGCAGTTCTGCAAATAGATTTTTAATCCAATTTAAGACCCCGCCGAGTCGGACGGGACGGGTGCCTCGCACTCACACTCAGACCCCAAAGCCAGGTTTCCGAGAGAGTCAGGCTTCCAGGAGGGCTGGGGGGTTCACAGCTGGGGCCAGGGGTGGTCAGTAACTTTGCATCTGCAGGAGCATGCTGAAATCTGGGGCTCCGCAAGTGCAGGGTGCCACGGTGGCGTCTAACAGCGCCGCAGACCTGACAGGAGAATATTGTCCTCAGATGAGTTAGGGCAAGTGGAATTTACACTGGGAAATTAGAAAGCATTTTCCCATGCTGCAGCGATTGCCGAGATTTGATTTGGGGCTGGTCTGATGCTGAAGTGACTCCACTAAAATAATTTTGAACAGTACACTAGTGCGGCTTAGGTGATTGCTGGGCTCCAGAAAGGCAAGGCAGGGTGAGAAAAGAAGTTTAAATAATGATAACGGCTCCTGTCCTGTCCTGTAAGCAAAATAAGCTGCTGCTGATTTAGTGGTGTCAATGTAAAACTGCACCTCGGAGGGCAAAACAGGCTTCATAAGTTGTATTCAGTTTTGTACTTGAAGTATTTAGAAGTCTCCTATTCTTAGTCTTTGGGATCATTTCCAAGTATTAAGAGAAACCATTGCACAATGAGCCAGGGAAACCAGCACTGAAGATCTGAGGGAAATCTCTGCTTTCCGGCCTCAAAGAGCACAATTTTCTGAGCAAACGGGTTAGCTATTAGTGGGACTGGGTCCTCTGCTTGCTTGCACCAGATTTATGGTAGTAAACTGCAATGGATTTGCACAGATTTGTTGTGCGAGAGAGGGCAGTTGGGCTGCTAAAATCCACTGTGTGGGGTTGAGCACTGTGGTCAATTCCAGTGCATAGTGTGTATTACCTGAAGATGCTAAGGACACCTGCAAAAGGCTTTCTGGAGAGGGCAGTTGGACTGTGTTGTGGACTGAGCACAAGATCATCAGGAAGAGGGGGAGCAGAGCTCACAAGAGTAAGTGGGGATGCTCATTGCTTCTTCTCCTCTCTCCCTGCCCTGCCAACATGTGTGTTAATACTTATTCTGCATCTCTTCCTTTTGCTCCTCAGTGGCCACCATTTCCTGGGGGGTATGGGAGTGAGGTGCTTCCACGGGGTAGGACTGAGTCCTTCCAGTGGTGAGGGACAAAAGAGTCTTAGTGGCAGACTGTGTGGATGTATCTCAAAATGCCCAGCTCTCAGCTGGGACAAGCTGTTTTTCCGCGGGGCTCGTAGTGTTTGCAGCAGTCGCCAGGTCCGTCCCATATGTATATGGCCACAGACAGGCGCAGTAGGAGACTCGCAGCTTCTGGGTATCTTACTGAAGCAGTGGTGGTAAAAGGCCCACCTGGCGTAGTCCTGTGTGGAGGATCGAGTCGTCGGCTGCCAGATGGGCTGGGAATAACTGGTTTCATAACCTGACTGTGCTGTGCCATCCTGGGCAAGCATCCGAGCCATCAGCGCTCCTTATGCTCTCTGATGTGCCTTCTCCAATTTTGCAGCATGGGGAGGAGAAGCGGGCTCTCACAGCAGAGGGAGTGCTGTGTCTGGTGAAATTGGGCCCCGTTCTCCTCCTGGTCCTGTGCATGCTGGGGCTATATTAAATAAATAAATGAACAGCCCCAGCCCCCTGCCTGGCTCCTGTGAACAGCCTGAAGGACTGTTTGCATGACAAAGCACAGCAGAATTTCTCCCTAAGGGGACCGTTGCTGTGCATAACCTCTAAACGCGCAAAGCTTTTTAGTTTCAGGCAGACTTCATTAGAGGAAATTTATGGTGAAACTAGGCCATGTCATAATTATAAAGTCTATAACCCCAGCTCCAACTAGAATTGCTCCAGAGCTGCTGTGTATGTGTGTACACTTTATGGCCGTGGAGTCCCCTAGCAGTACTTAGTGCCAGAGCTAAGTACAGTGTTGACAATACTGCAAATATCTTCCCTTGGAGCAGATCAAAGGCTGAGTCTACTTGTGCACAGACCCTGGTGAAATGTGATCTGGTTCTCCTGAAGAAAGAGGGAGTTTGAAAGGTCTGTGGTGGGGCCACGTGGTACAATGGTACCTTGTTCCCCAGCTCCTCTTAGCTCCTTGCAAAGGAGGACGGTGAGTGCGTCCCTACTATTACACAGCAGGGCAGGAAAGAAGTTAGGAAATAACTGTGATACAGAAAATAGACAGTTCTGGTGAAAGTTTAATGCCACTGTTTAAAAATCTATTATGACATTAATTATGATGTTGCTACTCTTCCATTACCATTACCATGCTCCTAAAAATTAGAAGAATACAATGAATGACTGGACTTTGTGATTTTCTCAATTTAAAGTGATTGTTCTCAATTTAGTGATTGTTCTCAATTTAAAGTCTGTGGTCCAGTTGTCCCACTGGCAGGGACATCTGCGCTAGCAGAGAGCTATGGAGGAGAGTGTCTGGGTGTCTGCCTCCTGCTGCCCTTCCCCTTAGTCTCCAGTATGAAGTAGGGAAAGGTTTGGTGCCCTGGCAGTAAAGGGGATGGCTTTTCAAAGCACCGGGGATCACAACACTGTCTGCTCCTCCAGCTCCCCTTTGTTCAGGGGATCTGCCAAGGATGTGAATCTTTGGAGCAAACTGAAAGATGAAAGATGCTGTTGTGCTTTCTGCTTTCCTTGTCCTCACGACCTATTGCTCTAGAGAAAAGCATAATTTCTCCCTTCAGAAATGCCCTAGTTGCAAAGTGCATCCAGCATCAAATGGCATCTACCATGGCCAGGTCTAGTTATACTGATTTTTTTCCTTGCCTTCTGCGTGTTTTAGAAAAAAGGGCCTCCTGGGGTAAATCCTCATTGATTGTGCAGCAGCCACCAGTTCTGATCTGGCGTGTGCATCTTTCACATGCTGTCTTTGCAAAAGCAGCCATGTTTAGTGCTCTTTGTGGACTTTGTTTCTTTATTCTTTGTGTTGTGCTGCAGCAGCAGCCAGACGTGGTGGATGGATGTTTCCCTAAGCACAGACCCTGCATGACAAGTTCATAATCAAAAGCAAAGAAGCAGTGAGAGGAGCAGGAGGTAAGGAGAAAAAGGCTTTACGGATAAGACAGTTGGAGCAGAGCACAGTTTCAAAGTAATTGGATATGCTAACGTTGGAGTTTTGTGCAGGAATGTACATCTGTTTCTGAACTGTTACCAGCTGATGTGCCCGCTCTTCTTTTCTGCTTTCTCAGTTATAAACCCTTGGAGCAGCATATAAGCATACACAAGGAAAGGAGAGGCTGAACTGGGGACAGTGTGTCCTGTTACTTGCTTCTCCTGACAACAAATGTAGTCAAGTTCAAGGTGCGCTTCTAATTTGCAAAGGTGTTGGTTGGGCAGCTGAGTGTGCAGATGCCAGCCCCACAAAAAGGTGGAAGCTCTCTGCTGGTACCTAGAGTTGATATTTGGTTTGATTGCTCCATTCAGCTTCCTCACCTTTGTGCATGAGGATGCTGGAAATAAGGACTTTTTTAGGGAAGACATTACAAGACAATGCTAGAAAATAGAGAAGGAAAAGACTTGGAGATTGTCCTGGTGGACATCTCTTTCTGTGGGGAAAAAACTCCCGAAGGCCTTTGTTCATCTCCTTTACTAAGCTGGAAACTCCATCCAAGCTTTGATGTAGCATATGACGTGCAAAGGCTGTTTTTTCTTATTCCACTTCTTCTAGAATGAGACTTTCAAAACCATTATTTGGCCCTCCCATTCCTTCTGCAATACGAAAGAATGACCAAAACGAAATGTTGGGAGAGGTGTGTGTTACACACAGATGCTCAGTCCCCTTGTCTGCCAAGCACTTGCCTTTTTTGTTTCCTTCTCTCAGAATGTAAGTTATTCAGTGCTTGCTTTATGTGCTATGTACAATGCTAAGGCAGACTGTCAGCAATGTAATAGTGATCAATATAACTTATAAATAACTTTCAAAATATACTGTGGTGAATCAGATTGTTAGTATGTTGTGTAATTCATAGCTTTTCTAACCTATGCTGAGATTCTGCAAAGCACTTAAGCATGCATTACAAGGGAGAGGTGCACTTGATTCACATTGGCTTCCTTGGGACATAGGCAGGTGTTTAAAGTTAAGCATATGCTACATCCAGGCCTAAATTTCGGATCCAAAACCCTCCAAAATAAGAAGTGAGATCTTCAGTGACTTCATCAGGTTTTGGATCAGGCTCTCAGACATTAATCTGTCAGACAGAGGACCAGTTCGCAGCTCCCAGTAGTCCAAGCTCCGTCGTCAATAGAATGAGGATAATTTAGACCAGATACAGTTCTGACCTGAATGCTTAGTGCAGCGTTTCAAGTCTAGTGTTGATTGCTGGCAAGATTAGAAATCCATGTAATTTCCCATGTCAGTCGCATTGGAAAGTGTGTGTCTGCTGTAGGAAGAAACCAAAATGCACTGGCATTGTAATTGTGGATTCTATTTTTAATGATCATGCGAAGAAAAAAGCAGAACCAGTTTTGGGGGGAGTAAAATGTAGTAGCTATCATGATTCCAAAAATAACATTTCTACTTTAGATCATTTACCCAAGGCTACCACTAATTGCAGATCGAAGTGGAATGTGTCCCTGGGAATCCACAGGGAAGACAGATTTTTTCCTCCTTTTGGAAGGTGAAATATTAATTGCAGCTGCAGCACTAGTAACTGTAGCTTAAAACCTGGGCTATGAAAAATGAAAATATTATTTCATGAACTGAAAAATCAAAGCATGCAAAGTATTCTGTTCTCCTTGACTTTTCTCCCCCTTCTCCAGCTTCATTAAGTTGTGTAGGAAGTGCTTCCCACCAACATCAAGGAGAATCCAAAACCAACCTGGCCATTTCAAAGGCATTCAGGCACTGTTGGTCAGGCTTCTGTCCATTTTTCAGATTGCAACACCCAGTTCAAGTCAGGTACATTCATCAGAATGTCAAGTTTGGCTTCCAGTTTTTAGTGTAGGTTGCTAGCTTGTTCTTCAGAAGATGGAGGAGTGTTTCCACTGAGGAGCCAGGACTTGCTCCTGAGACTAAACTTTGATTGACTTTAGCAGTGCAAGCGCAGACTATTGCCTGAGGAGGATTCAGCAAGGCCATTGCTAGTGTAGGGAGACTGACTCCCTACAGACAGAGGGTCTGCCCTCTCTGGATCCTCATGGTGGATCCTCTCTCTGGGATTACAAAAAAAGTCTGCAGGGGCTGACTTCCTCAGGCCAGTGCTAATCTTTTTTTTAATCTGTGAAGCCCTAGAACTGGTGTAATGAAAGCACTGATCCTGTGGAGCAGATTTAAGGCCCCTGGCTTTCTTGTCTTAGCTACCTTCCATAGCCGCCTCTGAAGGGTGTTGGCAGGCTCCTTGGATGAAAACTATTGCTGCTAGGCACAAGTAGCCTTTGCAAAACACCCTGCTCCTTTGTCTGCCTCTTGGTTTGGATCCAGCCATGGGTTTGGTCATGTTTTCTTGAGCACTGTGTACATTGTGCACGGTGTGTGCAATTACTCTTTTTACACCTCTTGAAACCCACAATTACTGTGGAGTCACATAACTGGAAAGCCCACCAAGAAAAAGTCCAAAGTACAGTTGTTATTATTCCTGGATTTTAGCATTTTTGAGGATTTATCAGGACCCCAGAGAGCTAAATTAGCTTGTAGTTAACTGTTTGGCAAGGTGAAATGATAGCAACAAGGTACTGAAAAGCAAAGCCCTGGTGTAATTATATTGCCAGTGAAATAAATGATTTTCCTCCTAGGCCCAGTAGTTTTACGTAAGAATCCTTCTCAAAGCATGTTAAGAATCACCTTTTTCCATTTACTTTGGCAATGAAACTACTTTGAAGGCAATGTCAGGGGGATGCGTGGCTTCAGTGACTTGCTGCTGTCCAGACGACGTTGAGAAATGTCTCATAACTGAAGAGATGAAAACACCCAAAATTGCAGGACATGCAGAAAGGCAAGTAGAGAAGGAACTTTGCCTGGGTTTATCACTTGATGGATGTGCATGTAGCGAGGGGGATTCATTGTCCCTAACATTAGCCAAGTAAAAATATAATCACTGGGGTACCTGTAAAATTTAATCATCAAAGTACACTATCTGGCAGTTCGGAAGGTGGGATGTTGGGAAGCCTGAATGATGAACTTGAACTCAAATGGCTATGAGATTACTCTGCCCGGAGGAGGTGAACCCCACCCAAGAGTTGGGTGTCTTTGCAGGTGGCCCCAATACAGCCCCGGAAACAGCTGTGCAGGAGCCCACGAGGGTTTTTGGAACTGTCGGAATTTGGAAAACCCCAGTTTTGAATGTCAGGGCAAAACAAGGGGAAACTTGTTAAGGTTTCTGAAGTAAGGAAGCTTGAATTTTCGAGGAGAAAAGGGTGGGGGCAGTTAAAACCTTGGATTTTGCTCTTACCTGAGCTACTCATAGCTTGCAAATCCCCAACCCTTCTTTTGCCCAGATAAAAACTTGCAATGTCTGTCTTCACTCCTTGTCCCAGTGAACCATAATTCTCCAGTCATTTCTTCCAGGCTTTAGGTCATATTTGTGGCCATGTAACATGTTGCATGTGTCTTCTGGTTAAGAGAGACTGGACTGCTCATTAGCAGCACTCATTGTTGAGCCAGATGAGTCAATGCTGAGTGACAGGTCATTCATCATGGTTCCCGGTAGTGGAAAGTCCTGCCATTGAAGTATTCCCACTCCCTATCAGCCTGATAGTGGCATCCTAGGGACAGGACCTTGGTTTCCAGTACCAAAGGGAAGGGCTCTACTTCCTGGGACATTGCCAGTGCTGGGCCAGCTCAAGATACTGGACTAATCCTCCTTTAATATTCATCCACATAAAATAGAGACCCACACCTTCTGCCTAAAACCTCAAAAGCTATAGAGCTAGTTATGAGCCAAATCACAGCTGTGTTCCTGTGCTTTGATGGAAAAAGCAAATGCTTATTATTTGTCTTCCCTTTCCTAGAAACAGTGCTCAAAAATCATACTCACTCTTCATGTCTTATTCATCTTTTTTAATTACATTTTAATCTTTTAAAGTTCTTTCCCACCAGCATTTCTCTGTGCTCCCTATGCACCTTTAGGTATTAGGGACATTTCCACAGCAGGAGGACAAAATATACTCTCCTAGCCACCAGTCTCCTTATTGCTTTTTGTTTGAAAAACATGGGCCTAGCCAAAGCCCCAGGAGAGCAGTGGCTGATACTCTATGGAGGTCAGCAATGCTGTGTCATGTCTTTAATGGCTTAGCATCTTAGCAGAAGGGTGTGATCTGATGAAGATTCCTTGGGTTATCAACTGCAAAAATAAAGTGAGGTGGAAGAGATCCTCCGTTTCCTACTGTTATGTATTTAAATGGTGTAGAAGAAGGAAAGGGACCTAGAGAACTACCTGGTTGACTGGTGAACTTCTCGCCAAGTAAATAAATAAATACCTGCAGAACTAATTCTTGAGGGAAAATGTTTGTTTTTTTGGTTTTTTGTAATAGAACATTTCATGAAACATGCCAACATTCCTAGGAAAATGTAATTTCTTTTGGAAAACTAAGCACCTTAATTCTGAGCCGTTTCCCTCCTCATGTTTCAGTTTAGGTTTACTTGTGCCTCCAGGTACTTTAGCTGTCTTCTGCCCCTGCTCCCCTCTGTGGACATCCCTTACACACCATGACAGCTGAGCAGGAGGGGGTTTGGTGTGTCCCGGGTTGTCCGTCTGCAATTTGAGTGGACACAGAAAGCCATAGTGCCTTTTCTTTGAATTCTGCTCCAGTAATGGGCTGGCACCTCCAGATCAAATTGCTTAATTTTCAGATGAATTTTTTTTTCATTTTGGTATTTAATTTGATGCTGAAAAGTTGAATTCTTGCTTGGGTGGGGTGGGGGGTGGGGTGGGGAATGATCACTGACTAGTTACACTTACAGCATCAGAGGAGACGTTCAACCAAACAGGCTGAGCTGAGAGGGGAAATTATTTTTCTTAGCCTGATTAAAACTTCTGCCTTTTCTTTGTCTTTGCTAACACCTGTTTAACTCAAGCACCTGAATAAACTTTGGAAAGAAAAGATAGTTTTGTTAAATACTCAGCTGGGCTTAAAAAGATCAGGTTCCACTTCTGGGACCCTCAGCAAATCCAGGGGAAACTAGGCTTGACATTCCTATTAAGATCTGGGGAGGAAAAGCAGGAAAGTCTATCATTTCTTTGAAAAGCAATTGGGTGAAAAAGGCTCAACCCAAACAAACAACCTCTCAAAACTTAAGATTTGTAGAATTTTTTTTAAAAAAGCAACCAAAGAAAGTCATAAAGCATTAACATTGGTTTTGGACCATAGCTCCAAACCACAGCAACAAAGTGGTCCTTTTCTCAAGAGTAATGACCTCTATTTGTGTAGATCACATAGTCTTTTGGGATATCATGAGGCACATCTCAAGCCCTGTTGACCTAGGTCTGGTTGTAAACATGCTGCGGTATAGACATGCAAGCTGTTGTAAGGAGCATGTAGTAGCTGAAGCCTGCTGAAGCACCGAAAATGAAATTATCAGGGAAACAGCTGTACCCCTCAAAGGCACAGGAAGAGCATTCCTGCAAACATTAGCAAGCATCCATGAGTTTGCATTTGTAGTGTCAGGGAAGACGCATGTTTGGGTGAGGTAGCAGATATTTTACCTCTTGCCCCCCAGGCCTGCTGCATCCAGGAGGCAGAGTATTCTTCCCCTCACTTCCTAGCTCCCACTGATGCCTTGCCCTGTTGTGTCTCTGGCATTCTCCACTGTGCAGGGACAACTTGCTCAGTATTATCTTGAGCCTTGCTGTGTTGGGATTAGATGGTGGAAAATGATGCTTCAGCTGTACTCCAAGCAGCTGGGCTCTAATTTTCCATCCCAGCTGCTCACGTCCTAACTTCAGCACCTCAGATGGGAAATGCATGTGTGAATTGTTCCTTTTGGTGAAGCTGTAAGATGCATTGCAAGGCTGGGTGCACCAGTACACTCTGCCATGCTGGGGCGTATCTTGGCCTCTGCAGAAGAGAATGACATCCTACATGGTCAACTTGGAAGCATTGCAAGGCTGGGTGCACCAGTACACTCTGCCATGCTGGGGCGTATCTTGGCCTCTGCAGAAGAGAATGACATCCTACATGGTCAACTTGGAAGCATGTAAGTCTTTGTGTTGAAGTTAAGGGGATGATGCATGTGCTCAAATCCTTTCCAGGAGCAGTCCCCATTCAGGAGGTGATGTGGGCAGCAGCTGCTGCCTAAGGCTGTGGTCTAATTTCCATGTTATTCAATCCTTAAGTTAAAACTATATCAGTGCATATTTGTGGTCTCTGCTGCAGTGCTGAGAAAAACACTGGTAGGGTTTGCCATGAGGAAGGGCACCACAGCCTGTAGTGGACTGCAAAGTATTACTTTTCTGTGTATTTTTGCTCAGAGTTCTTTTAACTTGTATTTAATTGTTGAAGGAGGAGAGCTATAAAGTGTACCTGTCTTCAGCCTGAACCTCCCCCAACTTTTTCATTATCTATTGAGCTTTGTGATTTCTTTTTTTTTTTTTTTTTTCTCCTGGCATCGATACTACTGTGATGTTTCATTTCCTTCTCTTTTGCTCTTTTGACTAAGATGAAGTTTACTGTTGGTTCCACTATATTCTCTATCGGGTGACCTGTAGTCTGAGTTGTTGCAAGTTGCAGAACTTGCAAAGTCAGCAGAAATCTTTACGTTGCTCTCAGCAGGCTTTGCAGCAACCTTTACTAATTCTGCCCTCACAAGAGGGCTAAAGTACGAATCCAGTAGGCATTTGTCATGTCTCAGTCTCCTAAAGGGCCAATAATTTATTGCAATATTTTTGTAGGCCTTTGATCTATCACTGTCACTTGATTATCCTTTGAAGACTTAATAGTGCCCCATATCCCAAATTTATTAAATTCAAATTCTCCAGTTGCATTTCCCTGGAAGATACATAAAAATAACACATGGAGGAAATATAACTGGAAAACTCTGTATAAACTGACTTATATTTTGTATATGGGCAAGACATTGAAACCATTGCTTTTGCACTAAAAGTGCAAATAAAAGTTCGGGAAGTTGCTTGCTGACCTCAAAGCTTCAATTTTCAATATTCTGTGAGGCAGCCTTTCATTTGGAAAGAATTAACATTAGAGGGACTTAGCTGTAGAAGTTGCCATTGGCTCTGACAATAGATGTGCCTGGAGGGAATTTAGTGTGGCTCTTCTGTAGTTTTTTCATCTGTATGAAATTCTTATTTTAGGACTGGGAGAAGAATACCATTGGAGGTTCCCAGAATTGCTCAGCTGATTGAAACGGAAGGATAAAGCAGCATGATAAGCTGTTTTCTTGATGGTAGAGAACAGAGTGGGAGATGCAATTGGCTTTGAGAGGGATAACTCTCACATCCAAGCATGAAGACTGTTGGTCCGTTAACTTCTGGGAAGACTAGAGAGGGAGAAAACAGGCGTCTCCCAGGAGATCCCCAGTTTATTAGATTCCTTTACCATCTTGTTCATGCTCAAAAGAGCTCCTGCTCCTGAGTGACATCCTGGGCTGTCTCATTCAGTGATGGCTGGGTGAAATTCTTTCATGGGTCTCTGGGCACACGAGCATGCGTGGGTTCCCACATGGTGACTGTGAGCCTGCTCTTAGCTTGCTCTGATTGCTACTGTGAATTTATTTCTTGGGAAGGATGGGCGAACTGATCCTGCGGTAGACAGTGTGTACATCTATGGGATATGGACTGCACCGCTGCAGTGTCGCTAGCTGGGAAACCCTCACTGGTACCTGCAAACACAGACGGCTGTGAGCTGTGTCCCTTGCTCCCATTCTTGACCCTGGCTGGCCACGCCTGCCTGCTCCCTGTCCCAGACACTCAGTACTTTGCAGAGTCTGGTTTCTTCATTGCTGGGTGCACTGGTGTGTCACCTCTATGGGTCACCGCTCACAGCCTCCCAGGATCTCGGGCTTTCAGTCTAACCCTTGGTTATGCCACTCAGAGTGGAATCTGCCTTCATTTCTCTGAGTCTTGGCCTTGAAGGCTGCCCTTGGAAATGCAAAGACTGAGGAGGGGAGAAATCACCTTTCCTGACTGCTTACATGACTTCCTGGAGTGCTTGAATTTGCTTAAGGATTCTGGGAGGATTTATTCTCCCAGCCAGTCACCCTACAACACTTCACCCTTTCTCCSCATCTTCTTGGTTGTCTTCTGTTTTCCTTCTGCAGTGAGGGCAGCACAGATCCACAGTCCCTGCAATGAAACTGGTGGAATACTTTTAGGCACACCTTATTCTCTGGGGTCACACCAAGAGGCAGGTCAAATATTTATGACCCAGATTAAATTCCAATAAAGCCCTTTGATTTCTATGCAAAGTGCCTTGCAAGCATCAAGCTACATGCTACATGCATTTACTCAGGCATAGCCTCCAAAAACCCAGGTTCTTCATTAAAAAACTCTTCTCTTTGACTATGCAGTGAAAGAAGCCTGAAGAGAGCTTGGCTGCACCAAAAATAAAACAGGAGAAGAGCAGCCTTGGAAAGGGTATTGGAAACACTTCATTGACTTGGTTTGTACTGGGTCAGTCTCATCTTCGGAACTGAGACTTGCATGGCTAATGAAGAGCCAAGTTCTGCAATGTGGCACCACAGAAAGCACAAATGGCACTTTCTGAACTTTTGGAGGGGTTGGTGGGACACCTTCTAGCTTATGAGCCAAAGCCTAAATTAGAAGCTATGAACCTCAGCATCTCACTGCATATTGTGCAACCAGCTCTCAGTGCTATTTTGTAACTTGAGTTGCTCCATGTTTTTTTCAGTGTGATTTAATTTTTGATGGAAGCACATGTCACTTTTGTCAAAAACCTGATTTGGAAAACAGACAGAAAAAAAGTTGGTTGAAAATAAACAACCTGTTTTCAAGAAATCGAGAACTTTCTAAAGGGAGTTTCTGAAGGCATGAAAAGTTTTATTTAGGGGAAAGCAGGAGGCTATAGGCAGCATTGTTTACCTCAGGTATAACAAAAGATGAGTCTGCAGTCTGACCTCGCTTGAATAATTTTGAAAACCTCAAAGTGTGACTGCTCTTTTAATATAGTCTTCTCTCTCTTTGCAAAAATACTTATGTGGAAAGGAATGGAGGGAGCTTTTAATGTGACGCCTCTGCAAGTTGGGTGTTGCCTAGCAAAGGTGCATAGAAATATAACCTGTGAATAAGATTTCCCCAGAGGTGTTGGGGAACCTGGAGGAAGCACCTTTGTTGTGCTTCCTTATGATGGTGTGATTCTGCTAACAGCAGCAGAGTGGGTTGTTTTAGTGGCACTTTTTGGTCAACAAATGAGACATGCTCAGTCTGTCGATGATGAAGGGCCACCTATTAGTCGCAAGGTCCCCAGACCCCTTCTTCCAGCCCTCAGTTGACAGATGTGGGCTTGATGCTGGAACTTAGTGAGTGCTGTTGATGCCGGAGGGATAACTTTCTTAGCTTGTGTGACATGAGGGTCAGATCAGAGCTATCAGAGTGCTTTCTGCTAGGGGATCTCTCTGCATTGGCACGTTTATTTTGCTCTCTGGCAGAAGACCAGGAAAATGTAGGAAGTGACACAGGATGGTTTTCTCCCCACTGCATGTTCCCAAGCAGTTTGTTTCCCACCACCGCTGTATTGGTTTACCAACTGCAGTGGGAAAGAGGCAGGAATAGGTGGACTGCTTTGCTCCTGATACAGACGGGGTGAAATTCCTCACAAATGCAGTGGGAGCAAAGTGAGGCCAATCCAGATTGATTTAGAAATTTGCAAGCAAACATCTGTCAGGCACATAGCATAGACGAATAACAAAATCAGACTGGAGCAGACATATGATGAAATCCTTCCATGTGGCGGGAAGGGAAAGGGGGAGGGGATGGCAATACAACGTGTACTAATATTTTCATTATAATGCAAGGCATATCAGTAACAGGCACACGTGAAGCTACAGAAATGTGTGGTATATTGTTGTGCCATATGTTTTAAATATCATTAAGTAGGCTAGTTTTGTTGCATATTTGATATTCTGGCTGTTGTCACCAGGAGTGGACCAACCAATTCGTATGGAATATCAATTGTCCTTAAACTTAGTCTAATCACTGACCCTAACAGAGTTTGCAAAATGTATTTCTAACCTGAGAAATGATAAGCTAAATCTTGTGCTGTAGAAAGAGGCCAGTTGGTCATACATTTGACCCAGATACAAATCTCTTGGGTTAAAAATAAGATACTGTTGGAGAGTGGAGACCAAAACACGTCACCGATAAGATTTGTATTGTTTTGTTTTGTTTTGCTAGAAAATACAACTAAAACAAAAATGATGATCATTTTTTGGAAATTACAGTTTTCAATATTTTCCCCTCAATGTTTCAAAGTGAGGAGGAAGTAATGAATTGTTGATACATCTACATTTTTAATTTGTAAATTAATGTATAACTCCCACTTTCTTTCAGATTTCTCACATATTTTGCAGGGAATAATTAAATTTGAAATGAAAGAGAAATCTTATTTCTTGTATTTTTGTTTCTTAACTCTTGAATAATCCTGAAGCTTTTAGATAGTCTCACTTTTGCAATACTTACATAAAAATCTCCTAGGTTTAGAAGAAAATGAGGAAAACATTACTAGGGACAAATTTTTTCACCCATTTACTTCACTGCTATTTGCTATTCATTTAGAAGGATTTCCCTGTCAGCAGAAGGGGTTCAAAGTTAAAAAAAAAAAAGAAAAGGAATGGAGAATAACTTTCTCTTTAGTATTTCTTCATCCCATTCCTGCCTCTTTCTCACTTTCCTTTTTTTCCATCGAGAACAAGAGGGACGAAGGTATCAGTGAAACAGGTAGTGTGGAGCACCCACGCACGACAAATCCTTTCTCCTCTTTCCCCCACCTCTTGGCAATGAAATTGAGAGGGAATTTTCCATCTGTAACTACTCTTGCATGAAGAGTTTCAAATGAAAGCTCCGTGCTAGATGGTTTTTTTTTGGAGGGGGGGTGGTGGTGGTGGTGGAATCTATTCCCTTCTCTGGGCAGCCCTAGTTTTTCTTTGCAGAAAAAGGAGACCTGAACATCTAGCAGCGTTTCTTTTTGTTCTTACATCTTTGCCAATAATCGGATTCTGCAAGGAGGATTTTAACTAACATGTCCTGTGAAGACGGAAGCAGGAGGGGGATGTAGCTCCCTCTCTCAGAGCTATCCTGAATCTGCTATTCCAACAGGAATAAAAGCACTAAAACTGATTTTGTTACTGAGATTGGCAGATATGGCCGCAAATGTGCACGGGGAACAGGGCTGATGACTCATAAGGTGATGTTTTTACAAACACTTTGCTGACCACAAAGTCACTGTTGCCTTTCCCCAGAAGAAAGCTGCTTGCTTGCATTCAAATTAGTATCCATTTATTTTCAGATTTGCTCTTCTTTGGTCCCATTAGTAAATGCAGAGTTAACTCATGATCTAAGTCTAACATTTCCGAAAAGTGAAGGGAGTGAGCTGGTGTGGTCCACCCCCAGAATTCGTGCCTAGCTCCTGCGTATTTTCGTTTCTCATCAGCTGCTGTTTAGGAAAAACAATGCAATATAGTGGATATAATGGAATTGCACATCAGCAATTAGACCATCATTCAGTCTGCAAATGTTGTATTGCTAGTGATGAGGCACGAATGGAAAAGAAAGACATCATCTTGATTTTCAGGTTCCAATTGAGCAGATGGGCTGGCCAATAGTAAATTTCCCTTCCTATCCTCTTTGCTCTGCCTGTTTGCATTTCATTTTACAGGTTAGTGTCTGGTGCAGAAATTACCAGGAGGCAGAAATTGTCAATCGTTATTTGTACAATGGCACTTTTTTGAGCAAAACAGCTTCAAAGTTTGGGATGCGCCAAATTTTTCTGATTTGGTGAAAATTCAGGCAGTCCTTCTGGGAACCAGTAGTGTTCTTCACCAATGTAATGAGGCGTTCAGAAGGTTAATGTCAAAAGGGACTGTCTGATAACCTAGGCTGACCTCATGTTTATGGTAAGCTGGAGAACTTTGTCCAGTTACATCTGTTTTGAGCCTACTGATTTGTTTGCTTAAAAATTTTCATTCCCTGTCTCTCTCCTTCTTTCCTTTCAAACTATTCACATTTTTCTTGTGTTAATTTTCCTTCTAATCCCTTAAAAAATACCCCTCTATTTATCCAGTAAGAAGAAAGCAGAATAAAAAGCAAGACTACCATCACTGAATTAATATCTTCCTATCCCCTTTGCAGTAGAAAGCAATGAGAAAATATTTGAGAGAAGTAGCTGGTCTGGGGCTGGAGATTTCAAGAGATGCAGAGTCTGCCACTTCTTTTAGTAGTCTGGTGCTAGCTATTCACCTTAAAAATGTATGCCTTATTCCCAGTTCACACACAGTAGGCCTACAGGATGCTTTCGTCCTGTAAAGTTACTTGCCCCTACCTTCTTGGTTGTCCAAGAGCAGTCAGGTTTTGCCTGTTACCTGCATGAACCTCATGCAGCCACCATGGCATCTGTGCCATGATGGCCAAGAGGAATGGGTGATTGTGGCGACCATGCCACAAGGCAGCACTTGCGATGGAGAGGTCAGCAAGGCTGTTACTGTAACATGATTTCAGTCCGGAAATCATTCATGGAGGCTTCTGTTTCGTAGAGGTAGTTTCAGTTTGATGAATCTTTCTGTTACTGGTGAAGTTTTGGTTATGTTTAATTAACCCTGCAAGGTCTCTAGCAAACGATGGCATTTCTGTTGCAATGGAGATGTTTCATCCTGCCCCATTTTGAGTCATTGCACGGTCCATGATTGCATTTCAGTCCACTTACCAATTGTGACAAAAGCAATTCTGGCTCCTTTGCTGCAGTGACTCATAAGGACAAGTTATTAAGATATTAAGCCCCAGGACTGGGGCCAGGAGAATTTAGACACTGGCTGCATCACAGTTGCTGTGTCTGTCCTTCTTGACGGTGTGTTTACATGTCAGCTGGAAATTTCCTAAGTAAGTTGATTCTAACCATCAACAAATATAGTTCAGATAATGCACATTTCATGGTAGTTTCCAGTATTCTGCCTACAGGAGGATATAAAAACTTCTTTTGTTATAATATAGCCTCCTTGGCAGCTTGTAACTCAGTGGGAAAGATCCTAGATTCTTGGAGGAGCACAGTGTGTCAGCGATTTTGGATATTTCAGGGAGTGTGAGGCCTCACCGGGGAAAAAGGAAAGCCCGAGAAAAACTCTCCTCTCCTTTAAGATGAATCAGTAATCCAATTAGGTCGAAAATCAAGATGTGCTAGTAAAGAGTGTGAAAAGATGTTCTCTCTCTGCAGATCTGGTGGGCTTTTAAAAGAAATGGGAGCTCTGCCAAATATCTACTAAATGTGTCTGTGTCGTTTTTCATTTCAAAAGAAAAATTCAAGGGAGCGGAAGCCTCCATACACGTGTCACATTGTACTTTTTTTAGCTTATCAAGGTTGCAGCAGAGATGACTTCCCTCCCTAGACATGCACCCACAGGAGAATGCCGAGTCACGTAAAGCATACAGGGTGTGTGGACACTTTTGGTCCGAAGTGGCACAGGCATACTGTGGTCTAACTTCTCTCTGAGACAGGCAAAAAGGTGTCCAAAGCCAGGATTTCTTCCATCCTGAAGGTTTTCCATTCTCCATCTTGATGAAGAACCTCTGTAGTTTCAAGGGGAAATTATTCTGAGTAAAGGGTATCTGGACAAAAGATTCAAATGGATTAAATTTTTCCAGTGAAACTATTCTCTCCCTCTCGCCAATCCTCTCCCCCCCACCCAAATCTGGCTTTTTGTGCTAATGAAAGTTTTTGTGCAACAGGTCTGCTTTCCTTAGAAAGTTGAGCTCAGTTTTAAAAACACCTTCAAAGAGGGGAGGAAAAATCAAAAATTTTCAAATTAAAACCATTGCAATCCTGTAATTTTCACTGAAAATGTAACCCTCAATATGTCCCTGGTCTTGGGTAGAAAATTTCAACAAGGCTGGTTTGGGTCTTTTTAAAAAAATTTTCTAAATAATTTTAAATCCATGTTTTCCACAGAGCCTTGCTCCTTGGTTTATGTGCTCCGACCACCTCCTTAAGAAAGTGTAGAGAATTCATGTACCCAGTCACGAAATGTATCACATCATTTTTTCTAGTGATTTTTTAGCAGAATGGCTTAAATTTTAATACCTCATTGAAAAACAATAAAAACTGTGAAGACCTTTCCATTTTATCCTTTCCCCCCAGTGCATTGCTCCGCTTAGAAAAGACGTCTTTTCAGACCAAGGGTGGAAGGCTAGAGGGTTGTTGTACAGGTGTCATATGTGCTCACCAACAAAAACTTCACCAATGTGGCAAACCTTTTGATAAAAGTTTAAAATTGTAAGGGGGAGGGGGGTTCTCTCTCTTTTTGCCTCATACTTTTTCTTGAACCTGCAGCTTGTAGGATAGGTGCATCTCAGATGCTGTGCTCTTTTTGTTCTCAGATATATAGCCCTTTCATATGATCTTTGTAAGGTAGAAAAGGTCATGTCATCTCTTTGAACATCAGATGCCAAAGTAAAGCAACAGTAGACTGGACAAGTGGATGGCTTTTTATTAAAGGAGCTGGATGTGCGAGAAATGTTAGGGACAGCTTGGAAGAGCAGCTTGAAATGGTTTTAAAAGATGGGAGAAGAGTCTGGGCAGATGAGCTAAAGTTAGGAGGTAGCATTAGCTCCTGTCATCCTTTGCATCCCCTTCTCTGAGAAGTACTGCAGGAACTGAACTCCTTGGGGAAAAGCATTTGCAAGTTGATGTTGTTTAACTATTAAAAATTAAAAAAAAACTCCAAAAATATTTCTTTTCAGTAAAGGGCCTTCTTTTAACAACAAAAAGACAATTCAAAGAAATATTTCAAGCAGCTGTTTTTAATTAACTCATGTAATCAGCTGGTGGAAGAATTAAATTAGTTTTGCTTGATTTTCTTATGGGTCCATTTTATCCACAGGCCAGCAAAAGGTAAGATGCAAAACCTCCATGCAGGGGCCTGATCCAGAGCATGCTAGAGGCTTGAAGAGGTTCCCTCTGACTCCTGGGGTCTCTCCACTGGGCTCATCATTAATTTAAAACCTGCCTATCAGTTTATCAGCTCAGTGCCTTTAACTGAATATATTTTACATTAATCTATTTTGAATTGTGTGCTGTGGTGTAATGGGCTCTTTGGCAAAGAGACTTTATAGACCCAACGTGTGCACTTTTTGGGGAAGATAATTACACGAGTTCAAAGTCTCGTCAGCCAATCATATTTTGGTATTCATGCAAGCTGTTTCATAATGCCGTTTTGAACCCTGTTGGTGGCATAATTAAGATTTAATTAAATACAGGAATAGAAACATGTTGTTCATTTGACCATCTGTGAGTCAATGACTACAGTGGTTTTCTATGTTTCTATGCTACATGCTGTTAGTGAGTGTTTCATATTATTTTCCATCTCCCCAACCATACTCGCACGTTTTCAGAGCCACTGAAGAGCCAAAACAGATATTATAATCTTGTTTTGATAATCATCTCTTTCTGCTGTTCTCAGCTATTGATAGGACTGAGCAAAGTTAAAACTTTAAAGTCTATTATGAGCTGCTAAAGACAACAGGGAACCTAAACACCAGAAATAAATGAGTAGTATAATCCAAAGAAGAATCGAGGGAGTGCATTTTGCTTCCACCGTTTTTTGACAGTTGAATACCACCCTGTACAAACCAGAGATACCCAAGCTTCCATAATAAGGATAATAATAATGCAGATGCAGTTACTTATCTCAGAGTGTTCCTACAGCACCTAGCATAAAGCAGCCCTGTTCTCAGCTGCAGCACAGGTCGGACAGTGATGTTCAAATTGTAGTAACAGTCAAGTACCCAGCTGCACATCAGGGCTCCAGAGTACCCGTTTATACACAAACCAGAGCTTGGAAAACATTTAGTTGATGTGCCAAAAAATGCATTTTTGGGTTGACAAAAACTATTTGTGAGTTGGCGTTGAATGTAAGTTAGATTCAACTTAAAAGGGTGGGGTTTTTTTCCTAATTAAAACTGTTTTTTGCTGAAATTTTAGAAGGGAAATGTTTTGATTTCAACAAGATATTATGAGACTAAATTTGGTTAAATGCTGTGCTTCTTAATAGTGCAAAATTTACCCCAAGCCAAAACTGAAACATTTTGTTTCAGATACAATGAAATGTATTGTTTGATCTGAAAAACATTTTTCCCTACTGTTTTCTTGTTTTGGGGAGAAAAATATAAAATGTTTGAGTTAAACAATATTTATTTTTTTCTGCTATATTTTTTGGGGGAAAGAGGTGGGGTCAGTCACCAACTCCCAAAATAAACACTTTAAAAAGGTCTTGCTGAAGCACCAAAAAAAAAGGTAGAASAGGGATTTGCCTTTGTTCTTGTTGATTTCTCATTCTACCAAAGTAGGTTATACATATTCTTTTGTCATGATACAGCCTTTATAATTATAATTTTCACAAACCCGTTTGATTTCCTCCTTTTTTTCTATAATTGAACACTTTTTTTTCCTTGTTTCACTTTGTCTTTTTGTTTCCTTCTTTGGAGCACAGATGATGGTGCTCAATCAGGTTAGCAATGGTACAGGGATGCTTTCAAAATTTTCAAAAAAACCTTTCAAAAAGTGAACATTTTCCAGAAGGGGGAAAAATAATGTGGAAAATATTAGTGGTTAATTGCAACCTCAGCAGAATGGATCCATGTGTTTTCACAGGCATCCTCTTGACAGACAAAAGAGTTTCAGTCAATACTTTACTGTGATGTACTTGCTAACGATGCTGTCTCATGAGCATGTGAAGTACATAGTCATACTATCTCCTATGACCCTTAATTTCCTGCAGCTTCCATGAATTTGCAGAGCTCAGAAATGCATTATTTATCTAGTTATCTACTAGTATCTACTAGAATACTAGTTATCGTATTCTTCCACCTGATTTCAGCTACTTGCTGAGCAGATTGAAGGTAGGAGTGATCCCAGTGCTTCAAGGTTCACCCACGAGCATTTCAGTTCCCACTGTTGTGAAGTTGTGACAGCAGCCCTGTGACCCATGTTTCCAAACTAACCCTGCTTTCCTTTTGCAGACGCCATGGTAATATGCCCCAGCCGTCTCTGGTTCTGCTGCTGTATTTTGTGTTTTTATCATCATCCATGTCACATTTTGGAGAGCTTGTGACTCCCAGTGCAACCACATTTTTTGTCAACAGGGAATGGCAATGTATAGATGAGTGCTTCAGAAAGCTGTGGGAAGGGTGCTATTAGCACTTATCTCCTCTTGAGATTCAAGGATGTTGCTGAAATAAGGATCTTATGTAACAAGGAACTGCTTTAGTCCTTATGCCCACCCCCTATTTTAACAAGGTTTGAAAGTCACTGCTAGTTTCAGTCCCACTCAATGGAAGGCCTTGGGATTTTGCAGGTGTCAGGATGGCAGGATTTTTAAATGCTTTGCATGGGGCTGTCACTGTTCCTGTTGAAATCACTGGTCAAAACCTTGCTGACATCGCTGAGCTCTACACCGAGTTCTTCTGAAAATCCCCTTTCTGTTTTGACAAATACTGGTTGCATTAAAAATGAGCAGAAAGGCTCCATTCTGCGGCTGTGCCCTTGCCAAAAAGTGTTGTGCATTTGCTTTACAGCTGATGGGCGGATGATCAGTCACTTGCCTTCAGCACACCTGCTCTGATTTGCACTCAGAGGATCTGGCTAATAACGTGCAATGGTGGCACTCGCTCCATCGTGAGATGCACCATAGGGATCAGCGCACGTCAATAAGCTCTGATCCTCAGTGTCTGGAGGTGCTTCTTCCCTTTCAAAGCCCCTGATAGCCTTGCTATCCGAGACGGGGTGTCAGCTGACACTCTGGGATATGCCCTAGTGCAGGATGTGTGTATCACCGGATTATCCCAGCAAAAATGATCTTATGTACAATGAGAACTTATTTCAAGCAAAAAATGGGGCATGTTTCAGATAACATGTAAATAGGTCACCAGAAATGAAAAAGCTGTGGAATAGAAAAGAACCTTATAAACACCTGTAATCATTTGCAAAGGGCAGGTATATAAACTGATGTCTTACCCCTGCACAGTCGGATTTGTAATTTATTTCCAGTGACCAGCCCATAACATAAAAAAATCTTTTCATTTAAAAAATGTAGTGTATTTCTTGTTCTCCTGTTATTTAGCGGAAGTTTCTTTGCGTTGTCCTGACTATATGCATTTACAATGAAAGATATACACAGCATGTATGGCTGTGACTGTGAAATAGAATTTCCTCTGGCAGAATTCACATCTGGCCAGATGTTACGAAGTCACATTTATGTCTGCCAGAGTAGATGGGCTCTTGCAGCCTTTGACTTCTTTAGGCAATACAACAAATGACAAGGAATGCAGAACTGGGACATGTGTTTGTGCATTATTAAACTTTGTATCAACTCCAAGTTGCTGTTAGAAATGATTGATACGTTTTTAAAGAATTTCTTTTAAATAAAATACAATTTTCCATATGAAAAGGATATGTGTGTGTGTGTGTGTGTGTGTGTGTGTGTGTTTTGACCCCAAATTAGGAACATAAAATCAGAAAACACTGTCTGTTTAAAAAATAATAATAATAATCTCAGTTTTTATTAAACACAAAACTCTGGATTTATATTTTGGGCAGGTAGGTTCAATTCCTGTTTTTTGTGAATTGGCTCACACCCGAAATTAAAATAAGAACCATGATTAAAGTTTGCCTTGCAAAAGCTGCAGTTTCCAGCCAGCCATGCTCACTTACTCAGTCGCTGATTCATCTTTGACTTAGTGGAGATAGGTGTTGAAGTCTTCCTTTATTTAGGGTACCACTTAATCCAGCGATGAGCATTAGGCGTGCTAAGACCCTGTGACTCGCGTTACTAAGGGTGGCAGAGGTCTTGCCAAGATTTATATCTGAGAGTAACTACACACTGCAAGGAGTTTCCCAGAGCCCAGAGGAGCTACTCAGAGGGAATAAAGTGGAGTGCATGAATAAGCCGCTGCAGGATCAGGCTCGCTGTGCGTAAAGAACTGTCGTAAGCAGTAATGCTTTCCAGATTCATGGCCTCAGTGAGCTGCTTCTCTCCACCAAGCATCTTTTTAACCTGTTTTGACTCCTGCAGTATTTACAGTGTTGCTTCTAAAACCAAGGATGTTGAGAGCAATATTTTCTTTTAACATTTGTCTCCTTTCTGCAGTTTTTAAGTGGAAAGGAAAGATGTTTATTTGCAAAGTGGTGAAGAATACTATGGAATTTCACTTTTTTTCCCCTAGATTTTTTGGCATGGCTATGAAGTAATTAAAAAAAAAAAAGTTGAAAATGCTTAAAATTCTGCTGGTGCTGTGGTTCCCAGAGGGACCTCTCCAAATTGCAGCCCCCGCGTGCTGTTACCATGGCAATCTCCCATTTTCCTTTAAACTCTGGCATGCCACATTCCATAAAATTTGCACAAAAAGTGTCTTTCTTATAAGCAAAGGCTTGTCAGTCAGGTACTTAACAGCCTGTATCAATAAACATGTTGGTAGAGCTGACTTTTCCTTCTCAGGGAGAGCTGTTTGTTTTTTTTTTTTTTTTTTTTTTTTTAACACATCTACGGAAGATCCCAAGGGCTGTTTTACAATGGAAGTAGGGAAAGGGGGAAAGTGTATTTAGGAGCAAGGGGGAAGAGAGTAAATTAGCTGCTTGTTGTCTCTGCAATGAGGTACAGAATATGCACACATCTAGATAGGCTTATGTCCACATGCCTGTATTTATCTGGACTTGCTATCGTGATTGTGAAACATCAGGATCATGGCAGTCCCTAATCCATGTATTAATACATTGTGCATCTATCTCTGCTGATAAGAGCATTTCCTCAGTTTGTGTGGGGTTTAAACTGAGCTTTCTATGTGAAATAAATGGTCTTTGCTGAAGGTTATGACTCCTGTATCATGATAAAGGGCATTTGCAGAATATCCCATTCTGTGTCTGAACTGGACAAAATTCAGTTCCAGATTTGACTATTTTCTCTGGCCCAAAGAAACGGGTCCAGCTACAGAGATTAAAGCAATATACTGTCCCAAGCACCTGGGTACATTGAATCTGGTACCAAAATCTGTATTTATGTCTAACATACCACTTTGGATATATTATCAGAGAGGCAGGAATGTTACTCAAAAGCTATCTTTCATTTGACATATGATAAAAAACTTTTAAGTGCCTATATGTCTTCTGGTGAAAGATGCTGTAAAAGTGCAAAGTGTTATTGTTATACTTAATGCGAAATAAAATTAAATTGAGTGAACTTCAGTTCCTACTTATGAAAGGCAGAGAGGGGAGAGATCTTCTCCAAGACAAATATTTTTATATTAAAAGTAATTTGTAATGCAGAAATAAAATGATGCTCTGTAGCAGTGCAACAACAACAACAAAAATTTCCCATGCAACTTCCCCAGTAAAATATATATTTTTTTAATTTAATGGAGTTAAGCCTTGTTTGTTTACCTTCTTGATTATACTAACCAGCAAGGTAGTGATTAAAGGCAGGAGTGTAGCCCGTGCTCATTATACTTAAACCCCTCAACGTGTTTCTTTTTAGTGGGAGATGATTGTAGTAAACACACCTGCCCTGTTTTACAAGCAGGCTTGGCCCTGGCTGAGGATACCACACTGCTGGGAAAACCCAGGACTTAACCCTGCTCGGGAGTGCGGATGTGTTCACATAAAGTGCTTTTTTCCTCCAAAATCTACTAGCTGCTGAGTGCAAGTGCTTCGGCACGCTGCAGCAGCAAGGATGCTGGCTGCCTGAGGAGGGAAGCCCTGAAGCGGCTCAGGACCGAGCAGCTTGTTGGGTCTCTGAGCCGCCTTGCAGCAGCGGGAAGGCAAGCCGTGAGCTTTTCCTGCTAGACTGCGGTTCAAAACCCAGGGAAGTCAGGGGAGCTGTTGCGTGAGCCTCTGTGTGCTCCGGCTGTGCTTGCTGAGGGGGGCTGTGCTCCACCACGCAAGAGGACTCAGCCCTTGTGGCAAAAAAACGTGATTGAAAATCTGGAAAGAGAGACCTTGGAAAAATGGCTTAAGCCTTGCAGTTAAATTCCATATATTCCTTGGCGTGTAAATGGAAGGCTACGCACGGGTAAAATGGCTTATTAGTGAGCGTGTGTACATTTGCATTATCATATAAACTGAATGAGGCAGTCAATATGAAGTGAATCAAAAGGGCTGATTTTGGGGGTTAGTCTGAACTGGTGTAAAGCATTGGCTATGCCACGTTGTACCCACTCAGGAACTGCTGTCTCGCTATTTTTTTGAGTGTATGAATATTTTCATAAAAACTGCATTCACTGTCTGCATGTTATATTTGGATTGATATGCACTGAATTTCAGAAATACAAGCAAAAGTCAATTCACCACTGTGGAAAGGTTTGGAGAGATAACATCTTATATTCCTGCTGTTTAATTAAAACCAGGTTTTATTTGCTATACCTTTTAATTAAAGAGGAACAAGATCTTAGCCCTTCTAAGGCATCTGGTTGAGTTTATGAAACCTGTTTTGGGCATTTTTTTCGGTTGTTTTTCTTTTCAAATTGAGATTCAAATGTACTGATCAGCTCCAGCATGACTTTTATCAAAGGGAGGCTGGACAGTTTGCTTCTTGACTCTGGAGACAGCCACAAGCATGAAATTCCCTCCCTGGATCCAAGCTGATCCGCTCACAAAGCGGGGGGAAAAAAGCCTTCCCTGCAGCTGGGAACTTGAGCTAGCAGTAAGTGGCAAGGTAACAGAAATCAGAAAGAAGAAGAAGAGAAAGAAAAAAAAAATCAGACTAAGCGTAAAAAATCACTTCCATCGCTATATATTCAGGGTCTTAAATTTATTCGAGCAGTCAGGGAGAGTAGTTTAAAAAGTACTTATTCTGCATCCATGTGCTAGGGAATAATTAAAACAAGTTCCCCGAGTATTTTTTCAACGCAGTTTACTAACTACTTTTTATTGCTCTGAAAAGATCAGTATTTATATTGACTAGGAATTTGGTCTCACTCCCTAATATTTGTGTTAAATGCCTTCAGAAAAAGAGGACTCTGTGCTTTTCCTTAAATAACATTTTATTTTATGAACTCTTTCTCTCAAAAGATGAGGGCAACACATTTTAACTACACAATAACCAAGGCTGAGATTATTACAGAGTTCATTCAGAAACTTTCCAAGAGCAAATTATTTTGATAGAGTGCAATTCTTTGCTGAGTTACATGTTCCTCTACCATATTTAAGATACCCCTGAAGCTGGCAATTTCAAATATTTTTTGTTAATAAAAATCTAAAGATTTTGCCAACTTCCTTCACTGTTTTGATTTCCCAATTTCATAGAATTATTTAGTTACTAGTGATTTTAACATTATTAACTCAATTCACCAGGAAGATACCAACTAAATATTACTTTCAGTTTGTTCAGTTTTATTGTTGGCTCAGTGTCATGTGTTTGCTGATGTTTTACCTCACCGAGAATAGTTTGGCTGTTAAAAAGCTGTTCTGGGATCAGTGCATAGAAGATGTAAGAGTTAGTAGAAGACCATAATGTGGAAAAGGAAAACAAAGTTATTGAAAGACCTTTTCTGTTTTCTGTCGGGTTTGAGGGTTCCCCCCCCACCCCGCCACCCCAGAAGCAGATCCATCAGTCTGCTAATGCAGTATAATGTTTCTAAGCCTGAAGTTACCATACTGTCATTTGGCTGCAGAAATCCTAGGCTATGGTGGCAGAAGGAGAGCTGGATAGTCTCTATTGGCAGCATGGCGGTACGCTCCTGGAAAAGGTTGATTTAAGAGTGCAGCATGTATTTCAATAGCAGAAAGGAAAATTGATAAGCTACTCAACATAAGGTGTTGAGCTGTTGAAGCACAACAGTTTATCCTTCTTTCTAATCACACGTTGACCTCAACTGAAGCCAGCTCAGCATAAGCACACACTTATATTTAAGTATGTGCTTCGCTGCTTTCCTGGACTGCTGGAGTGGGATTAAAAAGAAGAAATGCTGCAAACCAGCTTGTTAGGTGGCCAAAATGCATGCAAAGACTTATGCTTTCTGGGAAAGTATGCCCCACAATACTTACTTTTCTATTGCAAACTTGAGTCACTGTATCACCCCAGAGTCTTAAATGCAGTAGTGACATTGGGCCAGTTGGTTTGTACCTCCACAGGGAGAAAAATATGGGATTGGGAGAAAGGAGGAAATGAATATGCTCCTTGCCTTTTGCCACCCCTCAGAAGTGTCTGCTTTAATTTAGACAGCATGAGGAGAGAGAAGCTTGCAGAAGAAAGTTTGCACTGAACGACACACAAGTTGAAAGCCTTGGGAATTATGGGTATGAAATGCAGGTATCTGAACAATGGGAGAATTTGATGTTGGTTGAAAACCAGGTCTCAGATTAGCTCACTGGCTGGGTCGAGTACTATAACATCTAATAATTATTGCTACAGTTCATATAGCTTTATTGCTCTCCAGAGTGCTGTGTAAATGTTACCTTGGGAAATCTCTCTTCTGCACTTGAACAGGATGTATGTGTCTATGTGCATGTCTGCATGTGTGCACACAATTCAGTTGGCGGGGGGGCAGGGGGTGGTGGATATCAGGGTCAGATTGCCCTCTAAGGATCTTTGTTGCAATTTAGCAAAAGTCCCTTTCTGGAAATCCCAGCTGAAATCTCACTCCACGACGTAGGAAATGGGTTTTTGTTAAGCCTGGTCTTTGAGCAGTGCTTGTCACCAGAGCAGCAGGCAAAAGGGAAACCTGCCAGGCACTGAAACCCTTTGAAAACATCTGCCACAAGGAAGGGCCCACCAGGCTGGTGGCTTTATGAACTTCATGATAAAATAAGAATTGCTGATCTCTGTATGTGAAGTTTTACTATTCCCTCTTCTCCCATCCCATGTTTCCAAGAGAAACACATGTGTACACCTGCACTTGTGTCCACTCCAGATAGCCTAACCTGTGATTGAGCTCCTCTTTATTTTACTCCATTTTCATTTGTGTACACCAGTGTCTAACGGCAACTGCTTGGACTAAAATTTTCCATGCTCACTGTCTGTCTCAGCCTGATTATTTTTGGAAAGTGTTTTGGAGGATATGGCTTAGCCCTTTGCAAGACTGTGATGAGAGAAAGAGGTGTCTCGCTGAAGCATGGGCAGTCTCTAGGACTAGAGCAGTGTGCACAGGGAATGACATGCTGCTTCCCGTGGACATTCAAAATTAGTGGATATTCTGCCTGTAATCTTTGTGCACCAGCTCAGGTAATCTTGGCTCCCCAGGAAGCTTTGCAAGTAGTGCACTGATGTACTCAGTGCACTCAGACGTTGTAGAGAGGAGTGTTATGAAACTGAATAACATTTCAGGCTCTTTTTCTGTGCAAGGTGTACAAACAAGGACTTGGAGAGAAGGGAGATAAATGCATAAAAATGACTTGCAACAGAAAGATAAACCACCCGGGATTTGATTGTAGTGAAGGGGCATAAAACATATTCTGAATGCATAGATAGGTAGCTATGCGTACATTTGTCTATTTGTGTCTTTTTAATAGCCATTTCTGTATGTTGTGTTCTCCGCAGTGAGTCCCTGGGTGGGGATCTGTTGGAGCAGCGATGCTCATACTAGTCATCCTGTGCTTCTCCTGGAAGGGCGAGATTTTAATCATGTACCACGAGAGGGCAGTACCTGCAGCTAGATTTTCATCTGCACAAAACACCCTCGCTATCCACAGGCTTTGGCTGTTAGTACAAAATGCGGTCTGATTCTCCTCCCCACCCCCTGCTTCCCCTCCCCTGGCAAGAGATTATCTTCGAGGTTGGAATCATTTTGGCTCTGGTGTTTCCCTGTTCAAATGCATTCGGGTGGGAGTGGGAGTCAGCTAAAATTAGATTCAGTGATTGTAATTGCACTTTGTTCCCACAGAAGGAGCTGATGTGGCTTGGGATGCTCTTCCCAAAGGTCAGGGTGTGCTTGTAACCCCTACAGCTGTATCCTGGGTTCCAAGTCCTGAATTTTTTGAGGGTACCCATTTGGGAAAGGAGGACAATGTCTTGGACTGTCATAAGGGGACTTCCACAGAGCTTTCAGGATACTGGCTGTTTATATTTAACTTCCTCTCAAGCAGATGGCCTATTTGCCTCATTTCCTACTTGTGCAAACCTGAGGACTGACTGCCTGGCTTCAAGGAGTTTCTGCAGGCAGAGTCCTGCTGTAAACGTGGGTCTTGCTTTGACCAAGGAGTGGACCCCTGCCAGGCTGCTCTACAGCTGTGAAAAGGGAATAGGCCCTTACTTCTCTCCCAAGATCAGACATAGGAGCAAAATGTCTTCCACCACACATCCCAAGGCACCACAGGACCACAGTACCT
The DNA here is from genome assembly GCF_003343035.1 of Apteryx rowi. NCBI lineage: Eukaryota > Metazoa > Chordata > Aves > Apterygiformes > Apterygidae > Apteryx > Apteryx rowi. The sequence continues at coordinate 274,076 of NW_020450598.1, forward strand.
ATAAGAAACCCTCAGGCTATTGCAATCTGCTCCTGCTTTGCCTTTTTCAGGCTGTCTTCAAGGGCCATATCCCATGCCTTTACGCTGCATGCTTAACACAGTGAGAGTGTGGCCCACAGCCCAGGAAATCCTGCACAAAATGGACTCTTCATGATGAAGAACCTTGTCAGGATAAGAAAGTGGCCAGTGGGGCCAGAGAGAAAATAGGAATTGCAAACAGCAGTCGTGGCTGCCCAGGGGAAAGGGATGACATTCTTTGCGCTTGGGCCCTCAGGCTGCTTCTCCCACCTCACCAGCTGGCCTTATCTGGGCTGAGATTCTCTTGCAGAGAGACCCACAAAGCTGTATGAGCACAATGGAGGAATCACCACCAACTGTCATTCTGCACCAGCTTCAGCTGCCACCCTGCATGTGAGCAGGTTCCAGGGCAGACCGTGGTGGTAGTCCTCTCAGGGCTATGGGATTTTAGCATGAGAGGTACAGAGATGCTTTATTCTTCTTTGTGACAATGAAGAAAAGACTACTTGGGGACTCCTGTGTTGACTGCCCTCGTCCTGAGGGAACAAATGTTCCCATTAGTAGAGGGAAAGCAGTGCATTTCCCTGACMAACCAATGCTGAGCATCCAGAAAGGAACTTGTGTGAAGACACAGTGCGTGGTGTTTGGCTCAGGACAGAGTTTTAACACAACCAGTCCCTGCAGTTAAGCCTCTTCCTCCTAAACAGATCTAGCAGTGTATGTATTGTGTATGGTTGTATGCGTGGAGACAGTTACAGCCTGGGGTAATCTGTCATTGTGATGACAGCTGTTGAGCAGTGCACTGACTTCAAAGATTGTTGTATGTGTGCAAACTGGAACCAGCTACCATGGCTGACCTAGCATTGCTGGTGTAAGATTTGCAAAGTCAGCCATGAAGCACAGTAGGATTATGTGCAGGACTCTGTACAAAGCTGGTGTAAGACCATCTCCTCTCATCCATCAGGAGTGAGGTTTCGATAGGGACCATGTTTTCCAGACAGTTTCACAGCATGCAGCTAAAACCATGGTGTCTCTTCTGCATGAAACTGTGGCTAGCTACTGAAATGAGATAAACGTCATTGTACAGTTCGGCTGTTTCTTCAATCTAAGAGATTTCTGCCTCTTAGGGCAAAGGCTTTCTTCATAACAAAATCTTGTCTTGCTCTGACCTGTTGCCTCCATGTCACTTTGCTGTTAGGGTCTAGCCTCCTTCGTGCTGTCCCTGTTCTGATAAATTTCATCACAGTCAACCAGAGAATCAAAGAGCACTTTGCAATGTGTCCAACTTCTTTACAAGCAATATGGGAGTGACCCTAACAGGGTTCTCCTCCAAACCAGGGTCTTGGATTTCTGGAAGGCAGGCCTGCCTCTTGTCAGTGTTGAAATCTTGAACATCGGAAGTTGAGCAGCTTGTGAATCATGAGGTCTTCCATGGCCAAGCTCTGGCAACAAATAAGAAGCAATAGTGCCCAGTTCCTTGGCCAGTCTAGTTTTAGGTGAAACCTGAAAGCCCTTTTTGCATGCTGCCATAATAGGACTCCTGAAACTGAAGCTTGGTGCTGTGAGTCTGTAGCAAAAAAGAAAAAAAAATAATGTCCATTGACCCTCAGTTTTGTCCTTTAAAGAAACTACCAACATATTCTCAAAAGAACTTCTTCCTTTATAATAGGGATGTGATTTCTTTTGTTCCAGAGTTTCCAGGTTGATGAAGGAAAACTGTGGTATGCTGTTTCAGAAAGGGTCAGTAGTTTAATTCTGGGGGAAGGAAGGTGTAACAAATCATTCTTGTTTTCCTTGGCAAGGACCCAGGTGAGCTGGAAGCAAGGAGTGTGTTTCGAATGAACAATTCTTGTGTTGTTGATGGACCACCGAGCTGGTCCTCGGATGCAATAGGAAGGGACCGTTCTTCTGCACCTCCTGGCTTCCTTCCATAAGAAGTTCGGCCATTGAATTTCTGGTGAGAGGATCCCAGTGCTTCACAGAGGACAAGGAAAGGCCAGAGTTTATCTGTACTGCACAGCACTGCAGATGACTGGGAAGCGGGAGCCTGAATTTAATCCCAGGAGGTTAAAGAGAGCTGCTTTGAAAGTCGGTGTGCTCCATACCTATAGATGGACTGAGGTGCCCCCAATAAGACTTCATCTTCTTAAAATCTTGATCTATGTCAGGGTGTATTCTACTCTGTATGGACAGCTGTACAATTATGTTCCATGTGTGTATAATAGGATCTATATAAGTTATGGGAAGTCTATGATTGCTGTTCCTGGAGTAAAATTTCAAGGTCCGGGAGGTGAGATGAAGAAATGGGAAAATGAAGGTGAATATCAGAAGTTCCCTGACAGAGAATTGCTTAGCACTGCCAACTGGAGGAACAGCCCATTGACTGGAGACCTGAAAAGTGGGCAAACTTCTGTCAAGCACAACACAGGGAATGAGCCAGAACTGGCAGGAAAGGAGATGGGTGGACATGGAGCGTGTCTGCACACAGCAGTTTTTTCTGGATTAAACTGGCGTGTAAATGTAATGCACAGAAATCATTGCTCCCCATGGGACTTCCTGCCTTATAGACCCCTTTCAGGGGCAGAAATTATTTCAGAAAAAAGCAGGTTTCTTTCAGAATAAATATGCCTGGGCCTGGGACTCTTCAGGAAGGGCTGTCCAGGGAAAAATTCCTTGAAGAGCCAAGGCTTTAAAGGAATTTGCCTGTGTACTGCTCAGTAGGAAGAGGGCCCTAGCACCAGCTTGGCTTCCTTCAGCCAGCGAGCGCTGATACCCTCTCCATTTCCTTTTATTCATCCCAAATGAATGGAGTTATCAGAGAGGCTGAAACGGTGACACATCAGAAGTTGGTTTGATTGCATTATGCATTCACCAGTTAAGCAGGCCTGGTGAAAGGAGCAGTCAGTTACATCCAAATGGTTTATCAAAATACCTCCCAAACATGATTTAGAGCCTTTGGCTAGGGTGTCAGCTCTAACACCCCGTCAGACTCCAGGTAGCTCAGGAAGGACAGAGACAGGCTGTCCCCTCTAAGAGTAAATGAAATGTGGCTCTACTAAAGGCAATGGAACAATACTGGTGTCAAACCAGAGTGAGCATGAGGAGAAACAGCTTCATCAGTTTTAATGGTGGCAATAAATTTATTGACTCCTACTTACTGGCTCAAGAGCTCAGGATTAAAGTTTTAACTCCCGAAAGGAACATTTTTATTTCTGGTTTTGACTCCATCCCAAACCCCAATCCCTACATATCCTGCTGCAGGATTTATTGGCTACAGTTTTTCCGAGCTTAGAGTCATCATCAAATTCCAGCAGCCTGTTCCTCAAAGTCATGCTTTGTGCAATGATCCTTTGACAGCAGCAGTGATAGCTAGGAGCGCCTTTTATAGCAGGGCGTTTCTCAGAGCTGACCAACATGCAGACCACAGGCCAACTGCACTTGGACAGCCACAAATCTCTTAGGAGCTCGATGGCGGAGTCAGTGGAACTGGGCTGCAGAAAGCTCAGCAGATTTTCTGTCTTTCCTGACATTGCTGTTTCAGCATGGAGCATCGGCAATGACAGTCTGCATCTCAAAGCTCTGTAGCCAACACCTAGAGCTAGTCTCAGTTGGAGTCCCCACATTGAGGAAAATCTCTTTGTTCCAGGACCCTTCTTCCTGCTTTTGTCACTAGGTCACTTTTGGTGCTTATGTACTCTCCAGATTAGTTGTCCATCCATGGCAAGAAGTTCATGAACCTGAGAGATTGCCTGACCTTTGTATGAGTGTGCTTCCCTGATGCTACTTCACACACCCAGCTTGCTTCAGAGGAATCATTTGCCAGGATTTCTGGGTTGGAGCAAAGGCAAAGAGATTTTTGCTCCCATCCAGGTGACTGCAGCAAATGCTTATTTGTTTCATAACAGGGCATTATTATCTTGTATCCACCCTGGACCTTTGAGTGCCACAGTGAAAGGAAAAGCAATACATAGAGTCCAGTGGGATACTATTGCACTGGGAGAAATCTGGAGCCAGGGATTTGGGGCACCCAAAATTAGTTCAGTGTGAAGGACCTTGCATAGCAGATGCATTCCTAAGCAGGGTCTATTCCACCACCAGGCATGACAACACCTGAGAGCCTGCTGACTATGGTGTACAACCTGTGGGATCCACAACAGTCCTCTCTGAAAGCATCCTGGAGGGAGGAGTCACCAGTCCCTGTTGCCATCAATAAAGACCTTGGAATAATGTTACCTCCCATGGAGAAATATACATCCAGATGAAAACTCAGAGACAATCCTGTTGGGTCTACTCTGACACTTTCTAAATAGCAGGCTTGATTCAGCCTTCCTCTTTCACTGTTAACACAGTTGGTGCCATTTTCACAGATGCAGGGTGGCAATGCCAGCCTGGGAGAAGGTGACATGCAGGCTTTTGCATATTCCCTTGATTCAGAACTTCAGGCTGGCAACCAGAGTGAGTAGATGGCTGGACATCAGGGCTTGGGCTGCTGAAACATCTTCTTCTGGCTAAGGGCACTGGGGGCTGTGGCACCCAGACAGCCTCCTATCTTTGCCCTGCCGTGGAAGGACTTGTCTGGCTTTGGAAAAAGGACAGGTGACTATTTCTGCCCCTCCATATTGCAGTGAGAGCATGGGTCCTGCTGTCACTGAGTGTGGATGTGAGCCTGTTACAGGGTTTTCTAGGCCCTGGGAGTATGGCTGTGGTCCCACTGATCAACTTGCCTGAGAGACAGAGCCTGCCTTAACCCCACAAGGGAGGCAGCAATGTAACAGCAGCTTCTGTGTGTGCTGGAGAACCAAGAGGAGGGATATTCAGGCAAGGGGCTGGGTGATTTCATTTCCTTTAGGCCCCAGTCAAATGGTTTGGGATCCTGGACTCAAAGACCAAGCCATCCTGGGCCACCCATTGCTGCCAACCTATATGTTCAGTGACACTTATATGCCCGGAGAACCACTGTTGCCAGAGCAGGTGGGAAGGATGGAGAGTGCTAGGGTGGTTTGTTCTCAGTTGGTGTGCTATGGCCCTTTACAAAGGGTGCTGGAGCCAGGCAGTCCCTCCGGAAAGTGTGACTGTTCACTCAACTCTTGCTCAGGCTTTAGGCCTAGCACACAGCTCATGCTAGGACCTGATGCATGCTGGGAGGAGTGCCATTAGGCTAAAATGAGAGCAACACATATGCCAAATACTAAAGGACAAAAAAGAATGAGGTCTGCTGTCCTTGCAGTTTTTTAAGTAACTATTTGTTAACACCTGATAGGACCGAAACTCTTCAGAGTTAAGTAAATTCTTAACCGCAGTTGCTGATATGGTTTTCCTAGTAGAGATCAAAGTTATTAGGAAAACTAATCAGTACATTAGAAATAAATGCATTCTCTTTTATCTAGAGGTAGCATTTTACTTGTTAAGAAATACTGTGATAAAGGCAGAATAGTTTCAGATCTCAAAGTGCGCTAGCAGGGCATTACAGAAATGTGTGAGGTGTACGATGGCTCTCCTTTACACCCCAAATTGACTCAAAGCCTTTGCAATATGGGACTGAAAGGGGGGGGGGGGAATGCATGTAACAGAGAAATGCAATGTTAGCTTTAGAGCATGCTCAGGTAACATGGGAGAGCTATCACACAAAATCAAGAAACAGCTATGGGCTTTTCTTTGTGATTTTATTTTTGCTAATATGAAAATCCTCGTTATTACCCTGGGCTGAAGAATAGGATAGTTATGCTGTGGAAACCACTCTCTGGTAAACATTTACTAAGTGTGAGCACACAGCCTTGCCTGTCTCTGTTTCAAGAGGGAATGTGTGGGGCATTTTGTGTTGGCAAGTTTTAGCAGAGCCTTCCTGATTGTTGCCCGAGCAACCTCAGGTCACTGGCACTTCCTCAGAAAAATCTCAAACCAGAAGGGAGGAACATTATTGTAAAAATGTCAAAAGCCACCTGGAGTCTTTGCATGAACATTTAGGCTGAGATATAAAAGGAGCATCAAGAAGATGGTACCCAAGTGCTAGCAGTAATTGGCCTTTTGATGCTTGTAACCCAAACACTTTGGACTCAGATCTCCAAAAGGCTGTCCCACTGGGAGCAAGGCCTGAGAAACTTTGGAGAGACACAGACAGAAAGACCTGTGTCTCACCTTCTGGAAACCAGGCCTTTCACTGTCTCTGCTCTAAATCACTGGTGACTTTTACAGTTATTGCCTTAGACATCTTAAGCCAAGCAATTAGTTGTGACAGATGGTGTTTAGTTTTTTTCTTGTGATCATGCGTAAGTTTTTTCACTGCATCGGAAACAAGCTTTGGACACTCTATTCTCATTCATCTCAGTGAATCAGAATGCTCAAAATATTGTTGTTACAATTGTAATGGCATTGATTTTTAATCTGGTTGTTGATTTTCATGCAAGAGCAGACTATGAGGGTGGGAGATACTGGGAAAAAGAGAGAAGGAGAAGGCCCTGAACAGCAATGAATTAACATTAAAAGAGGCCTGGTGCTGGATGTACAGAGAGTAAGCGACCAATGACAATAAATGAAGTTGTAAGTGCCATGTTTTTGCTTGCAGTACTGAGAATTTAACAGCCGGTATCCAGCAATTGGGTCATCAGGTTTTGCAATATGCTGCCTTTAAATATCTCTCTTCTTTCTTTTGGGTACCTCTTAATCCCACTTTACCCAGGACAGGCGGGCTGTCAGATCTGCACAGAACAGAAGGGAGAAAGGAAAACAAACTAAAGACATATTACATTAATTTAAATACATTTAAACTAGAGTTTAACAAGTCAACTATTCAACCTCTCCAGAAAAGCAGTCTCATTCATTTAGTTCTTTTTAAGTGGAGCTCTTCAGAAATATTAGTCAACTGGAAGCCTGAAAAGAGGTGATACCTATGAGAGCCATTTATGTTGTTTTAAAACTTGGTTATTCATTAAAAGTGGAGGCAGCTGAAAAGTAAAATACAAATGTTCTGTGTACAGAAGAGAGAGGTGTGATCAGTGGTAGAGCAGGATTCATTTTCCCAGTCATGTAGCTGAGGGAAACTAATAGGAAAGGAGAAAAGACTTAATGAACTTTTCCTTTAAAATAAGCTAATCGCTTTTTCCCTGCAGGCTTTGTCCCTTTGATGCTGTTCTGCAAAATGAAAGGGGAATTTTCTTTTGCAATGACTTTTCTCTACTTATGCTGCACTTTTTGAAAACTGATAGGCTTCAAAGCCCATTTCCAAAAGTGACCAAAGGAACGTAAACTGCAAAAGGGCAGATTTAGAAAGGGGTTTAAGTATCTAACAATGCAAAGAAGTGCCAGGGAACTAATGAAAAGCCCACTCTGTTCCACCCTGCACTGCTAAGTGCACAAGCCTTTCAAAGATCTGTCATTTTCTATCTGAAACTTGAGGTCCCCCGTCACTTGGGCGCTTGGGAAATTTCCCATCTTCACTATATATTGAACTGATGCAGAGACTTAGTCTGGTGGAAACAAACCCAAAGTTCAAACCCACATAGATCAGAATCATTTACAGGTGTAACAGAAAACAGCATAACAGTCCTCCACTTTAAAATGTAACTAATTATATAAGAATGTAAATTGCAAATACACATTTGCTCTCTTATAATTTGAAACAAATCTGAAATTTGAATGCAATAGCTTGTGTAGCCTGCTTCTCAATGCTGACCTGTAACACCTCTGCGAAACATGTTGAAAATATGCCCACGTTTAAGTAATGGGATTATGTTAATGCTAAAAGCTAGGTATTTTTCTGTCTGGCATATGCTAAAACTAAAGAAAATCTCTAGAGGCTCCATCAGCTGGCATTGTAAAACAACCACTTTGCACAGAAAAACCTCTGAAAACATATTCTGAGAATAAACAAAATTTTAGTCCTGTTTCAAAAAAGGAACCATTCCCATGACCACAAAAAGTTCATTTGTTAAGTAGATTACACTTAAAATTTTTAAACAAAAAATTTGCATTTTTTTCATTGAAACATTCACTCAGCCACACTCTTTTGAAGACAAGCTATACTTAAACAGAGCCATTTGTGAATTTGGTAGCTGAAGGTTCAAAAGCAATTTGACTGATCCACTCCCATTGGCAACCCAAAACATTGCTGTGATTCCCCAAAATAAACCCCCTCATTCACTCACCACTCGTGTTCCAGATTGCCTGGTGGTGGCCTTGAGATCCATTCTTCAGACACTGCTCCACATAGGATTTGGGATCATGTCCAGAGAGGAGGATCTCGCGGAGCAGAGCAATGTATGCGATGGCCAGCCGGAGCGTGTCAATTTTAGAGAGGCGCTTTTCATATGGAAAAGTTGGTACATGGCACCTGAGCTCATCAAAGGCAGAGTTGATGCTGAACATCCTCTTCCTCTCCCTGATGTTTGCGGCACGCCTTTGGACCTTGTAGGGGTGAGGTGGGACGCGCCTGGGACGTCTTGGCAGCGGCGTGCTGGGCCCTGGCTGGGATGGGGAGCTGTCCAGTTCAGCACTCTTCTCCAGCCCCAGCTCTCCTCCGGTGAGGTCTAGGAGGGAGAGCAGGCCATCAGGTGCCAGAGGCTGGCAAGCAAAGGAGGACCAGGGGGAGGACTGGTTTGACAGGGAGGAACAGTCCAATAGGAAGTTATCCAGCTGCGTTTGGAGCTGATTGTTGGGATCTGCCTGGTCCCAGAAGGGAAATTCAGAAGTGGAATCTTCCTGCTCAAAGCTGTAACAAGGTTCCTCCATCCTCTGCCCCACCAGTCTGAAGCAAGTTAATAGAAATATTTACAACTTCAGACCAACTTTGTTTTCAGTAACACTAGATTCTAATTTTAGAAGCTTCTTAGTAATGTCTATCTCCCGCCTCCCCTACCCCCCCCAAAAAAAAAAAAATCAGGAGCAGAGAGTCTGGGTTGTGTTCTTGAGGAATACTATTGCAAAAGTTTCCCCAATTGCAAACCCAAGGGGCTCTCATGATTTAAATACTTCTGGGCTCTTCAGCGGGGGAATGACCCTATTCTTCTCCACTCAAAACTAATTAGCACACGTGCTTCTCTTTTTATTAGATGTTGACTACAAAAGAATATGAATGAATGTAACAAGAAAGAACCAATTTTCTATTGATTTTCTCCTTGAAAATCCACCAAAGTAATTATTGAGTTCTTCCACAAGTTCATTCTCTCCGCCTATTATTTAGAGTAGGGTTCACACAGAGACTTTGTTGTGATTGTTGTTGGTTTTGGTAGGGAGAGGTTGGAGGAAGACAACATAATACAGTCCTTTATCTTTTTGGTAAAGTGTTAATAGCCACACATTCTGCTATGGCTGGACAAACAAAACCCTACTATAAAGCTGTCAGAAACATATGATTCTGCCCTCTTTGATAGCAGAAGCCAGTTGCATCTTCTGATCTTCTACTGGGAGAATGGTTGGGATAGAGATGTATGATGAACTGCAGTGTTAAATGGGAATACTGTGGTACCTTATATTAAACAAGCTGGCACCACTTCACTTGATTAAAGCATTTTCTGACTCACACTTAGATTACACAGCTTGTGGGTGATGCAAATATTCAGTGCTCTGTCTCAGACCTTACTAAGCACTGGAAAATAGAAGCAGCCAGAATAACCACAATAGGTGCAGTCCTAAAATAGTTGACAACCTTTTTGAGTTAAAACCTATTGACACTGGTGGGCCACATCTTGAGAAATGCTGGAAATCGGGAGAGTGGCAGGTGTCCAACATCCTTCTGACACTGAAAAAATGGGGTGGAGATTGCCCAGTGARATGGAAGATTGAGCTCTATTTCTATCTGATATTAGTTTTCTTAAATGTAGTCAGTGTCATCTGTGCTGACACTTTCCCACTGTATTAATCCATACCCCCAAAACATCATACTCTATTCAGAAAAACTTTGGAAGAAGAAAGAAGGGCCATAGAGTCAGCAAGGGGCTTCTCCACAGTCTCACAGCAGGCTGACAAGATAACCTTCCCTATTAAAATTATGCATTTTTGAAGAAAATTAATCAGAGATATTGATAATCAGCTATGGAGGGATGAGACGCTTGATAATGGTCAGAATTCTCTGTCATGCCCTCCAAAGAGGTATTACTGTTATGATTTGATAATCTCTGTAATGTGTAAGTGGGACTTTTGCTCCAAAGTCACTTAGTCCAAGGTTCTCAGAGAAATTTAGGTGCCTTATTCCCATTGATTTAGTAGTGTCAAAGATCTGGGCCATAGACTGTTTTAGAAAACTTATGCTGCAGATATAAATACCTGAAATATCRTATTTGTTTTCAAGGACAGCTATCTTGTCATTGCATTGAGATGAGAGAGCTGCATTTGCCTCTCATGGCCTTTCTACATCATCTTTATGGTTATTGGATCTAATTCAAAATATCTGGGTTTGTTGCTAAGAGAACAAATTCAGCAGAAGTTTTAAGCAAATTCTTAATATAAGTGGGTTCTTCAGTCTCTYTGATTTCACCGGTACTCAAGCTAATGTTTAAATTCATTCAGAAAGTGGTTTAAGTGGTATTTTAAGGAGTTCAATCAATGGAATAGAAAAATGTTTTAAGTTAGGAAAAGCCAAAATGTTTTCCCTGAGGCAGGGCATTAAGAACTTTTATCAAAGCACTTTGCTAAGTGATAATGCTCGACTTTATGCACAGACTTATGTCCTGTTGCTGTGTGAAGGTTCAAGAGATACCTACTGTGAAGTCTTTGAGCCACAGAAAGCTGCCTGTTTGGGACAGCTAAAAGAACAAATCTCTATAGCTTGAGAAAAAGAGCCAGAAACCAGAAAATGACCCACATTCTCAACGGGTCCAAAAAGATGATCAGGTCCCCCATCTCTTAGCAGTGACTTAGTATACAGTCAGTAGTGTGATAGCTTTGTCCTGTGAATAGACGAATTTATTTTAAAAGAGGGCCTAGGCTGTTAATGACTCATCCTACTAACTTGGGTTTTCCAATGCTTCACCTTCTGATAATCCTGCCTGCTCCGGGAATATTAAAATAATAGACAACAGACTGCAAGAGAGATTTTGCAAAGTGTAGAGGTGAGAAAGTTGCAAAGTATAAAACATCAGGACCCACTTCTCCCTCTCCCCTCCAAGCAAATTGAACAAAGAATCCATTATCTGGAAATCTGCTTGACAAAAGGCAATGCAGTGTGAATATCTGATAAGGCTAATCATGGCTAAATGGCAAGTATGGGTCTTTCTCTCTTTGGTCTACTCTGAGGGCTTAGTCAGGGCACAAAGTTTGTACTAGTTTTGGAAAAAATAAATAACATACCCCAACAGTATAACATTGGTATTATGAAATTCCATCGTAACAGACAGGTTCTGCTCCAGAAGAATACCAACCTAAATGGACAAGGTGCTATAGAACAGGAGGCGACTTACATGGGGGTGAAAGGAATGGTCACTGTCATAGGTGGCAGAGCTTAGACTAGAACTTGGGCCAGTTAATGCAGGGTTCATTCTGCAATGGTTTCCTTTAAACCATATCACTGTATTTCTCAGGGTCATGTACAAGCAATGCCCTCAGAAGGAACAACTTACTAAGGGCCCCATACTTGACAGTGGGATTTCATGATTGCCCAGCAATCTTTTCTATACTCTTGGGACTCTTGGGAGATTTGGACTCAGCTGTACATAAAATGGGCAGTGGAAACACCTTCTGGCCTCAGCTCCCCACATCTGCATGCTGCACCACTTCGACCCAAAACATCTCTGCAGCACTGCTTCTGCATTGTTGGCCTCCCATGGGTCCTTTGCAGTTCCCAGGTTTCAGCCTTTTGAATGTTTCTGTGGTTCCTTGGTCACTGTTTAACTGAGTGCTTAGCAGCATTTGGCCACCTGAGGCACAAAATCACTTGAAAGTATTTGAGAACAGCAGGTCTTCTTCTGACCAGGGCTTCGGAGGAGATGGTTCTTGTCCACTGGGAGCAATGGGCAGAGGCAAGGAGGCTCAGCAAATAACATGGGTAATTTTATGTGCTGGTTTTCTCTTTCTCAGCGGATGCTTCTTCAGTGCTTAATGTTGCCTTTCAGATCCCTCACTGCTAATAGTGTTGCCTGGGGATATGTCTGGCTCCACAGATGGAGAGCAGATGCTCCAGCAAGCCTTCTTTTAGCATGTTCAAGGGAATTTGGCTCTCTTAGAGAGACTCTGGGCAAAGCAGGAGAGGGGAAGAAAGAGAGGAAAAAAAGAAAAGATCTCCCCTGAAACAAGCCAGCTCTGAAAGAGTTCAGGTCTCAGAGGAGAAGCTGAGGTTCCCATCCCTTGTGCAAGCAAACTCTTACCACAGGCTTAGACCTGTTGCACTCCCAATTCTGGGGCAGCTGCTGGAGGGAACAGCAGAAATATTTCTGCCACTGGGTTCATCAGAAGTAGAGGTAAGGTACAACTAATTGGGTGAATTTTGCACTTGTCTGGGAGATGTGGATGAAGGATTCTCAAATGGTGGACAAGGTGGCACTAGTACTGTGCATTGAACTGGAGCACTGTTGATTATGACATCTTGGTAAAATTTTGAGGTCCACTCTAGAGCCATTTTCCCCCAGAACCTCTTCAGGCCTAGTAGGGTCTGGAAATAATGTTTGGCTATTGGTCGTTTTTAATCAGTAGGGCTTAATGACAGGAAGTTCTTGAGTAAGAGACTTTGTTCTGGATGTATGTCTTTGTTAGCCAATGAAGCCATGGGCATTTGGGTTTCAAGGCTGTAGGAAGGTCTAGGTATCTATGACTCCCTGTATAATTTCCCCTATTCATGCTGGGAGGTCCTTTCCTCAGGCCTGTCTGCTCTGCCTCTCTTATCTGAACAAATCCACCCATGGTAAACACTGGGATTTTGCCAGTTTCATGGAATTTCCAGTATAAACCTGTTTTCAAGGACTATTTGCACTGCAGTTGATATCTTCTCCACAATGCCTTAGCAGTTGAAAGCTGTTCCTTGTACCTGTATCTAAAAGATAATAGTGTTTCCCTGAGATTATTTTGCAGGTCGATCTCTCTCTCCTCTTCTCCTTGTCCCATTGGCCATATTTCAGATTCAGCTTGGGGAACCTTTCCAGTGACATTTTTAGTGGAACCTACAAAACCTTCTAGTTTTGGCAAAATTGCATTTCTTTTGCTGGAAATTTAGTTTGAGCATGTTTCCATCATCTTTAATTGCATAATAAAGGGAATCAGTCCCTTAGTCTGGACAAAGAACAAACGTAGGAAAGACCAGATGCTTTACTTTTGAGTTAGATGACTTCAAAGTGCAACAAGTCCATCATGAAACTGCTGCTAATCCAAAGCTAAGTCATGTAGCTCTGCAGCCATGTTCGTCGGCAGAACTGGGTCCGAGGTGAACAGAAAAGACCAAATACAAGATAGTAAAAGTTTTGAGGAATGTTTTATCTAGGAGGGACAGCTACACAGAGTGATGTCCAGGACCTGAAGTGGCCTGGTAATAGAGTGGTTGAGCTCCCTGTAGCTAAGTGGTAGACAGCCAAGCTCCTATACCTTTTTTTGATCCATGTGCCATGCCTGGGGTGCCTGAGCTACTGGGCATATTGTTTATGAAGCACTGGGGACAAAAAAAGTGCAAGTATTATCATTTAGCACTGAAATGTGCTTCCTTTTAACCTAAAACAATAGCAAATGTAACGGTATAATGAAAAGCAGAACAAAGATTTCCGGGGCAAGAGCAAAGGGATAACGGCTATTTCTGAGATGCTCAAATAATTTTGAAATGAAACATTCATAGCATACTCAGGCTGTTGATTTTAAGTGAGAAAGGTAATAGGACCTTTATTATTCACAGGGTAGCAACATCAGATGTCAATGTCCAGAGGGGAAGGCACTGGAGAATGATTGTTAATATAACTTTGATTTACCTTTTTATTCATATAAACTTGTCAAGAGAGTCACTGATTTTAAAATATTTGGTGTTTAAAAGTGTACACAATCACTTAAACCTTTCTGCAGGGTGTTTGCAATGTTACAGAAAATTAATCCTATTCTCCTTAGGAGAAGGCATTTTCTCTAATAGAACCATTTAATCATGGTTTCTTCTTTTTCACAGAGCCTTTTCGAAGTCGAAGAGGGATGACCTTTGGACTGACGCTGCCAAACAGTTTGTCATCCAAGTCACTGCACTGGAGTACTTAGCTGCTTATTTGAGTGAACGGTCACATTTGGGAGACGAAGTGTACATGGACACATGCTTAACTGAAGTTCTTATGGGAACTGCTACAGGCAGGCTGTGTTCCTTGTGCCATGGCCTTAGGAAGGCTGAATTTCACTGTGCCTTTCTCACCCACCTAAAACATACCACAGGAAGGTTAATATAATGCAGCATCCAGAGTCTGGGGTTACAAATAGTACCTGTGAATAGCCCTGTCTCTCTAAGCAATGACAAGTATCTTCAGGGAGAGGAAAAAATACCATTCATGTGATATCTAGTGCTGTTATTGTTCTATTTGGATGCCTCAGGGTAATGGCTTTAGGCACCCCTCTCCCATTCGCAGGTGTCTTAAAATCCAAGTATCATCAGAGCAGTGAGTTCAGTCAGTACTCAGCCAGTCAGGAGCTAAGAAAAACCTTCTGCCCCTTTGTTGTTGAGGAAGACAAATCTCAGTCCCTTTGCAAAACCACTCTAGAAAAGATGTCTTCTGCAAGGTGCACAAACAATTTTTAGAGTGGGGGATTATCCAGTCCTGGAGGTTAGTCACCATTTCCCTAGGGTACAAGCTATACTGCATATTTGCATTGTTTGCAATCCTGATTTAGTGGGGGGGGAAAAAAGTCTGAAAATTCTGCATCCCTTGTGCAAAAGCTAATTTCTTTGATAGCCCTTCTGCTTTCCCAGGGAAGGGAGCTAATGAGGAGACATGTCTGGGCCCAGGCAAAAGGATGGGACAGAGAGAAGAGATCTGTGCTTGTGCAACCCCAACTTACACCTCAGGTCATAAGTCTTGTGATGTTTCACATTGATGTATAATGTCTGTGTGATTTTGGAGCCTGATGCCCTCACTATGGACCAGCACAAAGCAGAGCCTGAAGTTGAGGTGGTGTGGATTGTGCCATGGCCCTTGGCAGGGCTGGTAACCCGCTCCCCATCTCCTCCCCAGCTCAGCTCCCTCCCACTTGCTGCACCTGCACCATGGTCTTCTGGACTAGTTAATCACACAAACAGCACCTCATAAACCTGCCTGGAGACCCTGGGTTTGAAAAGAGTCACTCAGGCCGATTTACAGAGTGATGTTTGTTTGACTGACAGCTGTTGCTGTTTTATGAGACGCCAGCACATGTTCGCACTATAAAACAGAAACAATAGCTTCAGAAAATCTCCGTGTGTGTGATACTTCAGCCCTGCTCTCAGGTCAGGAGGCAGTTCTTCCTGCTGTTACCAACCACCTTAAAATGGTTAGGACCTAGTTCAGCTCCTTGTAGCCTTGGTTTACTCCGTCTAAAGCTAAGAAAGTCCCAAAGTGTGGCTGCACTGCTGTTCTATTGCTGAAGGTGCATTCATTACTGATTGGTCACTGGATAAAAATGACCCTGTTAAAAATTGGAGCTTCAGGCAGTTTTGTCCTCTGAAAAATCACTCTGGATGCACAGCCACTGCCTTTAGGACACAACAGCAGGGCTGAACACACACAACACTTATTTTTAATGGAGACCTGTCATCATATCATCATAATGCCACAGAATGGGGGAAAAGAGCCCTTTTTTTTTTTTGCTGGTTTTTTTTTGTGTGTGTGTGTGTGTGTGTTGTAAAAATGTCTTAAAGAAATCAGAAGAGGGACATCTGGCAACAAGATTAGATGCCAGTAACATGGTCATGCCAACAAACTAGTCTGGAAAACTCTCCTGAATCTGTGTCAGGACAAAGACAAGAACAGCCAGGGGCAATCAAAGGGCTGAGAGGAGCCCACTGTATTAGTCAAAATGTGCACCCATGCAGCTATGTCCTGACTCTCCAGTTATTGTCAAAGGGGCATGAACCAAGTTCTGCTGGGATGAAGTGGAAGACACCTACTGCCATTGGTGAGTTTTCCTCAGCTTCACGGAAAATGCAGAAATTAAGGCTTAAAAAGCGATTTTGGTACCATGTAGATGGGCAGTTTGCAAACTGGTGGGGGCCACTACAAGCCAGCCCTTGTGCCTCCAGCACAAAAAGTCAACAGGAACTACTGCTGAGCTCTTTGCAGCCTGGTTGGTGAGGACACAGATCTGCAGTTGGACTCCACACCAGCACACCCTGCCTGAGTGATTTGGGCAGACTGGCATCCAGGTCCCCTTTCAGGGATGCTCAGCCAATAGTGATCTCACTGTATTTTTCAGTGCTTCCTCCTTTTTCCTGTCTGAAGGGCATTGCTGGGTCAAAGACAGGAGCCAACAGTCTCTTTGTGAAAGATGAGTGTCTCATAGCAATATGGATAGATCCAGAGTCTTGGGGGAGATTTGGATCAGCTGAAACACCCTATGTTAAAAATAGGTTTTGTTTTGTCATTTGTCCTTTTCTTCTTGTGTTGAATCAGTGACAACTAGCAGCAACACCATTTTCTAGGGCAGCTCCCCAGACCTGCAAGGTTACGACTCCTTGACTGAGTGAGAGAAAGAGGCAGTGGCAAACAAACCAGCATTAGAGTAATGAAAAGTTGTTCCTAGCAGCATAAATACAGTCTCCAACCATAGAAGCAGTGAAGTGTTTAGATCTTTCACAGTGACTGCCAGTCTTCTTGGGTAGGATCCCAAGTGTGAATTCCTGCTCTATGAATTTAGCATTAACAAGAAGTGAGTTTTCATAGGATTTGAAGCCAGAAGGGAACAATTATGATCCTCTACTCTGATCCCTATGATAACGCACACTTTATGTTGTTACCCAGCAACTTCGGCCCCAAGCCCAGTGGGACATTCTTATTGCAGAAGGATATTTTTTAAAAAGGTGCATCTAACCTTATTTCAAAGTCTCCAAGTGATAGACCACCAAAGGACATACGAAAGTTGGCTGTTCGTATTGTCCTTGTTGAAGGTGTGTATCTGATTTCCTCGCTGAAGGCCTTACCATTGCTTGTATTCACTATAAAGTGCCCCAGTCTCAAGGCCCAGATTTGAAACATGGCTTGGCATTGAGGGATTAACTAAACCTCTACTGTAGCAGGTGAGAAGCCTTTCATGCAGGCAGAGGACACACTCCCCAACAGAAAAAACAGATCTCCCAGGCAGCTGGGAAGATCCAGACCTGCAGACAGCACCTTTGCCAGCTGCATATCTGGGCTGCATAGCTGGCTGCTGCAGCCATAGGGGAAGGCAAGGAGAGATGGACAGGGGAAGAGCAGACCAGTGGTAGTTCAATAGTGAGGTACTTAATTCCCACTGCCAGTGGGCTAGGGACCTGGCTGCCTTTGGAAAACTGGTTCACAAAGTTATCTGGCCTGACTTTAGCTGCTTACAAAGGAGATGTTGACACCTGAACTGGTTGAATGGCTTCTCTTTACCAATGCTGGCAGAAAATCAGAAGCTGGCAATGGGGTGGGATGAATTACTTTCCCAAAATGCTCATTTTTCTTTTACAAATATAAAGGAGAGATGGAGGTCTCTACACTGCAGACATTTCAACTTACATGAGTTTAATGTCACCTATAGTGATCACAGCCTCCCTGGCAGTGTCTAAGCTGGCCAAGGGTCAGAGACTGTTTTGTTACTTGAATCGTTTTTTCAGCAAGCCCACAAGCAAAGTCTATTTACTGAAGCTTTGTGCAAGAGAGTGTTTGCAAATGTAAGGCTCTTTCTACATACGTATCCCCAAACAGGTGTTTCCTACACTGCCTAGTTTAACACTGTCTGGTGTTATTCAGGCTGTGTCTCAAACCCATGAGGAAAGAAGCCTTAACTTTTGAAACAGTTGCAACCTCAGCATGAACCAGCTCAGGAAGTCCCTTAATCACTGATTGTTGGAAGCTGGGAGAGGGTGCGAAGGAAATTAGCAGCATGACCAGATTCCTGTGCTCTTTCCATTAGTATCCAGTACTGGCTACATCAAAGCTGGGAGAGCATGGACTTCAGGCCAGGCCAAGTATGGCTGCTCCTGTGAAATCCATAGATGCAATGGGGTTTGGAAAGCCAAGTATCCATTACTGCCTAACAGAACCAGTGAATCAGATCATGATGTTGGCTTAAAAAGCCTTCCTCTCCTTTTCATATGAATGCATTCAGGGAAGGTTATTTGCCTTTGCTTTGCTTTGCTTGTCTGTAGGAGCTATGTGTCCTATTTTTCCCACGGGGCTTAGAAATGCCATTAAAAAAAAAAAGAAACCTGAGCTTTTCAAGAAGTCCTCTATTTCCAAAACTTGACACTTGGAGAAGACTATCAAGCACTATTAGCCTTGCACTGAAATTTCAGTCACTGGCAGCCTCAAGGAAATCTGAAAATCTCTAGCCAAGCACTCTAGCCAAGTCTGAAATCTCTAGCCATTGTGAATTGTAAGGAACACTTAAATGGGAAGACTCTTGAGAAACCTGTATTCTCTGGGGAGCTCTGCTACTTCACAGTTCTGGGTAGACCAGCAATTTTTGATGAGAGCAGTTTTTCGTAAACTCTGCCCCTGCTGTCAGTCGTAACCGTGAATTGCACAAGCCACTGACATGAATAATAATGCATAAGAAGAAGTTGCACAATATTTTCAAGATCTCAAAGGCTCTGCAATTCGCGCCATTCATGGGCAAAGGTTGTGTCCATTTATTATTTTAGTTGGATAGATGCATTTAACTGTGGCTACTGCATGAAGGCAAAAGTCCGCAGCTGGGATGTTTCTGAGAGTTAGGTCAGAACATGGTATAGCCATGGTTGGTGTGGCTGCCACGGTTCCCAGAGGGTCAGCTGGCAATATGCAGCTCCCTCAGTGAGATTATCTAAATGCTGTGTTGGGCACATAACATTCAGCTGTTAAGCAGAACATATGAAAGGGAGAACAGTATTATAAAGCTGCTGCATGGAAGCCTCATTTTCCAGATAGGTAAACTGAGTCACCCAGTGGGTAAAAGCTCAGGAGGTCAACAAGCTGGCCAAATGGAGGGACTAAATTTTGGAGGCACATCCCTGTGCTCACTCTGCTGGGAAGCACGGTTGTCCCAACTCCAGCAGTTGAGCTGTTTGTGGGGATCCAGAGTGTACAGGTTGGTTTGTATCTTTGTCCTTGTGCTCTCTGTGTAATATTTCCTTCCAGGAAAATGCCATTCATTTAAAATAGAAAAGCCCCTTTTTAAAGCATGTTTTATATTTTGAGTATGGGTCAGATAGCAGACACTTTTGATTAATGCAACTCTGAGATACTGCAAAAAAACCTCATATGCCTCACTGGGAAAAGGTGTAAAGGACAAACATTCAGTGCTATTCAACATTTTTGGGAGGTGGGGAATGAGCAGGAATGATCATACCTAAATAGAAAGCCAAAGCCAATGCCTATTGCCAAGACATCAGCCAAAAGGAAAACACAACTCTGATCGCAGTAAATTCATGTATGAGTCATGATGGGCCAAGAACAAGTTTGCTTTCTTTTCCCCCTCATTGAGCAGATGATGATTAAAAGATAAATCATGCTTGGAGTCAAATCAAGTGATTGGATTAAAGTTTAGCTGAGTATTTAAAGACTGTTTGGGACACAATGGAAAGCTAATTGAAAACTTACATCTGTGAGACCCTTGAACTCTCCAGCTCTTAATAAAATACTACTGCAAAGTACACAAGAGTTCCCAGTGGGAGAGATTCCTCTCCACAAGTGCTTTTATTCCTCAGGTATGTGGAAAAATGGTATTCGTTTTCTCTACAAGTTCACCAAAGAAAAGTATGTTCATGATCATAATTCAACTATTGCTCATGATGCAGTAACTTAATCTATTCAGCTCACTGAAAATCAGCGAAGCAAGACACAGAAAAGGTCACTTTAAAAAATGAAATTTTAAACACTTCATTCTTTTAACTAGTCTTTGCTGTTCTGAGCAGCTGGTGTTCCAGCGTGACTGGCTGCCTGCATTGGGCCAGAGTGATTCTGGAGTCTTAAAAACTATGTAAAAATTCCTTCTAGATGTGCTGTAGTAGGAAATGTCATGCTTTATTTGTACTAATAATATAATTGCATTTTGGAATCACCTCCAGTTCTTAAGGAATATACCCAGCCTCCAGCTTCAAAGTATTGTCCTTTTTGGTGGAAATACCAGTGAAACCCACAATGAAAGAGAACAAACTTCCCCATGACCATACAGACACACACATGCACACGCACACGCATATGCACATACACATGAAAAGCCAGTGCTGGTTCTTCAGTTGGCCTCTGTGTAGCCAAGCCCAATGCTTTCTTGCTAATCCTTAGCATCAAAGTGGAGCTGCAAAAACTCTGTAGTCAGGTTCATTTGGTCCCTCCACTTTCTGGTTCTTATAGATTCTTTTTCAGGCTTTTGACTGCCCTATAGGTGTGGAGATCTTAGGTGGCAACAAAGCATTTTAATGAGCCAGAGCCTGCTTGCTACAGGGCATTATAAGAAAGCAGCCTGGCTTTGTTGAAAGCAAGCCTAATCCAAGCTCCTACCAGTAGAATTAACAAGGAGGGTTATTCACCAATGCCCACATGTGCAGGTCACATTTGAACCCACACCACCCAGGATTGTTTCCAGGGGGAGGAAAGTTGTTGCCCTAAATCTGCATGACTGCAGGAACCAGACAGGCTGTTGGGATTCGTGGCCCAGGGCTCCAAAGACAGGAAATGAACGAGTCCTGAGAGGAGCATGGTAGAGTTGTCTTCTCCATGTGCAAGAGTATATATTTCTTCTACTAGTTGAACTTTTTGTGCAGGTTTTCTGCAGAAGGATGTGTCAGCGGAGACCATAGGTAAAAAGCTTAAGTATAGAAGGCTTTAGGGGAGAAAGGGAATGAGTAATACTTATGTCAGATGATGAATATTAATTACTTCTCAGACAAACTTTTCAGATAGACACAGATAAATCTAAGGTAAGCCTGGCCAGGTGGTTTAGCAGGTGTGATCTCAGTGTGGTCAACATGATGCTTTAAAAAAATAATACCTGTACCTGTCCAGCTGCAATGCAAATGTAAAAAAACTGTTCTTACCTGTGGCTGCTTTATTGGATTCTAGCTATCACAGATTAAGTTTTAGAAACCATTGTCTAAAATAAACATGACTGAAACCACTTTTCTGTCAATGTTCTTTTGCTGGAGTAATACAATGGTGAACATGGGGTTTAGCATTTGTTATAGTCCTATAGTTCTGCCAAAAACAGTACAGTAACACTGGGGAATCAGGTATATTACCAAAAAAACCAAACAACCCCACCTCCCCATAATTGCAGAAATATAACATTTGCTTTGGCTGGCTTGCTGGTGAACAGTGGCTGCACAGGACTTTGGGAAGCCATGTTACCCCTCCTCTTCCCCTAAGGTATGTCCAACATCACCTTCCCAGTCCTAACAGACATGTCTCACCTGTTCTTAGAGTCCAACAGTGATTGCAGCCTTTCTTAGTGCTTTCCCATCCTTCCAGTAGATGTTTCCTCATGCTGAAGATGACTCTTCCCTCGTTACCACTGATATCTGTGACCCCACAGCCTGTCCACCATGTCCTGGTCCCTTACTCTTTGCCACAGCCTTTTACTTAGTTGATCAGCTTAGCATGGCTCTCTTTCATTTTCCGTATAGGTTGTGTGTTCTAGGTCTCCTGCCATTCCCATACCTGGGCTACTCTTCAGCCCGATGGGTTGTATAGTCATRGCTGAGCAATCTGGCACCAAGACCAATCTAACTGCAGCAGCTCCAAGCTCTACGCCAGCTAACTTGCCTTTACCAAGGTGAGCGTGGGTATCTCTACACTACACTGTTGCCTGCAGCATGTGTATATCTGCTTTAGTGAACGGAGACTGACATGGAGGTGAGACAAGGCATGTGGGGGGTTAATGTTTTGGGACTGACTAAAGATACCAACCTGAGTTAAAAATCTAGTTCACTGAAGAGTTCACTTCTTTGCCTAATCATTGCCTCCTGTTGGTTTCAGTGGTGCTTTTGCTGAGTACATTGCTCTTTAACATTAGTGTCTCATATGCATCAGATAAAATGAAAGTATTAAGTAAGTCATGAAGCTAACCTTCTGTTTGTGCTAATTAATGATGTCAGTTGCATTCTTCAAAATAGGAAGTTCAGTATAGTAGCACTGTTATATGATATGCCTGCAACACTAGTCTAGTGTTTGCTTTTTCTTAACAGCTGTAGTTTGTTCTTCATTAGAAAGCTTTGTTGTGTCTTGAAGTGATTAATAAGTTCTGGGACAACTGGGTAGTAAGCCTACAGTCACAGGCTATAGGACACTCCTTTGACGGATTAGAGGAAGACAGATCCGAAAGATGAATGTGTTTCTATCATTGTTGCAGATTCCAAGAAGTTTCGTCTCAGTGCTGGAGAATGTGTGGTGGACACAGCACCAGAGGTTACACTGTGTATTGCTCAAGGTCAGTTGCTTATGCATGACTTCTCTGTGTGGAGCTGCCAAGGACACATTAGAGTGAGGATTAGAGTTTTGAAGATGGAGAAACTCAGCTGTTTTGGGGGTGATGGTACTTGCACACCACTGGGGAGAAGTGGAAAGGCTACATTTCATGATGTCTGAGGTGGCATCTATATGAATGAACATTGTCTCATTTGTGGAACCTTCGGTTTATACYAATTTCTTGTCCAAAGCATGATGGGAAGGTGCAATGCAAATATATATGTGATTATCTCAGCTTGCATGTGGCTGTACTAGTGCTTTGTACTCATGCTGATGTGAAGGCTTAATGAAAACTTGCAATAAATACAGTAAGTCTGATAAATGCTGTGTCTTTCTTATAGTGCAACAGGTTATCATTTTGCTGTGCCTGCTTCATCCATGAGCAGGTGTTCACTCTGTCTGCCCTGACTCTTCTTGTCTTGTTGCCAAAGATCTCCTCTCTCTGTCTCTGCCAGAAGAAGGCCTGAGTCACTGTTCCCAAACTTTCATCCCTGCAAAATCAAACAGCTGGGAACAAATGACAGTGGGTTTTGCTGTGCAGCTTCTAGCTTTATGCTTTCATTTCAGCAGCCGAGTTTTTTTTAATGCAATAGATACCCCAGCGAAAAAATATAGTCAAACTCAGAATAGAATATTTGGACTGACCGAGCTCATGGTGCCAAAGCGGTGCCTTGCATGGGAAATAAGCCCTCGCTTTGGGGAATAAAGAGGTTTTTATTTTTGGATCTGGTATTGAACAAAAAGGAAACTTCCCCGCTTTCTGAAGAATGGGTACCATTTTCTGAGTTTGGAGAGCACCTCTGAATGCTCTGAAATAGCAAGCTGAACATGGAGTGAGACACCCAACAACTCCATGTAACAGCCGTAACAGGCCTGGGAGTAGCTCACTGGTTTCTGAGGCCATGATACCTCATAATGTGGTATTTTCTCAAGTATCTTGTAGGTCTCTTTTCAACACTACTGCTGGATTTGATGAGATAGTTTCTCTCCGGGTGCTTTGGCTAAGGCCATGGTTTGCTTTGGGTGTCATAAAAAAGGTATGCGTGATTTCAGACTCTCCTCCCCTTTTGGGGCTCTCATCTCCTCTACTTTAATGAAAGTAATAATAATTATAACAATAAGATGATATGCATTATCCTAAGGGCCTGTACACTGAGTAGTAAGCCAGGAGCCTCTGTGTCCCACTGAGAGCTCTTCTGTCAACTGTTGTTAATATTTCTGTGTACTTTGCAACTCTTATGGTTAGCAAACTTCCATCAGAAGGAAACTCCTCCAGCTTACAGAAAATATTACCAAAGAGCTGAACAAGATCACATCAGGTGGAGTTTGGGGATACAGGGCCTGGATTCTAGGAGGACAGCATGAATTTACTCCTCCTTGACTTTCAGAATAACCATGTTCCACTGCATGTTGCATGAAGTCTTTCTGGTTTGTTTTTCCCCTCTAAAGGCTAGGGCAGATGTTGTCTCATGAGGCTGCTGTGGCCTTCAGCCAATATCCCTGGTCTGTATTTATGTCTAAATCTCCCACTTCTTTCAGGGGTGGGCAGGCAGCTGAAAAAAATGGAACCAAAGCATTCTGATGTCTTTGCTATCCACCAAACACCCTCTGCTCTGTAGCTAGGGACTCATATTCTGCAGAAGCAAAGGCAGTTTAAGAAATGTGGAATATGGGACCAAGGGACACTGAGCCCCCAAATTAGCTGTGAGAGACAGAGAGGATGAAAGTCAAATGAGGTCTATATAATGAGCTTAGTGGCATCTCCATGGGCAATGCAACAAAGGAGAGACAAGAGCCTTTTGCAGGGTACTAATATGTTTGTCTTTGAGAAAAAAGTCTCCTAGCTGCAGGAATACAGAGTTTGTGCTGTGTTCATGGGAGTCCTTTGAGAAAGCAAAGCACGTCTGCTGGCCATTTTCTCCAAGAAAATATTCTTTGTGAAAGTAAATAATTTTAGCAGAGATTCTTTTCTTCCTGAGGAAAGTTAAATGAAGCTATGGGTCAGTGAGAGGGCATCTGTACAACACAGAGGCAGAATTTCCAAAGCTTGAATGTAGCACCTTCATTTGAAGAAGACCTGACCAAATAGGCTTCCCAAAAT
This sequence comes from Apteryx rowi, assembly GCF_003343035.1. Classification (NCBI taxonomy): domain Eukaryota; kingdom Metazoa; phylum Chordata; class Aves; order Apterygiformes; family Apterygidae; genus Apteryx; species Apteryx rowi. The sequence continues at coordinate 298,730 of NW_020450598.1, forward strand.
TTTTTCTTTAATAAAGATTTTATGATTGATTTCTGCTGGTTTGCAGAGCCTGCTAAATTGGTTTGAATTGGTAGGAGTCAATAGATGGAATTGGTAGAAAGCTTAGGAAAATTTTAACAAGTTTCCTTCCACAAAGCTGAACTTGCCAGTAGTTTCTACCCTACCTGTCTACCATTTCTTGACACTAAGATTGGGTAATTTCTGTGTGTGACTGGCATTGTTTTCCTTACCAATCATGAAAGGCTATTGCCATCTAGGGTCATGAAACACCGGGACAAGTACAGTATGCCAAGATCCTTCTGTGTTTATATTCTCAAGCTCACACAAAATTCCTTTCTTCTCAGATATGAGATTGGCAGCTCTCTAAGCTAATTTAACAATAATGTTCAGACCTCCTGTGTGTAGGAACTGGGCAGTCAATAGATCTCTTCTCAGCTGTAACCTCCTCACTCAGAAATCACTTAAAATCAGAATCAAAGCTGGATGAAGGTTACACATTCACAACTGAAATTAATAACTAGCTTCTGAGTCTGTAGTTCCTTTGAACAAGGGAACCCTTGAAAAGGTCTTGGACAAAAACTTACTCATGATGGGAGAGTATGCACCAGAAGCTGAAAATAGACCTAATGCTCAAGTATATGAAACCTGAGCATACACCTTGAAAAAGGACGTCCAACAAATGGCTGCAGGGCTCTAAAGTCTGTGTGCTCAAGTCTTCACTGTGCCATGCTTCTTTGTGTCCTGATTTTGAAAGTCCAATTTCCTGAGAGCTCGTATGATTTTTTTTTTTTAATCTAACATGTATGGCTGAAAGAAGAGGCATTTAAAAAAACACTGCAATGCAAGTGAGGTCATTGAGCGGTTTGCTGGAAATGCCGTACATTGCGTTGCCCAAAACTTGGCATTTGTGAAAGTGACCAGCAGGGAGGAAAAGGAATTGTTCTCATGGCTGGTTGTGAACTCGGATCATAAAGCCAAGGATTTGACGTCTCTGATGGAAATGAGAGGCTTTTCAGTCTGGTACAATCCCGCTTCACAGCGTCACTCAGTGCGTAGATTGGGGTCGGCTGGGATTGACAACTGGGTGGGACGGCATTGAATAAGTCTGCCCGCTTTCTTGTCTCAGATTAATGATCTTCAAATCTGTTTTTCAGGGACACAGATTCACTCACAAGTAAATAAAAAACAGAGGGAAGCTTTTAAAAGACTCAGATGCTTGGTATTCCAAGCAACAGCTAATGCAATGCCTTGTTAAGATATCCCATTGACTGAGAATGCAGCAGTCCTTTTGCACCTTACCTTTTCCCTAGAATATGTCTCTGTGAGGAATCAAAGGTCATTTTTACGGTGAGCCTTGAGCTTAGATTCCTGGCCTACACTAAAAATTTAGGGTCCATTTAGTAGTCTCCTGCAAAAAGATAGGTGCCTCTGGAAGGTGGTACAGCCTGCCTAAAGTCCCCTGGAAGGGTCTGTCTCTGTCTATTGACAGCTGAGAACTAAGACAACTCCTTTCCTTACTTTGCTACTGTAGAGAAGCGCCCATCGCTGAGCAGGATGGACCCAGAACCAAGTTTGTGCGATTCTGAGCAACTGTGGTTCAAAGAGGATGCTCCTGTGTGGAGGTGCAGCAGGCTGAAGCATGTACAGTAAAGGCAAAAAAGGTGAAGCTGTGTCACGTGATCCTCTTGCATCTGATATTTCATGAGCCTTTGTTAGAACAACCCCACCTGGTTTGGTCAGACTGTGCCAGTGCCATGGGCCAAGTTTCAATAAAGTTGTTGTTTTCAATTAAAAACCACTACAGCTATTGAAACCAAGAAGCCAAGAAGTCCATATCTTGGCAGAGAATGTGCTTCGACACCATTTCAACACAGTAACAATGTTAAAGCCCCATCCTGTTCCTATTGAAGTTGGTGGCAAAGCTCCCATTGACCTCAGTGGGAGTGGGATTAGGTCCCCACAGATAAACGCAGTTGGGACAGATTCATCAAGGCCTTACTCCTGGTTCAAGCCATTTTGCGCCTAGGGATGTCAGTGGTGCTTACACTGAGGTGATGTTGATGGAGCGGTGGTGTGGGTCAGGACCAGAATTGCATCTAATCAGCACCCTGTGGCTCTTCGTACATTTATCAAATGGAATTTCAGGCAGAAAACAAAAGGATTGAAAGGATGAAAAACAACAAAGGAATGTGCACTTGGCAGCTCTGCTAACCAGATGTTTGTTTCTTTTTCCTTGTTCTTAACAATGACTAAAAAACTCGTGAACATTCTCAAGCCCAGCACAAGGTCAGTCTGAAACTAGGTAAGAGGTGTCGCAACAAGGCAGAACGAACATCTGGGAATGGACGAATGTTAATTTATACCAGGATCCCATATTGTGGATCAGCAAATGCAGCCGAACCTTCAGAAGGCTGGGTACATGTGTGTTTTCCTTCCTAAAGCAAGCCCCATCAATCGTGCAAAAGTCTCGCGGAAGTTTGCAATATTCCCTTTGTGATATTGTGTGAACTGCTTCCAAGAGCAGCACAGCAAAAGGCATTTGAACTGTTATGTTGGAGTCAGAGCAGAAAGAAACAAATCTTAAAGCAAGAAAAAAAATACATACATACGTACATATATATATATATATATATATCCTGTAAAATGTATGCCTAAAGCATGGAGCAAGTTGGATGTTGTACTCTGAAGAGTTTACAAGAAGAAAATAGCATTTTCACTTATAGAGTTAGTCTTATTAAATAGTGTTTTTCATTAAATTGCAAGAGGTGCTTTTTTGAGGAATCCCTGGGTGTTTCTGACAAAATCAATAGAAAAAAGGAAAAGGGGTAGCTGGGAAGCAACAATATAATGCCCTGAGGCTGCACAGCAATAAATTGACTCTCTGGCCTCTCTGACGTGTCATCCCTGACAATACGCGCTTCTTCAGCAGCCTCTCTGCAAGGCTGTTCCCAAGACCAGCATCCTTTTGTCTTGTTTCACCAAAAAAAACACCTCATTAATCAGTCTGCAGGAAATCACAGTGAAGGAGAAGGGAAGGGAAGGGAAGGGAAGGGAAGGGAAGGGAAGGGAAGGGAAGGGAAGGGAATAAGAGGAGAGGAGAGGAGAGGAGAGGAGAGGAGAGGAGAGGAGAGGAGAGGAGAGGAGAGGAAGAGGAGTTGGAGAGGTAGAGGTGACTCATTCACAACTTACTTGTTCATTAATGATGGGATTAGGAGCTGAGCTCTTGTTATCTGACCAGCTGTTTCTTTGGTTTTTTTCATGTGTCTAGTAGTGACTCCTCAACTAAACAGCATGCCTAGTTGGGAGGCAAGCATCTTAATAAACCAGAGTGTTTCCAGTTGTGATCACTTGGCCTTACCCTTACTTATATCAATGTGGCAAACAAATTGTCTTCTAACAACTGGAGTGTGACTATTTCAGGGGGAAAAAGAGGTTGGCTAAATCTAAGATCAAGTTATATAGTTATATAGTTATATAGTAGCACTTTCTTGGCTTGCTTGGGTGGTATGTGATGCTGAATCAGTTTAATTGGTTTAGACCTTTAAGAAAATAGTACTATCAGCAGTATTAGATTAGGGTTAAGGTTAGGGCCAGTAGGTACTCATTGGTACAATTCACAAAAGTCACGCAGCTCAATGCTCATGAGCCACTTAAAACCCATTAGCAATGTTAGTGAATTTGGCCACTTGTGAACTGAGGTGGGAAATGACTTCCAGAGTAAAAGGACTTTTGGGGAAATGGCTCTTCCCTCTCACCCAACTCTGGGCAGCTCCTTCACAAGGGTCTCCACAGAGCCCAGCTCCCAGGAGCTTGGCGTGGAGAAACAGATGATCATTCACTGTGCTTTTCCTAAATCAGTAAGGGCACTGATATATCACAGAGTCAGGAAATGTCAGTGGAAAGGGGTCTCTGGAGGCTCTCCTCCAGCCTCTCTCTTGGAGCAGGGCTATTCCCAGCACCAGATCAGGACATGCCAGCTGTGTCTAGCATTGGTCACTGTGAGACCACACTGTTGGGTCATGTTTGCACTGGCATCACCACCACCCCCAGATCCCTCTCAGCTCTGCTGGTCCCAGCTTGGACTGATGCACGGGTATATTCCCCCACCCCCCAACCCCCCATCCCCTGCAGTGCAGGACTTGGCTCTTCTTGTCAAACTTCATGCAGTTGGCCTCAAGTTTGTCAGAATTAAATTGTGAGTTAAACTGGACTCCATTGCCTGAGGCAGATAATCCAGGACGAAATGAAGCTGTAGTCCTCAGAAATGCATGCTATTAGGCTGTTTTCTGTGTTGTTTGTTTCAAAGTGACAGGAGTTTGGGTAAGGGTAGTGAGGATGCTCTACCAAGAGCAACAATCCTAGCAGCTCTTAGGAGGAAGGAGAGGGGGAAATTATTTTATTAAACCGTTTCTTCCTGAACATCTAGCAACTTCCAGGTCTGCTACGAACTTCCAGTGGGGAAAACCTGCCTCATCACAGGTACTTGAGTTTTTTCACAAAAAGGCTTTCTAGAAGTCCTCTTATTTTCTTTTCCTGCCTTACCAGCAGTTGAGTGGCCTCCCAAATTCAGCCTTCATCCATTTCTGGGTTGATTCCTCTCTGTTGATAGCCTCATTGTAACAGGCACAGATAGCAGTGTAGAATCTCTTTATGTCATGCATTGAGCTCAATAATATAATTAACATGCTCAGTGAAGAGCAGCCAACACACCTGAAAAAGCTTTCACCTTGAGTGCCTTGTCCATGGATGGGGGAACTGAAGACAGACAAGATTAAGAAGTATTCTCAGGTTCCCTTAGGAGGTCAAGCAGAGCCTGGACTTCCATTTTGCCAGAGATTCCTATTAAGCAGGCAATGGATGCGTTATCACCCCCTCTGGAGATGTGAGACACAGGCAAAACCACTCGGCACACCAGCGGTAGAGTCTAGCAGTGAATAGCTTTCTTGGGTCCTGATCTTCTGTGTCATGCCCAAGCCTGTCCCTCCTTTCTGTGGTCAAGGCATGACATTTCCTCAAGCATGGCAGCCCCTCAAGCAAGCACATTTTGTGTACTTTGGAAGGGATCCAGCACCTCTTCCTCACAATCAGAGCAGCTTTCTGTCTTAGCTGGATGTTGTGATAGTATAATGTGCAAGAACGATGCAACCTCTTTTTTGTTTGGTATTTGGGAGAGGCACTCGGTGATGCTGAGGCTTTAACCCTCCCTCCTCCTCCTTCTTTTCATATCTCTGGCCCTTTTCAGAACTGTGTTGAAAATAAATCTTTGTTTGTTTATGGAGTTTCTGGAAGGCTTAGGTTTGTTTTCCTCCATCCTGCCTCCTGCCAAAACTGAAAATGCCGAAACATAAGAGAGAGGCATTTCTCTTGGAGTTGCTGGCCATGGCTGGAAGGAGGAGTGCCAGAAATCTCAGGAGAAATCTGCTCCTGATCTTCCCAGCCCTGTCTTGCAGATTGGAGGGATTTGGAGAGTGCAGCTAAGCATCTGGGCCTCTGGATGCCAACACAGCCTGCATTCCAGCTGTGGATGTGTCATCACTCGTTTCGATAAGGACAGCGGCACGCAAAGTAAAGGCCAGAGGAAGGACTGTGGACACTCCAGAGGTGGCAGCCATCTGCTTGCAAATTTTCTGTATGTGAAAGCATTGGAGCACAGCCTATTTAATGCAGATGTGAAAGCCAAAGCCCCCAGATTCAGATTTCAGGTTGTTTTGGTGACACCAAGGGCTTCGGTGATGGGCTGCCATTTTGCTGCAATGTGTGGTCTTAACCATGCCCTCTCTACCACCTGACTAGTGTGTTCCACCATGTTCAAAATATGCTTTGAAAAAAAACTTCACTCCCCCTTTGAACATCTGAGGAATGAGAATGACCCAGACAACAAGCTCAATTATGCCTTAATCAGCTCCCAGGGTGGAGTTACCTTCCCTGTTCCTGAAAAGATCTTGGTGGGACTGGTGGAACATCCAAGGAAGGGGCTAAGTCCTATGATGAGATTTGTATTTGATCTGGTCATGTGTTGAGGTGCCAAAAACCACACAGTGGCACAACACGAAGAGTTTTCTTGCAGCCAAATGTAGATGGCCACAGAAGGCTTTGGATTTTAACCTAGGTCTAGAGGATGAGACTTGCATGAAATGAATGACTTACATGCCAAAAAGTGGACTTTTGCTCTTGCTTTGCTCTGTATGTTACTCTGGTGAATGGGAATGGTACTGTGCAGATGAGGGAGCTTCAACCTCCTGCATCAATGACATCTGTGAAAATGAGAGATCTCACATGGGAAAAATTCTCCTCCAGGACTCTAAGGACTTAAGAGGAACAAACAAGAGACAAGACTGCATTGGTATGTTGCTTGTGTACCCAAGAAGGAAGACACTAGAGAGACTAAGCAGGTGACAACACTGGACCTTCCTTGTCCACCAGTTGCTATGAACTGTTGCTCAGGACAGTCAGGCGTCGCATGGATTTCTAACTGTGGGAATTTTTGCTCGGAATTTTGCTCTGTTTCCTGTTACCATTATCTCATTTCATGGCTTTCCTTGGCTGCGGTCCCAGTACAATTTCTCTGAAGAGGTATTTATTTAAGCCTATGTATCTGAGAGAGGGTCACAGTCTTTAAAGATGGGTGTCTGGAGGGACTTGTTCTGTACGCACTAAGATCCATCAGGATTGAACTTCTGCCTAACTTTCCTCCTCTGCTATCCATGACTTCTGCTACCTGCTCCACCAGAGAAGGAGACTGTTACCTTTAAGACACCATTCAGAAGACTCAGAAAGTCAAAGGTCAAGATCTAGATCACTGTCTCCTCTAAACCAATATATCATTAACTTCACTGAGCTGTCCCCCTGCATGCTTCCAATCCTGTAGAAACAGTAGGGTGAAAAGTTCAGCAAACCACAAACAATTTTATAGCCGGTCTGCAAAGCACAAAAATTAATACCAATAAAGTAAGGAGGCAGTGATGGTGGAGGAATTCAGTTGCCATGGCTGATAGAACTTCAAATACTTAAACTGTAAGCAAGTTTTTTAATTCACATGCAATAAACTCTCCCACCTCCAGCATCATATCCTACCTCCAACATTAGAAGAAAACTGCTGGTGCTTTTTTTAAGATGGATTGTCACAAAAAAACTGACATTGCTGAGCTTGCCTCTAAGCCATCTGTCTGGATATTTTTTATGATGTGATTTATAGAGAGTTTGTTTCTTAAGACTCAAAGCAACATTGCTATAAAAGCATAAAAGACGTCTGTTTTGGTAGTGGATGAATGCCATTGCCTTTTGTCCCTAGCTTGGAACCTGCTGAGTGGGTTAACTCCACTTCTAAAAATTTGTTCTTCATGTGTGGGAGTTCATTAGCAACCTTGAAGCTCCACAGATCAAAATGCCATCATGCTTTCAGTCAAGATCAGCACCACAGCAGCTACTCAAGCTAAAAAGCTAATTAAGAAGTTGCAAGTCAAGGGGAATGTGTCTCCTTGGACTTCCAGCATCAGTTTTGCTGATTCTCTTTCTTCTGCAGGCATTTTTAGATCACTTATGCAGCACAGTTTTAGTGTTACTGTTCTCTGTTCAAGTCGTGGAATAGATTAGATAATGCCTAGGCCTTTTCCACCTCTAACATTTGTGGTTCTGGTTAAATAGCTGTCAAGTTCTGAATTTGAAAGAGAAGAGCAAGCCAAGGCTTTTGAGGTTTTGCTGGGAAGATTACAACTTGTAAGACATTTCATGTCCTTCGAAAAGTGGCTGCACTTTTGGGTTTCCAGACAAAAATTGTTATTCAGCTTTCTGCAGACCTTCTTTGTAGATTACTACATAATCCAACTTTTCCTTCTGCATGAAGATACCATGAGCCTCCTATGGCTGGCTTCAGTGGAAATCTACTGTCCCATTCGTTGTTTATGACTGAAGATGTTTGCCTGTTGCTGAAGCAAAACAAATTTCCTTACAATAAAAAACGCATCTGAAAATTCACTTTTAAATGTGGTTCTTGGGATTTATAGGAAAGTAAAAGGTCCCAGGGAAATGAATTGCTGTCTTGTAACCTTGCCAAGTACACATAAAAGAGCTGATAGGTCTTTGGCCTACTTGCTTTTATTGTGATCTATAACCTTTACATAAATGTTGTATCTCAAATGGTGCAGTTTTTGAAATAGGTTAAGAAGCTTTTCACCTCCAAATCATTTCTCTGAATCTGGCTGGCTGCTTTTCCACATAGTGAGTCATCACATCAGAGAAGCAACTGATTTATGCTCTTAACGGAAATGACAAGGAATTAATGGGGCCTCGCTGTGGCGCATGTGCATGARATGTGCATTGGCATAGAGCCACTGGATTCAACAGAATTGCATGGATTTACCCCAAGAATCTGGCCTCTCACCCAGGGAGGCCCTTCTCATGGAAATGGGGGGAGCATGTGCTCCCTTCCCTTGATCTCCAAGAGATGGCCCCTTTTAGTGTCTCCTCTCCCAGGGCCCATATAATCACATTGCAACACAGGAAGAAACCATGATACGATGGTGCCGTGTGCTGTTGTGACACAAACGCAACTTCTCAGAGGTATAATCTACAGACCTGATAGCATTTTTATCTTGAGAGGCCTCCTAGTCCCACTGAGGTCAAGCTCTGGGGTCAGAAGATGCCTTGTTTTTGTTGAGACCTGGGATGTTAACCTGCCTTATGACCTTGGGCACCTTTCTTTGGATGGGATTCAAATCACCACAGTTTTATTACCTAAAAGTTAGGCCTCTAGTCAAAGCTGGCCATCTAGGCATCCTCCTAGTCTATAAGCGTATCTTATCTAAATGTCTCTGACCCAAAATTCTCTCTCCCTAAACTAGCTTTAGGTGTAAGCTTTATTGCTATAGTGACATCATTTTTATTGTTATTATGGTAGGATGGTAATATTTAACAGTTCCATGTATTTTCAGCTGTTAATGCAAAATCTGACACTGATTTAAAAGTAAATATCAGTTGCTTTCCCCATATGGAAGAAATGCAGAATGCCCTCTGTTCAGGCCTAATACATAGGCTTGTTTTTCCCATGAAAATTCAGATCTTTTCCACTGGCCACATGCTGAAGTCTTTCTAATCTGGACCCTTCTCCTTTCCTGGTGCTGTTTGTTTGAAATAGACCAGTTTCCTCCAGAACTGCGCTTGGAGAATCCCTGCAGAGCCTCCCCTCTGGCCTCAGATCAGTCAGCGTTCATTAGACCTGACATTTTCAGTTAGGCATTTCAGCCTTGTTCTTTTGCAAGCATCCTCTATGCTATTCGATCTTGGCACAGCTCAGTTAGAGAGGAGAAAAGGAGTCTCTTTCTCGAGGCAAGGAGCCTGGCATCTATGGGGTTTGGGCTTGGAAGCAGCTGGTGGCTGTGAAAACTGCAGAAGCAGGATTGGTTGCCCTTTTGTAGCTTTAGCAGGTTCTTGTGGTCAAACCCTTCTCCTCTAAAAGAGGAGATGCTGAAGTTTTTGGCTGGTGTGGCTTGGAGGGGGAGAGTGTTGGTCCTTGAAATTACGGGTGTGTGAGGGAGGGCTTATTAACTTGACATCTGTATTTGATGGCACTAGTGCACGGAGGCTGTTGCCCAGGAGTGTGGGTTTGGGGAAGAGGGGGTTGTTGGTTTTGTGTTAATTATATTCTGTATTAATTTATATGGAACTAATTAATATTAATATTAATTATTTTATTATATTCTGCTATCTTTTTACTTTAGTACTGTTGTAGGCAGTTTGTTTGCCTGTCACTATAATTAAAATGTTTGCCTCTGACAAACCTGCTTTTCAGCAAGTAGCTTGTGCCTGTAGTGAAAATGGGGCTCAGCATGTTTTCCTCTAGAAAAATCCTCTAGATTCCATAGACAATCATGGTATAATATTGTGAGAATCAGGAACATTTCAGAAAACTGTGGGAAAGAGACTGGCCTACCTACTGCCACTACATGACAACACGTACCATAGGTTTTCCTTTGCTTTCAGCTCAGCTGACTTTGCCAAAACCACGCTCTGGGTGACTCTAGGACAAATCTGGACAGTCAGACTCTTATCTCAGTTTTAAGAGTCCATTAGACTGGCTTTGGCTGCAACCCAGAATCATTCTGGGCATTTAGTATAACCCAGGAAGCAGATTTTGGAGACATAAGTTCACAGACATCATGGTGACCTATAAGATGTTGCAGGAAGCTCGAAAATTCGAAGGGTGATATCCACTAGAGAAAACAGTCCTGTAACTTGTTCCCCACAGAAATATCTACAGGAGCCCCACATCAAAATCTTTGTCACCACACAGGATGGTGCTTTTCTAGTAATCTTCAACACAACTCAAAATGACACATTTCTAGTGCTTCTATTGTGTTGTGTCATACTGTGCCAGCCCTCTGCCTGATTGCTACATTATATCTATTAATGGTCACCTTGAAAAGTGTCCCTTGATAAATGTCATCTTGGTTCTGGCAGCACTTATATTAGGAAATGGTGGCTGTGCATAAGGTGTTGCATGTAGTGTTCACGACATTTATTTCTCCCTTCTCTGTCACTTAGTTATAACAATTCATATTCTGATTTTGTATTTAAAACAGAGCTGGATTTCTCAAAGTAAGGAGTTGACTTCCTTGTTTTGTGCAGAATCCCAGGATTATCTTCCTCAAACTTTAGAGCTTTGAAATGGGAGGGTATTCTTGGTTATTCTACAAGGACAACTTCATTTTGATCTGTGTTACAAATTGGATCTTTGAAACTGGGACCCTCTCTTGTGTCCAAAAGGATCCTAAAACGGGACCATGCAGACTTTCTAAACTTTTGATGTAAGTAAAGTCAATTTCTGGTTACTTAGAAGCGTAACTTGAAAGATAAATTGTCAAGATATCAACATTTTGAGATTAGAAAGGCAGAAGACTCAATTAACTCTGAAGCAGGAGACTCCAAAGAAGACTGAACAAATTGCCATGTTTCTCTGACAGCTAGTTTGTGTGCAGCTACTCTGTATTTTTAATCACAGAACAGTATGAGAAAGGTGTATTGCAAGAGCCCAATGACGGTGTAACAGGATAAAAATCTTGGGAACATTCCTATTTATCTTAAAATCAGATTAATCTGGGTCCTTAAACAGTAAAAGTCTATGCATAATCATGGTTATTGCCCAGCATTGCCGCAGGACAGAATTAGGACGTTTGGGTGCCTTAATTGTGCATTTGTTATCTTAACACATCTGGATCTCTTTGAAGTATAACTTTAAATGTCTCTTGATTTTAGGGTTTTTAATGTCTGGGGTGATTGCAACATCCATGTAAGGTCAGAAACATAATGCTTAATCTTCCATTGGTCTTAATTTACGCATTGGGTTTAAGGTGGCCAGAGAACTCATACACAGCTTTGCTGCAAAATCTGCTTATGTGTCCTCGCCTTCGGAAGTGTTTGGCACCTGCTTAACTCTTTTTCTGCTGCAGTCAATGGCATCATAAAGCTGCTTCTACCTTGCATTTTCTTGCTTATTTTTTGATTGTTTCTTTTTCATTTTCCTTAAGGATTGATGCTGATTTGTTGCTTGGTCAAAAAGATTTGGCTTCTGCCCTTCAGATTACTTTTGTCAGTCCTCATGCATCATAGGGGTGGAGAAGAAATAATTGGCCTATAACTTTGCACAGCTCAGGGAAAACATACAATTAGCATTGCTGAAAATTGTTGCCGGATGAAATTGGTGAGTTGAAAAGTTAAAAGCCAAAGAGCCCTAGAAGTTGGAACATTTCTGTGTTTGCTTAGGATGTTTATGATCTTTAAACATCAGCTATACCTCTGGCTCTTGTTTTCATAATGAAGTATCTCCTGAGAGTTCTTCCACCGGCATTGTCAGTGTTAGCGTGGGAGACATCAAAGTAAAGCTAGATAACTGGCAACTGGCATGGCAGCATGGGGTAAAAGGTGAACGCTTTGTGAAATGATGCCTGCAGGCTGTGTATTACAGATCAAATGCAGGCTCTCCCGAGCTTTAAAAACAGAGCACCATAAAACTCTAGGTGACTCCCTTAATGGGTTTAAAAATAATTCTCCTGAACTCACTCCCTGTCGTTCAAATAGTCTCTCACCTGTGATAGAGAACAGTGGCAGGCCACAATGAAGGAATGAGAGGGGAGAGGAGACATAGAGCAGGAAGGAGCCAGAGACAGCTGGCAGTCTCGCATTATAACATAGCTGCCTCAGCGCTCCCCAGGGCCAGGGGCCAGGTGCAAGGGTAGATGTTCAAAGGAGGCTGAGAAGGGAGATGCCTAAATCTCACATAAAATCATTGTAAATTGGACAATTATTTGCCTTAGACTTCTATGCTCTGTAGTAGTCTCTGTGACAGGGAGAAAAGGAGTGTACATATCTTAGGCATTAAAAGGTGAGATTGTATTTTGACATTTCTTCTTTCTCCCTCATGTGCAGTTTGCTGTGCCCCACTCCTTCCTTTACAATCCTGTTTTTATTCCAAGTGTAAAGTCTGAAGCAGTTTGATTGGCAAGGATTGTGTTGGGGGGGGCCAATTCATTTGAAAGGATATAGCAGAAACAAGCAAAGAGATATGGAACCAGTCTGAACAGAATCTTCTATGGGCTCCTTGAGGTCATGGAGTTTGGGTAAAAGCAATCCCAAAGGATCCAAAATATTTATCCACTTGACTGTCCATTTATATCCACATGTGGTGGGGAGATGCCAACCCAGACCTATTTATTTTCCCACCAGTTCTCCCCTGTCAGTGTCATTCATGCCAAGGCATAACTTGTTCCCTAATCTTGGTCTGTTACTTCGTGTCACTAAAATACCCCTAAGAACAGTCCCTTGTTCTCACCAAATGCTACCAAAGGTATCTCAAGTACTCCAGCAACCAAGGAGAGCCAATATGTGGTATTTCTAATAGAAACAGAAACCTGAGAAAGCTGAAATCCTTCTGAGGACCTTTTCACAGCCAGAGTGGACTGCCAAGCCAGATGTACCTTAATCTTTGCACCAGTGGAAAACTTCCCAAAGTATGTTTCTATGATTTTTTTCTCTTTTTATTTTTTTCTGTCCAACTAATGAATTCTTCTCATGGTGGTTGAGCTATTTCATGGCACAATTTTTGTACTTCATGCATGAGTTTCTAGGCCTCCAGGTATCTCTTGCCCCTCGCCCTGCTCAGAGCAGAGTGAGGTTCACAGTCAGTTTACACACAATCTAATACCAGGTCTTACTGTATCTTAACCTCAAGCCCTGTCACCAGCTCCCTAGAGCATATGCCAATCAAAGGAGTGACATGACTGTTTCCTCGCCAAAGAGCAATTGATTCTCTGTTGTCCATGGGTAGTTAGGAGCACTTTACAGGGACAAGACTGCATATTTCTGGGGAAGGAGTGAGAGGAGGAGTTAACAAGGATTGTGTCCGTAGTGGCGTGATGAGAGCTGGAAGGCTGGGACCGATTCAGTGGCACAGTGGTCACAGATGCTCTAGAAAACCTTCATTTCACTGCCTCAGAAAATGCTGATTCTGAGGAAAGGGGTTTATAACCATGGTAGCTTGGGGGTATGAGCTTGGGGGTATGCCACAAAATCCACAGGTGATGGTACAACACTGAGCGTAGCAGGTCCTGGATCCTTAGTGAGTTGGAAGTGATGCTGATGACAAGGAGTCTGAGCCAGGCTCACTGGTAATGGCAGGAGGAAGGTGCCTCAAATCCATGGTTCTGCGAAAAATGCGAGTGGTGTAATTGGCACTAGGGAGCAGGTGTGAACACCCCAGAGGCATTACCTGAAAACAGCCACAGCCACTTAGAAACCAAATCCCAGCCACCCTCAGAAATGCTTCTCCTCTTGCAGCTCTGCTAACAGCTTCCTCAAGGGGGAATAGCCCTGCTGTTCTTGTCACTGCATGGAGATCTAATTGGGACTCTTTGGAACAGCCAGACCATGAAGGAGCAATTTACTGCAGGCTCTGCCTAGGAAATGAGAACCATGCCCCTGTGAGATGGGTCTGGTCTACTCCCAGCCCAAAGCTCTGGGAACAGGGGCAGAAGAGGAAGGAATGCTTGGAAAGCACATAAAAATGGTCATCTGGAAAAGGCAGCCAGTATGGGACTGCACGTGTTCAACAACAAACTGAAGGAGGGTGGGGGATTTTGTTATTTCCATGCTGTGGGGGCCAAGCTTTAAGCTATAAGATGGGGAGGGTGGATCTTAAAACTTCATTATAGGGAGTGACAGCCTGTGTGTAAGGCCAGAAACCTGGCCCCAAAGAGAGGGTTGTTTAGTGGCAGTGTTACCTAGCAGGCAAAGATCAGGACATCCTTCTTAGACAAGACTGCCTTGTGATGTGATGTGAAACCTGTTTCTAGGGGACTATGACTGAAAATAGATGTGAGTGGAAGCACACATTCTCCTCTTTTTGAGGGCAAGGAAGGAAGGCAGATGGAGGTGTCTGATAGCTGCAGAAACCTCTTCCCATTTGATCTTAGTGACTGCTGGATCTATGCAGAAGAGGTTGAGAGGTTGCTCAAGGTCACACCAGAAAGGGTGTAGTTGCTGCTGGGTTGGGGTTGAGACTTAGACTGCCCCATTTCAAATCTACTTGGACCTCAGTCACCCTCCGCTGTGTCCTACCAGGAAGATGGAAGGGAGTGTCAAAGCTGCTAACAGCTGTCAGTCCTTTCCTTGAAGCAGGTTTTGTCCCTATGGCAGAGGGACAACCCTGGGCTTTGGGAAACATGCTCTCTTCAAAAAATGCAGAAAACAGACACAGCAGTTTTCACAGCAGTTTCTGGGCTCTTCTTTGAGATCTTCTGGGGAGTTTGTTTGAGATCATCATGGAATTCCTGGGAATCCTCTGAGGAACTTGAGGGTGCCTGCTGCTGGCAGGTAAGGATAGCCAGGTAAGGATAGCCATAGGAGGCCTTGACTGGTGAGAAGTTCTAGTAAGCTCTAGCAGCTGCTAACAAGCTCTGTCAGCTTTCCAAAGGGCGCTTGGAGCCTTTGTTCCAGCTGATACCTGATTAGGGAGGGTCAAACACCCTTTTAGCCCACACTAGGGAGAGGCCTATATAAGAGCCAGGCCTAGGGCACAGTGAACAGACAGCAGTTTGCACAGAAGGGTACAAAGAAGGGCTGGGTAACACTGTTCAGACCAGTACATGTGCCCTCAGCTACAGTGGTGATGCACCACAGGGCACAGTTGCTGGCAGCTATTGGAGCAACTGACCCTGCAACATCAGAGGCTTTGACCCAGACAGAGTTGCAGAAGGAGGACACAGCTCTGCATGTCTCGAGCTGCAGGGAGTGCCTGGGTCCTTTTGCTGAGTCTGGGGCTGATGGTCTCCTTACCTGCAGTATGCAGTGGCTGAAGGGCTATGCTGCCAAGTCAGGGAGCTGTGGGAGGAGGTCAGCAGGCTGCATGCCATCWGAGAGAATGAGAAAGAGATCAACCAGATCTTCTCTAAGACTTCAGCTTCAGGAGCCCAAACCTCCAACTGCAGCAGAGGAGCAGACAGAGCCAGTGCCTATCGGGTCAGAAAGTGGAAACTCCCATGATAATGAAGGCTGGAAGCTGGTGACTTCTGGTACCAAGAGGAAGGCTCCTGCTTCACCTGAAGACTGGCAGCTTCAGAATAGGCTCACTCCCCTTGTAGCTGCTGTGCTGGGAACATGGTCAAATGGAGTATCTGAGCAACCTGAAACTACACCAGAGCACCAGGAGAAGAGGCAAGTGATAGAAGTTGATGACTCCCTTCTGCAGGGGATGGAGGTCCCCATCTGCTGACCTGACCTACCTTCTAGAGAGGTTTACTGCTTGCCAGGAGCTCATGTTTGGGATGTTGTAGAGAGGCTGCTGAGGCTTGTCCAGCCCTCAGACTATTAACCCATGCTGTTCTTCCTTGAGGGCATGAACAATACTGCTGGGGAGACATGGAAAGTATCAGTCATGACTCCAGGGCTCTAGGGGCAGAGGTAAAGGGCATGGGGACCCAAGGGGTGTTCTCCTTGATCCTGCTGGTGAGGGGGAAGGGCCTGAGAAGGACTGGATGGATCCTGTGGGTCAACAATTAGTTGTGCAGCTGATGTTGACAACATGGTTTTGGTTTCTATGACCATGGGACCTTCTTTGAGGACTGAGAACCACTTAGAAGAGATGGGATCCACCTGGCAAAGGGGCAAAAGTGTCTTTGCCAACAGGCTGCGCAACCTGGTAAGGAGAACTTTCAGCTAAGAATGATGAGGGAGGGAGAGCGACCAAGTGAGAACATGGTGGATGGCATTGGCAAGCAAAGGGTCTGGCATGAGGCATCTTAATCCACAAAACAGAGTTGAAGTGGAATCATCCCAACTGTATGCATGTAAATAAGGAAGTGCCTATGGAACAACATTATGGGGAAAGCTCTTGCACCCTTTTGGGGTAATCAGCACACTAGACTGCCTCTCTGAAGTGCCTGTACACTAATACATGCAGCATGAGGAATAAACAGAAGAAATTAAAAGCCTGTGTGCATTTACAGGGCTACGATACCAGTGGGATCATGGAGACATGCTAGGACAGTTCATGCAGCTGGAGTGCTGTGGTGGCTGGATACAGGTTCTTTAGCATGGACAGGCTGGGAAAATGAGAAGGGGAGTTGCCCTTTGTGTGAGAAAGCAACTGGAATGCATGGAGCTTTTGCCTGGGGACAGGTGAGGAGTCAGCTGAGAGCTTATGCGTCAGGGTTAGCAGGCAGACAAATAGGGATGAAATTGTAGTGGGTGTCTGCTATAGACTGATCAGGAAGAAATAGATGAGGCCTTCTTCAAACAGTTGGAAGAAAGTTCACGTTCACAGGCCCTGGTCCTCATGGGGGACTCTAAACACCCAGTTATTTGCCAGAGGGACAACAAAGCAGGTCACAAGCAATCCAGGAGGTTTCTGGAGTGCATTGATGACAACTTCCTAGTATAAGCAACTGAGGAGCCAATGAGGAGAGGTGTTCTGCTGGACCTCATACTTACAAAAAAGGAAGAACTAGTTGGGGACGTGAAAGTTGGGGGCAGCCTTGGCTGCAGGAGCCTCAAGATGGTGGAGTTCAGGATCCTGTGAGCAGGAGGCAGGGCAAAAAGCCAGATCATAACCCTGGACTTCAGGAGAGCAGGCTTTGGCCTGTTCAGGAACCTGCTTGGAAGAATCATGCGGAATATGGCCCTGGAAGGAAGAGGGGTCCAAGAGAGTTGGTTGATACTCAAGGATCGCCTCCTCCAAGCTCAAGAATGGCTCATCCCAACAAGCAGAAAATCCTGCAAAGGTCGTAGGAGGTCTGCAAGAATGAACAAGGAGCTCCTGATTAAACTCAGACATAAAAAGGAAGTGTACAAGAGGTGGAATTGGGTACAGGTGACCTAGGAGGATAATGGAAACACGGTCTGAGCATGCAGGAATGGTTTGAGGGAAACCAAAGCCCACCTGGAGTTGAACTTGGCAAGGGACATGAAGGGCACCAAGAAAGGTTTCTACAAGTACATACACAACAGAAGGAAGGCTAGGGAAAATGTGCCGCTCCCTCCCCTCCCCCTGCCCCCGAAATGGGGCAGGGGCCTTGGTGACAAGGAAAACAAAAAGTAGTACTCAGTGCTTTCTTTGCCTCAGTATTTACTGGTAAGTCCAGCCTTCAGGAATGCTAGGTCCTTGATGCCAGAGGGGAAGTCTGGAGCAAGGAAGACTTTCCCTTGGGTGGAGGAGGATAAGGTTAGGGAACACTTAAACTAGACATGCACAAGTCAGTGCACCCTGATGGCATGCACCTGCAAATGCTCAGGGAGCTGGCTGATGCCATTGTGAGGCCACTCTTGATTACCTTTGAAAAGTGTGGCAATCAGGAGAGATTCCTGAGGACTGGAAGAAAGCAAATGTTACATCACTTCAAAAAGGGCAAGAAGGAGGATCCAGGGAACTACAGGCCAGTCAGCCTCATCTTGATTCCTGGGAAGGTGATGGAGTAACTAATTCTGGATACCATTTCCAGACACTTGAAGGACAAGAAGGTGTTTGGGAGTAGTTGGCATGGATTTGTAAAGGAGAAATCCTGCTTAACTAACCTGATAGCATTCTACAATGAGATGGATGGCTTGGTGGATGAGGGGAGAGCAGTGATGATGTTTACATTGACTTTAGTAAGTCTTTTGACACTGTCTCCCATAACATCCTCACAGACAAGTTGATGCAGTACAGGCTAGATCAAGCGATCAGTGAGGTGAACTGAAAACTGCCAGGCTCAGAGGATTGTGATCAGCAGCATGAAATCTAGCTGGAGACCAGTCTCTAGTGATGTCCCCCAGGGGGCAATACTGGGGCCAATACTCTTTAACATCTTCATTAATGACCTGGATGATGGGACTGAATGCACCCTCAGCAAGTTTGCTGATGATACAAAACTGGAAGGAGTGGCTGATAAGCCAGAAATTTGTGCTGCCATTCAGAGGCACCTCAACAGGTTACAGAAATGGGCAGATGGGAACCTCATGCAGTTCAACAAAGGGAAGTGCAAAGTCCTGTACCTGGGGAGCAATAACCCTAGGCACCAGCATAAGCTGGGAGCTGACCACCTGAAGAACAGCTTTGCAGAGAAGGACCTGGGTGTCCTGGTGGACAGCAAGCTGACCTTGAGCCAGCAACGTGCCCTTGTGGCAAAGAAGGCCCAAGTATCCTGGGCTGCATTAGGAAGAACATTGCCAGCACATTGAGGGAAGTGATCCTTCCCCTCTCCTCAGCCCTGGTGAGGCCACACCTGGAGTACTGTGTCCAGTTCTGGGCTCCCTAGTACAAGAAAGACATGGATTTACTGAAGCAAGTCCAGCAAAGGGCCATAAGAATGATTAAGGGGCTGGAGCATCTCTCATATGAGGAGAGGCTGAGAGAGCTGGGACTGCTTAGTCTGGAGAACAGAAGGTGAGAGGGGCCTTAGAGATATTTATAAATATCTGAAGGGAGGGTGTAAAGAGGACAGAGCTAAACTCTTCTCAGTAGTGCCCAGAGACAGGACAAGAAGCAATGGGCGCAAACTGAAACACAGAAAGTTTCATCTGAACATAAGTAAAAACTTTCTTACTGTGAGGGTGACTGACCACTGGAACAGGTTATCCAGAAAGATTGTGGAGTCTCCATTCCTGGAGATATTCAAAACCTGACTGGACATGGTCCTGGGCAACTTGTTCTAGTTAACCCTGCTTGAACAGAAGCGGTTGGACCAGATGATCTCCAGAGGCCCCTTCCAACCCCAGCTGTTCTGTGATTGATCCCGTAAGTAATGTTCAGCATCAGTTACTTATCTTCAGAACTTGCTATTTCCTTCCTCTACTTTGCAGTGCTCAAAAGAATTTTGAAATCCTGTGGAAATAACTATGCAGTGGTAGGGTTCTGCCCTTAAATATGTACAATGGCATGTTTTGCTTTAGGAACAGTGTGTTTTGAGACATGGAGGATCACAGACTTTCAGGTCCTTGTCCCCTCTGGGAAGGCTGGCTGGGACTGGACAACAACAAAGAACCTGAACACAGCATCCTACCTCCTCTGGGCAATATCAGTTGTGTCTTACTGAGCAAGTAGTACAAGGGGTGCCAATGGAGGCTCTGAGTTCACGTCTTGCTGATGGTAGGAGCTTCTAGCATGCTATGGCATTTACTTATTAGATTCCCCACTCCCCCCCACACACACACCCACAAGGGAGACCTAGGAAACCATTTAAATTTGTGTAGGTGATGTCAAGTGTTCAAATGCTAGCAACTGCCAGACTTATAGTTGCCATTGTAATCTTGCATATGTGCTTTGATACAGCGTTTGGTATCCTGATTCCCTGCACTCCCAAAAGGCCTGCATAGGGACCTGAATTATGGTTGTCCAAATAAGCTTGGATCTGGCATTTCCAGCTTCTGAGTGCCTAACTCTCCCACCTAAATAGCCTTTGACATTGTGTAATGTGAGTGTGCATACATGGTAGATGACATGGCATTCTCTTCTGTGTGGAGCATAGCTCAGAGTGCTAAGCAGTCAGTGTGCAGGTTACTCTGGAGTTGTATGACTTGGAGGGTCTTGTATCCGAGAGCTGACCCTGATCTTCCTCTGCTCCTGAGCCCTTAAACATTTGTAGATTTCCTATTACAGTGGTCTTACTTTTGCAGGCAGCTTTGAAATGGTTGTGTCACTTGACCCTCATTGAAGCCAAAGGCATGGTTCTGTTGACTGCTGAGTATCACCTGCGGTATCCTCTCTGGAAATCCCCAGAGGTGCAGAAGTCCTCCATTCTCTGCTGAGCCCACCAATGTTTGTTACAGTATGATAAAAGACAAAACACTTTCTCTGGGAGGGTGGACTTAAAGTTCTTAAATCCTTACAGGGATTCATATTATTGGTATTACCTCAATAGAGGCCAGAAGCTTGGGAACAGGTTTTGGCTGAGGGTTAGGTAAGCAAGCCATGAGAGTTCAACATGGATGGGAAGGCACAGAGGATTGAGAAATCAGGTCACTGGCTGGGAAATTTCATCTGAGTTCTGGGTTCTAATTTCAAGATGACTGTAAGACCCGTGTACATCTCCCTGTTTGTGGTGTGGGGAGCATGATGCAAGCATTAAGGTTATTGATTTTAGTTTGTAGAAGTCTTATTACAGACTGGAGTGCTGGGGTTCAATGATGTCCATGCATGTGGTCTCAATTTACAATGCTGTGCTGAAAGTATTTGTGGGTTAGGGTAGGGAACACAGCTGCAAAGGCCCAGATCTGCACAGAGACTGTGGTGCCTGACTGCCTTGGAGTGATTCCTCAGTGATGAACTTGAGGGCATGAAGCATTCAGTACCACAGCCATGAACCCAACCTACATCTCCTCATATTGTGGCAGCTCTCTGGCTTCTCAGTTGACTGTCTCCAGGTTTGGACAGTGCTTCCTTTTATCTCTCTCCTATTTATCTGTGAAAAAACTTCCTCATCTGCATCTTAATTTTTGTTTTTTTCTCAGAGTGGCCCTTTGACTGGCCTTGGCAAGATATGCCTTGGCATATCTTATTGAATTGGGTCCTTCCTTGTTCACATACTGTTGGAAATAATGAAGCCTCTACAAAAAGTATTTTGCTAACAATTCTGCTGATCCAAATCTGTGAGCAGGACGCATCCAGCTGTTTTTCCCTTAGCTGTGAAGAATGTGGCATGGTATCAGGTGTAAGGAATATTTTTTGGTATAACTTTACCCAGTTCTTTCTCTGATGCTCACCGCGCTTTGGAGGTGGTCTGCAAAGCAAACCAGAAGAAGAACAGAAGGCTTTGTTCCTCTTGGTTGCTTTTGTCTCTTTCTTCCTTCTGCAAACATCTTGGCTTTTGTCTGTCCACAGAAGACTTTGACTAGAAAATGAGAGAAATTATGTCACAAGATTAAAGCTGCCAGGGAAAGGGCCTACTTTAATTTCTCTGCATTGTTTGTGGTGTGTATGTCTCCCATTCATGGACCATGAACATCTTTTTGCAGCTGTTGCCCCAGCGCAGAATAAAAAGATGGTTAGAAGTGTAAAAGGACTAGGGTTAGCTCATTCAAATACCCAGATTGAGTGGGATTTTCAAATCACTGGGGTTAGGGAGAGTGGATACTGGAATTTAGCATCCAAGCTATCAGAAGCAGTTCCTGGTGCTTGGAAAGCAATCTTATATCTTGCAGTCTGTTGCAAGGTAATGTCCATCTCTACCAAGGTGTTCAGGAAACTTCCCTGCTACCCCACAGCCTGTCTTATGCCTGCTACACCTCACTGCAGTGTCTTTAAAACGTCATGGATCCCTTGATTTGGAAAAAGCAAATTCTGAACCACCTAATAAAGCTGTTTTATTTAAACAGACATTGAACAATACCATGAACAGCGGGTGCCAAGATGACAGTCCCTCTTATGGCATGATGGGGTGACTGTGGCCTTGATGCAGCAGAGCAAACCCCCATTACATGGCCCCTTCTGGCACAGCTCAGAAGGGAGAAGGCTTGGCTGGTACTCCAGAGCACTCATAGCGTTCCCTAACCACAGGCCACAGGAAGTGTCAGTGCTTGCTCGGAGAGATGATCTCATGTGAAAATGGGAACAGCAAATACTCTTTCCAGGATGCCTTTGAATCACCTCTGTGGTTGCTGGAAGAGAACAAACAATTACCCTGTTAGCTTGACAGAGCCATGTAATGGAAGAGATACAGCCAGTGCTGGGGTTGCTCTAACTTGTGCTTCACTTCTAGAAGCCCAGGTACCTGTTAGAGGTAGAGTTTTGACAATGAAACTTTCCAGTGTGTTTCCCTCTTCTGCACTGAGCCTCCAGCACCCTTCATGTATCAGAGGAGCTACGTTTAAAGCTAATGAAGAAGCCTTATACCACGTAGTAAGGTTTCCTGTTAGGAGCCTTTAATACCTAAGGCAATGTAAAAAGCTTTGGTAGAACAGAAAGTCAGCTTCTTCCTCACCTCCAAAGGTCTAGCTCAAGAACATAAATATCTCTCAATGAGAACCACAGTATAAAATCTAACCAAGGAGTCTGAAGATTGATTTGATGGCTTACTAGGTAGTGATGTCCCTCTCAGATACTCTGTTCCCCACCACTTCCTTGGAGATGTGCCCTGAACTGGAGAGGGCAATAATCCAAACCTGAACTGAACTACTTTCATAGCTGCATGCATTCATTACATTAATTTGCAATAGATGATAAAACTCTGATAAGTTGAGCCGATTCATATCTTTTGAAAGGAGAAGACACACTTGCTGGGAGGTGGAATATATCCCAGTAGCTTAAGGAACGGGATGTGGGAGTGGATCAGCCCAATGAATCATTCACAGACTGGTCAAAATATAGTTCAGTTTCCTATAAAAGGTGGTCATTTAAAGCAAGTTGTCTGAAGATCAGCTGAAAGTGATATAATCTTGTCTTTCCTCAGATCTGAAAGCTGGATAACTACGTTGTGGACCTAATCATACAAAAATGTTAACATTAATGACTATTAATAAATTCCCCATTTAAAGAAAACATCTGCATGTTACAGAATTCAAATGTTTGGAGATTCCCAGTTAGGACCATTTCTGAAAGGCAGTTTCCCTAAATTTAGGATTTTCTTGATATTTAACAATGATGTACGTTACAGCTGCTGTTTACCTAACCTGCTTCTTTTTAAGCTAATTGGTGGGAGCCAATTCAGGCCATGCTGGAGGATTTCTGTCCATCTCAATCTAATATGTAAAAATGGCCCCCTTGATTAATTCTTCCATATAATACCAGCAGTGAGATTCCACTCTCGATTGGAGATGCAATGAAAGAGAGGAGGCATGGGAAGATGAATGGGAAACAGACTTTCCTTGGAAGAAGAGCAAGGGTTGAATTGCTCACAATCTATAAATACCTCCTTGGGGAGATGATTTTGGACGTGAGAGAGTTTTATCTAGAAGGTGAAGACATAGGGATGTATCACCTTGGAAAAAGACTGTCAAAAGCAGTGTAGTGACTCTCTACAGCAGGGAAGGTAAGTGCTCTCCAGCTCTTGCAATTCCTGTGCTTCTCCTGGACCGCACTAAAATTGCTTCATTTCGATGCTGGAAGCAATATACCTTGTGCCTTTTCACATTCATCTCAGTGCATTTTAACACTAGATGAGCTTGCAACGGGGAGAGAAAAGAGGAAGGAGAGTGTTACTCAAATGAAAGATCAAGCTGTTGACTGTAGATTTAAAAACAGTTATAGAGGAAAGTCATAATCAGGAAAAGGCAAATCTGATGTAGTTTCTTGCCAGCTAGAGGGGCAGAAGCCACGGCAGCCATCTGTGGAGCTCTGTCTGAGTACACAGTGCTGTGAGTCTGGTCTCCCTCCGCCTCCATTTGTGCTTATTTAGTGTAGTGATCCTTGTTGAGTTGTAGCTTTGGCTAATCTGCTTGGCCTCTGTGAGGGAGATCTTGGCACACCCATAAGGCTATCTAAGAATGATTTCCCTGCAGATGCATAGAGAAGATTCCCTACATGCTGTTCCTTTTACTCTGCTGTTTTTTCTCTTGAGAAGTCGGTTAAATCACAATTAGAAACATGCACTGGAATATTTTCATACCACATATCATTAGGTATTTTTTCACTGAGTTGCAGTTCTGGTTGCCTTTCATTTGCTATCATTATTCAGAGACCACACCCAGTGAATTGGTATACTTTGCTTGCACTGCTGTTGTCATATCTCTGATGCCTTCCTGAGTTGTATGCTGTAGCCAAATGTAAACTAATGTGCCCGATTCAGGGATTACCAGGTGAAGTCCCCTGGTCTGTGTGATGAAGGCGGCAAGGGTAGGTTGCCAATATGGCCTGTCTGGTCTTCAGCTATGAATGAAAGAAATCTGCTAAGGGCAAGACCAGTGGTGGAAATTGTTGGCCAAAATGGGAGATAGCAGAAATCCTTACCTGCTGACATCTTTGAGATCTTGACAAATGAGCAGGACGTGGATGCAGGCAAGGGGTAAAAGCATGAAGTGGAGAGTAAGTGCTCCATGAAAATGCTCTGGTTGAGCTTGGAAGAAAATTATGTGTTTTCAGCCTGTTTGAAAATGGAACAAAAGAAGTCTGATGTGGTAAGCACTGCTGTTTATCCAAAGCATGGGAGCCAGGATAGTACTGGACAAAACTGCTGCCACAGGCAAGCATGGGCAAGACATGTGAGGAAAGAAAGACTTGCTGCCTATAATCAGACCACTTGTTCTTAGCACCAAAGCTGCTTCACTGTGGTTCACAGTCACTCTGGCATGGCCCGAGATCCTGCACACCAAATTATTTGGGAGTGAATTTCAGAGTGCTCTATGTGCCTCTGTATTTGCACAGCTGAAGTGGTAACAAGACTCATGGCAATTAAAGCAGAACAATTCTACTGCTGCCGCAGCCTGTCCATAATACTTAAGAGGGGATTCAGCAAATTCAAATGACCCCTCGTCATACCAACTGCAGTCCATCTATGAGCAAAGAGGCTAGATTAATCACATGTGTTCTGGTGCTAAATATTTTCTTCATTCCCATGCTGTGACAAAGAGGGACAGGTTAAAGCAAACAAGAGATCCAGGACATTGGAAACCATTGGAAGCCCCGGAACAAATTGGGATCAGGAAGTACAAGGACAACCTGTGGATCAAAGGGTATGAATCCACGTTCCCAAATAAAGGGGTGATTATGTGAGCAGTTAAGGAGGGATTAGAATCGTAGGTGATAATAGTAAGCAGCTGGAAAGGAAGGCCATAAAGAGCCAGAAATAAAATAAAAGGCAGGTGAAAAAAAAGAACAGGTGAGGAAGATGTGATGGAAATCTTACCCCAATTAAGAATTTAAAATATGAAATGCTCTCTGAGGTGCTGTGACTCCAACTTATACTCTGGCTTGTTTCTCATCTTCCTGGGTTCTGATCTGGGCAGAAGACTCTATATTCCCTGGAGCAGGGATTCTCTTAGGATTCTCTTGTGATAAGCATGATCCCAGAAGTGTTACTGAAATACCACTTCTATCTGACAGGACTGTGGTCAGGCAGATAACTATTCTAGATGCCTTCAGCATTTCCTTTATACTAGCTGCTTCCTAGCTGGCTGCTGGAGGCTTAGAGCAGTCTACTGTGATTTTAGGAACCTAGAAAATTATTGTGTTGAGTTGGAGGGAAAAGGCCTGTCAGATTTTGTCAAAAGCACTAAACATCCTGTGTTAGGAGCTGTTTTTCATCTTTGCTGCAGGCTTGTAGCTGGAATGGAACCAGGAGGCTTTGCGGCTCATACCAAGAGTCACAATTGCTTGAGCTACAGCACATCATGCTGTCTTTCAAAGAGTTTTAGGCCCAGAAGACCTGGGCCTAAGTCCTGTGCCTGTTCTGCCTGTAGATCCATAGCAAATGGTAACTCTTACAGGAAGGCTAAGTTGTTCTGGCCTTTCAGTGCATTCTTCTTTCTTTCTTATGTGGTTAGTCTACACCTAAGGTTCAGGGAAATGGCTTTCACATGCAGATTGGACCCATCTTTGCACTGATACAGGAGAGCTCCATCATTACAATTTTTGTTCTTCATAAATTTTACATGGCGTCATTGTATTTTCCTTTTCAATGCTCAGGAAACTCTTTGAACCTAAAGATCAAAATGCCTGACAGAAAGGAAGGTGTAAAGCCAAGTAAACTTGAATTTGCTTTTGCTTTTCACTGCAGAAAAAGAATCCATCCCAAGCCCTTCATATTGATGTATAACCTGATCTCTTTGCTACAGCTCTCCTCTTTGTTTCTTCTCCCTGAAAGAGCCATCAGGTTCGTGTATGGCAAACCAAGCTGTGTTTAGGACACCGAGAAGGCAATGATGTGTCCTGACACCTCCAGCCCTAGCTTGTGGGTTTTCAGAGCTGTGATACCTATCAGGACTCTGGTGGAACAGGAAGAGGTAAGGTTATAGTAGGAGTTGCACCGCTTGTACACCATGTATGCACAGGCCACCTTCCTGTAAGGCTAGAAGGAAAGCTAGGATTTACTATCCATCAGCTAGGATTTGGGCAAGGAGGGCTGGTGTTTGGCTGTTTTTGTGGGCATGTGTTGTACAGCAGAGCTGCTCCTCCTCCAGAGAAATTTCCAGGTCTTATCACACTTTAGTGAAAAGTGGCACTCAAAAATACCAGGCTTTGGGGCCAGGATCTCACCTGATGTGGGCTGTTTCCTGTTGTGCCATGGCAGTGTGCATAGGTGATGATTTAGTGATGGTGTCTTTAAGGACAGCGCATCCCAGGAGGGCCTAAGAGCTTCTCATTGGTCCTAGATGAGTAATAGCAAGCTCTTCCAAACACATTGGGCACAGATTAATTTCCAAGAGCCACTGATGACTTTGACCCTAAAGTTCTGATGCAAAAAGATGAAAATATCCAGTTCAGAGTCATCTCCAGCATCTAACTGCACTCAGGCCAGTCTCTTGTTTTTTTATAGCTTCCTGATTTGTCTCATCTGCTACACAACTTCTGCTGGAAAGATTGCCAGACCATGAATGAACCATAAGCCAGCACAATGGGTGCTTTACTGGCTGTGGTCTCATGCACTGGGCTGGTGAGTTGTTTGTTAATGTTTTCCTAGTCATATCCTTCCTTGGCTTTTCTAGCCAATGGCTATTTGCCAAAAGCACCTTTTTACAGCTAGATAATGGAATTGTTGCAATTGGAGCTGCCTCAAAGTCTGAATGAATTTTAAAGGGGAAATATCATGACAATTGGGGGATATTAATATCTCTTTTGAGGCCACAGCAAATCTGTGGAAGTGCGAAGTTATTTCTCCTTCTTCACCCTTCAACCAGTTCCTAAAATGTTCTCTCAAACTTAACTAAAATCCCACACTTGTAACTACTTGTAATATCGTCACTGTGAATGCCCTTGATAGAATAGAAAAATGTGTAATAAATAAAAAGAGACTCTCATAAACAGTAAAAGAGAGGCTTTAAAGTTGGAAATAGTGCCTTGCTAACCAGGTCTTTGAAAAAGATTTCAGTGAAGGACACTAGGTCGCTATAGACTTCCTCTGGAAACCTGGTAGGTTTGTTTAGTTTTTGTTGTTGGGTTGGGTTGTTTTTTTTTTTTTGATTAATTTCTCTATCTGTCACAGATGAACCTGAGCTCCAAGGGGTGGGAACAGTCTGGTGATACTGGTTTGAGATTTGGAGGTCACTGCTCGGTTTGTGGCTCTTACAGAGACTTCCCAGTGTGAATTTAGGCTAGCATGTGAAACATGACAATTCATCTAAAGACACTGTTTAGGTGATTCTAACTCTCTTCTGGTGGACAGCATCACCCACAGCTGACGAAAAGAGTCTGTTCTGTTGGGTCCCTTTTCTCTTTTAAAAGAACAGAAGAAAAGAGAAAATAAAATGCAGCATGGACACTAAATTTCCAGGCTTCCAGTCTCTTGTTACTCTTAAATTAGTTCTTACAGCTTTGCTTCCCCCTAAAACGTCTCAAGCAGCCCTAGAATGTGGTGGCCATAAGGGTCCTGTGAGAGAGGCTGGGAGTGATTCGCTGTTGCACTTTTTGTCTGTGGATGTAAAAATGGGGGTTGGTTTTTTAAAAGGGTACATCTACCTATTTCCAACCCTGTGCAGGGAGCCAGGGCCTGGGGTCCGAGTTAGCTTTCTTCTAGTTCTTGCAACACCACTACTAATGGAGATTCGACTAACCAGATCTGCTGTCAGTTGTATCCATCCAGCTGTTACAGTGAAATCAGTGCTATTCCACTTATTTTAAGTTTAGACTAACACTTAGCTTCAGAAGGGTTTTACAGGCCTAGCTGATGCCTGGGCAGGTTTTGGACACTTTTGCTGCTGATTACATCACATGCAAATTGTCTTCTGTACCCAGAAAGATTTCTGTTAACATATTCCTAGATATGAATTTTACTTTTGTTCTGCCAGCAGAGCTAAAACTAAAGGAGGAGAGAACAGTGGGGAGGCAAATCCTTTTTGGATTTACATGAGCATAGTCTCAAGTCTGTGTAAAGTAGGAAGAAATTCCTGGGCTTGATTTACTGCTCATTAATATCAGTGCTAGTGTCTCTACTGGCTTTAACTTGCACTGTCCTGACCTGCCTTCCCTCAGTGATGAATGCATAAACTGCAGTTACTCAACATGATGCCCTGCAGTAGCTGCCTTCTCCACTGACTCCCTAGTTGTGTTCTGGGTTTTGTAAGCAAAAAAATCAAGGAAAGCTTGCCTTGCTTCCTTGCAGTTCTTCAGGCTGTCAGCAGTTAAAGTGAGAAAAGGCCAGGCCGGCCAGTGATCACAACCCTTTGCAAGGTGGAAAGCACCAATCAGTCTCATCAGAGAAATGCAAGAAGGGGTGTTACTGTGAACAGGGAACTTGTGTGAGGAGAAGGAAGCTGATGCTGGAAGGGTGGTGTGGAGCAGAGCAGGACTGTGAGAAATGAAAGCAGGGGCTAAGGGTCAAGCTTGAAAAGCAGTGAAACTTATCCAGTGTTTCTCTTGTGCTGTCCACAGTACATTTCATCCATATGCTTCCAGTTTGATTTCCTTATGTACCTGGTGCAATTCTCACATTACAACCCCAGCTCTGCCAGTCCCTTCCAGCAGCAATAGCAAGTGAAGCAACTGTCAGCATATGCTCAGGCATGTTAAAGTGAATAAAACAGGTACATCCCTTTGTTGGTGGTTGAAGGGAGGAGTGTTGGGGGAGTTTGACGGGAAGGCACTCAGTGTAGGCACTGAGCTGTGAAACCTTAGGAACAGACAGCTCTGTATCTGTGGCACACATACTGAAGCCATTTTCCCCAGGCAGTGAGGTAGATAGCACCTGATGGACTGTGGCTTGCTGTGTTTGTTTTGTATTTGGTTTTTGAACGTGTGGTGGCTGTCTGCATGTGCGCACTCAGATAGGACACCTGGCTTCTCCACTGGGGAAACTCTTAGATGCAAACAGATGGAGAAGCTGTCAGAGGGAGTTTCACTCTAGTGAAATTCAACTGTAGTTGAGGTACACGGAGCAAATGGCATTTAGGCATCTGCTGGCCTAGTTGTTTCACTTCCCTGCCTCCCCTCCCCTTCCCCCCAACCTGCAGCAAGTCTGGGAGACATATGAAGCATATTGCTGTGAGGTTTTAGAATACTTGGCAATGAGGGAAGTGTCGGGTGAAAGATAAAGCCAGAGGTACCTTTTTTGTGGTGCGAGCCAAAGATTATTGCAGGTTTGGAGTTTCTGGGCAAGGATTTTGCAAGAGAATCTGTTTTGTAACTTTTTTCTTTTATTGTTTCCTGTGTAGACAACATGCTTAGCTGGTTCATTACAGCATTTACCAGGAATTTGTTCTAGGACAGGATTAATTAATTTGACTGTCAACATGCTGGTTTTCCACTTCAGTTCTGTTTTGCAGTCCCCCTTGGGGGAAAGACATCCATCCAGGGGCAAATGCTTATGGTGACGGGCATGCTGGGGTCTCCTTTTCCTCGGAAGCCACATTTATTTTAGGGATGGAAAGATGTTTCCAGTATGTTTACAAGGATTTTAACCTAGAACTTTTTTAGAAGTGGTTGCAGTTTGGGGCACTTGTGTATGCCAGCAGCAAATTCCATTTTGATTACCTTTTGTTCTGACTCTTGGGTCCCCTTGAAAGAGGACCCAGGGAGGTGACTGGAGAAACTATTGGAGAGAAAACAATAGAGGTCATTCAGCTTTGATCATCCTTTCGAATGGAATGGCTGGGAATAAAATAAGGCACAGGAAAAAGCGACAGTCTGAACCTCTGGGAGAAAAGAAGAGCTGGCAAGGCTTTGATGGGATATCAAGGAGTCATGAGAAGGACAGGATCTCCCTTTTTTCACCCTTCTTTTCAAACGAAGTTTGTCTGGAAGGAGATAGGCCAACACAGGCAGATTTCCTCCCTGCTTGGCTCAGAGACAAAACCAAATGCAGGAGAGGAAGTTTGCTTTCAGCCTCTTGTGCCTCTGAAGAGACAAACTGGCAATTAGATAACACCAAAAGAATAGGCCCTATAGCTTTCAGAATGGATGAGTGGGCAGGAGCATTTGGGCTCTGGGGTTCCACTTCCGTGAGTTAGATGGAGAGAGTGGGTCAGAGTGGCTGAAGCTTGGGCAAGGCTTGTCTTGGGAGCTCCCTGAAACATAGGAAAGCTAAGGCCACTTTGGCAAGCATCCAGATGAAGGACCTTATGAAGGAAGGCAAGGAGTCAGCATTTT
This sequence comes from Apteryx rowi, assembly GCF_003343035.1. Lineage (NCBI taxonomy): Eukaryota > Metazoa > Chordata > Aves > Apterygiformes > Apterygidae > Apteryx > Apteryx rowi. The sequence continues at coordinate 329,421 of NW_020450598.1, forward strand.
ATAGGGGACGGACTCTACTTGAGCTTTTGAAATCACTGTCAGGCATTAGATTTCAAAGACCCAGCTGACAACTCTCCTCCTCTCCCCCCTCAAGCCTGAAAGAGCTCTAGTGCTCCCTACGCATCATGTGTATCTTCAGAGGAACAATTCCCATCCCCTAGCTGTGCCTGAAGGACAGAGCATACTGTGAAGACTTCTGGGGGAGGAGGTGCACACTGAAGTTACTACTCTCTTTCCCTTTGCTAAACTGGAGCTGTGGGAGGGCTCCTGCTCAAAAATTTCTCCAACAATTTGTGTTTTGACCCTGAGCTTTCCAACGTGCCAAAGGCAGGGCCATGTGCATCATCTCTGCTTGACTTTGTGCAGACACACCAGCCAAGCAGGCTCCTCAGGAGACTGATACAGCATAGCCAAAGCAGTACGAACCAATCAGCAAACACATACTGAAGATACTCCTTTGCTAGTGATAGGTAGTCCTGGAGAAAGGTGCTGGGCGGGTGCAACGGAAGGTGCATTTGGACTCCCATGTGAGAAGTAAGGGCATCTAGATTGGTTGTTAAGGCACTGACCCAGGACTGAAGAAGTATGAAGGCAAGTTTCTGCATTGCTCCTGCCTTCCTGTGTGACTGCAGTCAAGTCCGAGTGGGATTTTCCACACTGCTCCTTGCCAGGAATCTGCAGCTGGGTCCTTCTGAAAATCCCACTCCTAGTATGTCTGCCTTAGCCTGGAAGCAGCTAGAAGCAGCTCTGCTGTACAACCATCCACAGAATAGAATTATTTCCCTTCTTATCTTCAATAGAAGCTCTTTGTGGCTTAAACATTCATTTGCTCTGTGTCTGGACAACTCCCAATAAAGACGCCCTCATCTGAACTAGGGCTTCCCTGCTATTTTCTTACTATTACGTATAACTGGGAGTGTCCTGGTTTTCTTCAGTTGTGCTGAGGAGGAAATAGTGCAGCTCTGCATTCTTGTGACTTGTGGTCCTGCTTCCATCTGGATTTGATACTGTGGGTAACTGGGTCTTTTGGGGTATCGCTCACTTGGGCTGCCTTGCTTCTCTCTGAGAGAGCTTAGGTAGAAATATGTATGTGTATGTTGCACACATTTGGAGAATCAGGCACACTTAGAGTGCTCTAGACTTAACTGCATCTGTGTACAGATGTTGTATGCATTTACTGCAAACCTGGATGCTTTGGGGGCCTTCCAGATGTCTGGTAGCAGCTGCCACTGCAATGGGACCACTGGAAGATTGGAAATCTGGAATGAAAGGCTAAAAGTCACTAATTCTACCCAGTCTAAACTTTGTGGTGTGGAAATAGGACATTTCAGGATTTTCTCAGACCTCTGGTAGCCCTGTAGTAACCAAACTTGCTGCCCTTCTCCAAATTTTTCTTGTATCTTCCCACGTGTCTTGGACTGTAAACTCCTTTGGGCTGGGACCAATTGATGTTTCTGTAAACCTTCTGACACCATGACCTAAACTTCCAAATGTCACCCACTGCAGTCAGCAGATAATGGTCATATGGTGGTCAGAGCTCAAGTGGAGAAGGAAATGTGGGGGACACATTAAATGTTTGCTGTAGTGTTGAGTTCCCAGTCCATATTCTAGGAGATGATGGGACATCTGTCAGAAAAGCTTTATTTAGCCTAAAGATCATCCAGTCCCAGGCTTCACCCAAGTGTCCCACTTCTTTTTCACTGCACATGTCAGCTTTAACCCCGCTCTTCTGAAGTGTGCTGTTTTGCCACATGTGAGTTCCAGTAGCTCTGATGAGAACTATTCATGCAAATCTCCCACTTAGCTAACAGTGAAGGTTCCTGGTTGACAAGCTAATCTCATTCATGTGGAAAGCCACCAATTAGGTGGCTTTATAGCTCAGTACAATTAAAGCTCCTTAACTTTTTTTTTTAACTGTTTAGCATCTTCTTTTGTGGATAGCAGGCCTTACACTTGCAAATGCTAACTGCAGCACAGTGTTCAGTGGTCCAGGAAAGAACTGTCAGTAGAGATGTAAGTAGTTAAAGGAGGAAGTTCCTATAGATGGCATTCAGAAATGTACATCACTGTTGCTGGCTTTTATAGGAGCATTAAAGAACCCTGTATCTGTGCACAGCAAATGGTATTTATAGGTATGTTCTCATGGACTCCTTACATCTCCTGCTGTATAGAGTAGTCTAATGATCAGGTATGGTTCCTTTGGGTGCTGCATTCAATGTTCAGGAAGGACTGGTAGACTCAGAATTGAAAGCAAGACTCCAAGTCAGATGTGGGTGTTGGCAGGATATTCTCCAGGATGATATAAAGGGTATTTAATATTGCACAGAAGGCCACAATCCTGTCTTCTGTGGATTTTCTATTCTTAAACACCTTGGGACTTTGAGATGTTGTGGAAGTTGTGAATGACCATGTAAGCAAGCAAGCATGAACCATGCTGGAAACTGCTCTAAGTTTAAGGAGGTGATGTGTCCCAAGACCTGTATGTGTTCACCTCTATTATCTCTGCTACCCCTGAGTACTTCCCTCTTTTCCCATAGGTGGGGGATGCAGATCTGAAGTTGGGTGGAATTTAGGTGCTCTGAACCCAAAGTGACTGTCTTGGGAACAGACAGCTACTACTGATGCATGAAGCACCTTTTCAGGTTCCTTCTGCATCTGATCTTTCCGTGTTGATGGTCCTGAAGCCACATCTGTTTTGGCAAGGCTACACAGCTCAGTGCATAACTTACTCCCCTAACCAACAGATATGCAGAAAGTGGGTACTTCTGACAAGAGTAGCTGAGCAGTGTCAGGCTAAAGATATACTCCTTCCCACAACTGCAGCCAACAGTGCATGCTGAAGGAAAATTACTGTTCAAGACAAGTGTATATGGCATTTCCTCCTCCATCCTAGAACTCAGCCATAGTTCCTTGCAGGCCTTAAAGCAGTGGTCATTTGCCAGAGCTGTGCTGATGGGAATGAACACCATTATAAATAGCTGAAGCCACAAAACTTGTCTTAAGACAGAGTGAGAGGAGTTTTTCTAGAGGTCTGATGCAGTCTCCTCTCTATCTCTCTGACTGGAGGTACAGGTGGTCTTAGCCTGGCCATGTCCTCCAGCCACGCTCTGGACACTGGTGGGCATGTCTGGAGCTCAGCCAGGCACAAGAATGCACATGCCATCATGGTGTGTGAGATGGCAGATAATTAGGAGGTCAGGAGGGAGAAAATGTGAGGGAAATTCAGTCCAAGTCATTCCACAGGCCCACCATCACACTGCTGGGTTTGTGTGAGTGTCTTACTATTAGGGTGTGCAGCCCAACAAGTGTGTTTGAAAAGCCTGTTCGGCCCTTGGCAAAGAAATGTTCCCAGACATGCTGTAGAGACTTTGCCCATCATATGACACATACAGAACTTATTTCCCTTTGTTCCAGAGGGGAATGTTTGGCCCATGCTTATCTGGACACAATGCAAAAAACAGAGCTTTGTATTACAAGAAAGGGAGGCACTCATTTAAAAAAAAAATGCAAAAAGTCATGTAAAATGTGAAATAAGTGTAAAAGAAAAAAAATCATGTACAAGAGCCAAATGCATCAAAATCCCCATAAACTGTGAAGATTTCAGCCCTGTGATAAAGTCATGGAATTCAGAAAGATTGCAGTGTCTTGAGGAATGACGCAGTCCAACTTTCAGCCCAAGTGTAGCTTGCCTGCTCTGTGTCACAGTGACAAAACAGGCTGGGTAAAATTCTGAAGCAATCATATTCCCCCAGCCTGTGTCCCTCACTGTACATCTTGGTTACCACCATATTTTAGGAATAGAGTTTTCCCCAGAAAAATCCAAACACTTAGATTGCTGAGCAGCAACTCAGCACTTCAGGTGTAACTAGATTTCACAGCATAGGTCCCCCCTGGCTCTTTTGGGAGTCCATTTCTGAACCTCACGTAACAAAAGCTACCTTGGTGCAGCAGAATTTCTGCCTTTGTGTGGCTTCAGTGCTCAGACAGGAGGGAACCTCTCAGAATGGCAACATGAATGGAAGGAAAGTACAGAGAGGTCATGAGGAATAAAGGCATCCCTTGCACTTCTGATATCTGAAAGCAGCCAAAAGCCACCCATTGCGTATTAATACTTTGCTATATCTGATAAAATGCCTTATACTAGACATGATCAAAAAAAATTTTTCCTAGTGGTGAGAGCTTTAGCCTGTCTCCTGCCTCCCATGTACATCACCAGCAGAAATGGAAATACGTTGTGCTAATTAGCTATACGCTAATGTATGAAACTGTGAGAGCTGTTGCAGTCTTATTGCAAGATCCGAATTCTTGATTGTACTGAAATTAGTAGGAAATCATCTTTACTTAGGTTTTCTTTTGCATCCCTGATTTTGAATGCCATTTATATGTGCCTAAAAGAATCCCTGCTCAGGGAGGACTTAAGTACACGCTCAACTCTAAGTGTATGTGGTGAACCCTTTTCAGATATGGATGGTTCACAAACATTAAATGTCTGCAGGGTTAAACGAGGGGCAGGAAAATCTGTGTGTTGAACAAATTTCATCCCATCGTGAAGCTGCTAACACTGTTGTGGCAATGATCTCCCTGAATGCATCTATATTTTAGACAGCATGGCTGGTCTCAGGTCTTCTTTCACTGCCTCTTTAGCCACAGGGGGAAGAACTGTAGGCTTTGCTACTGGTCTCTTGAAATGCTATCACTTTGTTCACTCGGCCCTCATGTTTTGAAACAGTTGCCTTTTTTTTTTTGGCAGGGAGGGGGAGTGTCTTTCCTTTCCCTGGATGCTATTAAGTAAAATCATGAACTGTCTGATAATTATTTTTCATTTTTTTCTGTCCTGAAATGCTGAGCATAATGAATGTGCTAAACCTCGCACCACCAGAATCCTAAGCAAACAGAACATGTATTTATAAAAATAAAAATATAAATTGCCCCCAGCATTCACGCATCATTAGAAAGCTAAACCACAGCCCTAGAAATCAAGTGCTCTGCTCTGAACATGTGATTGTAGTGCAGGGAGGGAGGAACTGAAACAAAGCCACTCTGTAAGGAGATGCACCAGTGAGGAGCCAGTGCACTGATGAACCCTTGCAACCATAAGACCCCAGGATTTGAATCCATCCCAAGGAGACCAGAAAAGGTAACTTCATTAACTGAAAAAGAAGTTTGTGAAAAATCTCCCTTTTTTCGTTGCTCGTGTTTGCACAGATTATTTGGGGAGAAGGGAAGGACGCCAGTGAATAAAGGGAAAGCCTCATCTCTGATGCAGCCTGCCTGGAGCAGCCAAGCACCTTCTACAGAGCTGTTGGATCCCATGCTGGATCTTCTGTTGGATTGGCACCAGCCCGTTTTACGGGATGGTGGGAGTTCACTCCCCACTCAGCCTCCAAGCAGTCATTCCCTGTTCTTGGGTCGAGTGGTTACTCTCTGATTTTAAATGATACAAAGGGAGGCTGCTGTTCGCATTTGCTTTGGACTGTCACTCTCTTTGCTCCCCTGATATAAACTTGAGCTCGGGCACAAACAGGAGAGTTTCATCTGGTTCCAACTGTGAAACTTTATTCAGATCAGTAAAGCTTTTAAAAATATAGCCCTTGTGGCCACTTCTGGTTGTTAGTGATGGAAGATTATACATGCTAATTAGCAAAAGAATATCTCCTAAGCAAATATCCCTTTGTATACCCTTTTTCTGCCTGGCATTCAGTTATCAGACTTAATGAAGCTTTTTGATGTGTTTTCAAAAGATCTACTACAAAAGGAAGAGCAGCGCCTGATGAATGTTGCAGCCAGGGGTGCCAGCAAGACAAAAGTGGTGTTAGGGGAAAAAAAAAGCAAAACAAAACAGTCAGCATTCAGCTCTCAAGGCAGTATCTGGTTCAGACAGCTTCCCTCATAGCCCCTGTGCAGCACTGTTAGTTCAGTCTCAGGAGCCTGAGCTCTTGAACAGGCTGTAAGGCTGTCTGGACTGTAAAGCTGTCAGGTGCGGTAGGATCACAGCGGCTTCTACTTCCTAGTTCATATAAAGATGAAAGGATAAAATAGACACACAYGCGCACACACACACGTGCACATACATATCAAAAGAGCAGATGATTGAATCCAATGGCCGGCACAGGCTGCTCCATTCTTTGCTTTGCAAAGCAAGCCAAGATACAATTAAGGTCTAATGACGATTAGGCCCCTAGGAGTCATAAAATAAGTAGGACTTACTGCCTTCTAGAAACTGTAACTAAAATGGTATTAGACCTGGAGAGAACAAATAAATAAATAAATAAATAAAGCCACCTCCAGGAAACAAAACCTTCTTTCCTTTCACTCCTCTTGTTTTGCTCTTTTTGCTTCATAAGACTTAGAGGGATTTTATTATTTTATTGATTGTGGATGCTGATAAGGAAAAGATGGACTTCTCTACTCTTCAGTAAACACACAAAAAAATAATTAAAATCTGACATTTCTGTGAAAATTTTCCTGAGGGATGGCAGGGGGAAAGGAAGCTGTTCTTCATCAAATGTTGTGAATGAGAATTGTTGACCCGCTCCTTTCAAACGTAGATCTTATGGTTTCCCTCCTGCTAGGGAGCAGTGTAAATATAGCCTCTTCCTTTCCCCAGCTTGATTCTCTTCTTCACCATGCCGGGATCACTCTGGTGAATACACAGGACGAAAGACCCAGTGTTTACTTGACTTAAAGACAGTTCATTTAGGCCAAAGTGAAGTGTTTGGAAAACGCCATTGACAACAGATGCAGCTTGTGTATTAAGTATTTGCAGAAAGTCTGGACAGCTTCTTGTGCTAGTCAGTTAGTGTGCAGGCTGGGGATGGTGTCTATGTCTGGAGATGATCTTATAAAGTGCATACACTAATGTGTTTGCAAAGGAAAAGGACAAAGGCTCCCAAAGGGGTGATTCTCCATGCGGTGACCAGTCACTGCTCCAGTGGCACCAGTGATGCTCTGTTCCAGCTGAGCGAGTGTGGCCCTGTGATTTATGGTCCTAAACATGCACAGCACGCTGTCAGCAAGGTCAAACACTAGCTAGCAGGAAAACCGCCCAGGAAGGGCCGAAGTGATCAGTTTGCATCCAGAAAATCTGCAGTGCGATTGTCATAGACCAGGCAGGGGGGATGAGAAAAGAGTATCATTAAATCAGGCCTCTTGATGTCTCCCAAGCTGTCCTTGGATTGCAAAACAGCTAGATGAAAGCACAGCTGAGCCACAGAAGCAGCAAACTGCTCGGTGCCTCTTGCACACGCAGGAAGCTTAAAATCCCCATATGTTGTGAGAGAGACAGTGGCTGACTGGCATGGTTCTCTGGCTGTGTTTGGCAGCCACGCCACATATTCCTTGACCCCTGTTCTGATTTTTACACCCTGAAGTGCTTTGGTCCAACTCTCCTCCAACAAAAGGGTTCATGCTCCATCCAAGAAGGGGATGCAAGTTTCTGGTCTTAATTATGATGTTGATCTTCTGGGTGGCCATGGACAGCTCAAACCATCTGTCTAGGCCTAATAGCAAGTAGGGAAATCCTTACCTATCTGGTGGAGCTGAATTCTGGCTGCTTGGAGAGCCCACAGCTCGCAAGTGGGAGGTGATGGCAAACCAGAAAGCACTGTTGTTTGCTCACCCATCTCTTTCTTTGAGCCTGTTTACGGTAGAGCTAATCCATGCCTGAGAAGTAAAGGCAGGACACCAGGATCTATCAGCACACACAGTTCCCAAACCCATAAATCAATTGTCGCAAGTCCCAAACACAAGTATAAAATATTTCAGACAAACTCAGTTTTCCAGCTTTGAAACAAGGGTCTTTTTTTTTTTTCCTTTTCATTTTACCATTTTAAGAATAAGATTTAGTGCTAAACTGACAGGCTTAACTTGTAAAGTAACTGGCAAATCTTGAAAGAATTGTGGTTTTCTCCTCCCCAAAGGACATTGCAAGTGACATGGTTTTTCACTTTAGTGATAGACAGTACTTGCAGGCAAGTATTTAGATATCTAAGTACTAAAGCAGCCACAGGTCTGGTTCCTATCAATAATACATTTTGTCACAGAGAAATTGAAACAACATGGATACCACACATAGAAGGGAGAATTATACATAAAATTAATTTCCCCATAAAGGAACACAGTTTCAGCTGTCTTGGTTCATGGGGGAGTTTGTGGATGTTCATTTCCTGGGGATTGCCCGCCCCTAAGTTTTACCTTTGATTCCGGGTACCAGTGAAAAGAGCATTTCAAAGCAGCACATGGATAGAGCCATGTGATTGCAATGAAATTAAAAAAAACACCAACCCCCCCCCAAAAGCCAAACTAATGGAGCTGATTTGATCAAAACATTTTTAAACCTGAGCCTGGGACTGAGCTGAGTAATGAGATGTGAAAGCAGGCAAGCGGCATGCGGCTTTGAGTGGCAAGGGAAATATTTCACCCAGCTCAAGGTACTATTGTGATCTTCCTCACTGAGCTTTGAGAACAGTAACATGAGTTAACTGATCTGCTAGCTAGCCTCTGGGTGGTGGAAAAGCAGCAATCTCCCCTCTTGGCAGAGGGAATTATCAGATATTAGGATTAGCTCCCTCCCTTTTTAATTCTGGGAGGCTATGGAGTGAGAAGAGTCTTAACCATGTCAGCAGAAATGCACCAAGCTGCTCTATTCTCAGACACAGACCTGTCCAAAGCAGTTATTTCCTTTAATAAATGTGTTTGAAAGACACAAGCCATGTCTGCTCTGTGCACAAATATCCAAGGGGTGTATTGCAATGTACCAGACCTATTTGAAGTTGAGGACTTCAATTTCCAGGACTTTTGGAATGAGCATGCTGTCAAGGTCAGATGTATTGCCAGGGAAACTCCTGTTTTTCTCCATGCACCAAAAGAAGCTGGCAGATCTTCAGAAAAGAGCTGTCCTTTCAGGGGTGCCTTGTGTCAGAGCTGTGCTGGAGCTTCTTCACATCCTCCCAAGAGCTCCCTGGAAAGCACCATCCTAACAGCAGGAAGTTAGCCCTATTTCCCTAGGGGAAGGGAAGTCCAAACCATGCCAGAAACAGTCACAGGTAGGAAGAGCGAGCTAGGAGTAACAGGCAAATAAAGGCAATATTGTGCTCTGTGTGGCTCATACTACCTTGGACGGCTCTTGCTGCACCTCTCAGCTCTCATATCCTTAAATCACATTCTGGTTTCTCACTCAAAATGCTTCATGGCCCATTTATGCCCATTGGTCTTCCTATGAAATTAAGTGCTCTTTTCTCTGTGGGATCTTGGATCCGGCATGGTGTCTATTAGTTGTGCTCTGAGCATGCCTGGTGGAATAAGCCTTTCGAGGAATATCAGATGAGTTCCTGGGGCCCATTTTGCATTTGGGAGGAGATTTCTGTGCATGCCAAAAAACAAACCAGCCTGTGTAAAGAACTGGTGAGTTGGGTGATGAGGCAGCCAGCAGATTTAGGCAGTATTTAAGGGTTGCTTGGTTCATTGACAATTTGGAGTTAAGCATATAAGTGGGCTCCAGTCCTAAGTAACTTGGCAGGTGACAGAGAAGGTATTTGAACCAGATCTCCTTCTTGCCTACCCTGGACTGCCCTTCCTTTATACAGTCAAGCACAGCACACACAGAGAAGCTCCATAAAGTCATTTCATCCAACTGCCTTCCAAAACATGGTTTGGTTTGGTGATGTGTTTGCAGGTTTTCTCTTGCTCAATCTCACTCTACTTCATTAGTAACAGGAGATTTCTTATAGAACTGACTGAGTCCTCCTTTCTCGCTCTCTCTTTTTTTTTTTAAGATAGGAACTATACTTACCTTTTCCTCCGTTGTAGTTCACGAAAAATCTCCATCTCATCAGTGAAATGGAAAATTCCTTCACTAATTTTCCAAGGTGATTGGATCTAGAGCTGGCTGGAAAGTAGTTTTCACCAACAAAAGCATAGCATTGCATTTTCACTGAAATGTGTTTTCTTAATGAATGTGGAACAACACATCTTTTACTCTGAAAAGCTATACCTCATTTGACAAAATATTCTGCTGAAAAGTGTTAATTGGCTCTGTTAAAGACATGTGTGGCCAGTATTTTCTTACCTTCTCTTAATTAACAAGGAATGTTACAATATGCATCACCCTTCTGACATCTCCTCCTTTTTCTTTCTTCATGCCCTATTTAGAAAAGACTTCTCAGATGCTTTTCAGTTGCCATAGATTTCATTTCTGTGCAGTTATCTCATGTGCTACTCTGGGTCTGAGGCTTTTGATGTCCTTAGTTTGGAAATAATTGTTGCTAAGGGACACTCATAAGGCTGATGAGATGGTTTTCCTTCAGACCAAGGGACTACAGGGGAATCAGAGCCAGAGGGATAGGCCTGTACTATGCTCATAGCAGAAAAAAAGGGAAGGCCAGCAGCTGCAGCCCTAGTTTAGGGAAGGGTAAATTTAAGTCCTTTTCCTGCAACATACTTTCCACACGTCCTTGGGCCAATCTCTTAGCTTCTGCCAGTGCTGCCCTTCCTTGTAGCAGTGGTCAGAGGGTAGAGAGGCATTGCGGCAAGTACTGCAGGGAGAGAAAGACAGGCGCTTTCTGCCTGGGATACGAAAATCTGATCTTGCCACTGCTCTGTTTCCAGGGCTGGGACCAGCCCTGATTTCAGCTGTCATAGAAATGCTGCATGCCAACCCATGAAGCTTCTTTCCAGGTTTCAAAGACACCAGAAATAGCCTTTTAGGGCCTCTCTCAGGCAGATGCTGATTTGTGTTTAGCCATTTCTTTCCTGCTGATAAACTGTTTGAAGGAGAACTGCACAGCACTGGCTCTTCCTGAGGAGCCAACCCGTAGACCTGTGGCAGCGGATACAGAAAATGGGCACAGAGCCTGGGAGAGAGATAGGACCTGGGGCCAGCCACTGTGAATCACTGAGACAAGCACTGGGAACAAACCACATCGATTCTCAGCTATGCCTCAACAATCGGACTTGTGCCCCACATATTTGTCACAGGCCTTCCCAATAAAACCCTCTCCACTTCACCTCCTCCCTCCCCCTTATAGACCAGCCATACCAAAGAGCTGACCGTGCGCAAGGGAATTAATACTTTGAAGTGCAAGTGGCAGAAAAAGGCCCTTGGTAGGGTTCAGTAGTGCTGACTGAGTGACTTTGCATGCTAAAAATAGCACGGGCGCTTACCTTGGCCCTCAGTGAAGGGAGAATCAGGACAGGAAAACAGAAGGGTGCCTTGAGCTCCTATTTTTCCCTGGAAAGGTCTATAGCAAGGACTCCTATCTGCTGCACCCCTATCTAGAATTGACGGCCAGCCACAGAGACAGAAAGTACCTGGTTTTCTCTGAGCGTTCACTCCAAAAACTGTTCCCAGGGGGGCAGGCCTAAATGCAGTTAGTTTGCAAGACTTTTGGCAGCTGGTCTCTGCCTCCAGTCCTGTTTATAGAGTTGGGAAGCGGGAAGTTTGGAAGCTGTGCTGATCCCCATTTTTAACCATGTGGTGACCTTTCAGTGTAATTAACTAACTGCATGGTTTTGTGTGTGTGCGTGTGTGTGTGTGTGTGTGTGCGTCTGTTTGTGCATGTGTGAGAACACAGCTTTAGCCACACGAGCCTTTTATCAGCTCCTAAATTTGTCCACCTAAAAACTTATATTAAAGAGAATGAAGGAAATGACTACAGAAGCAGCAAGGAGAAACAGCCATAATTGTATGGATTTCACTATATGAGTATTACCAGTAAAGGCCTCTGTTTTATATCCAGTTACCTGCAAATTTGGGCCGTAGGGGTAAAAATAGCAAGCTCCCCTATTGTGTGCCAGCATCTCCTATCCTTGCTGTTGCTGAAATGTGAAGGTCAAAACCTGGTTTCGGTCTTCTCCTTTTTGCCCCTTTTTGACTTTTTTCTATCTGGGACTCAATTCTGTGAAGATAACAGGCTGAGCTTAAGGCTCAACACCCGAAGCATTTTGCAGTTCACGTGGCTTTACAGGATTGCAGCTTGTCTATGAAAGCTGGCCAAGTGAAAAAAGGCCAATAATGCCTTTTTTGATTGGTTTTGGTCTTTTTTTTTAGCATTTCTATTTAAATGAAAGCTCAAAAATCAGAGCAGGTAATGGCAAATTTCAACATCAAGTGAATTATTATAGCTGTGCTATAAACCCGTAGGGATTTGGGAACAAAGTTATAATGAATTCTGTGCTAGAGCCTGAACAAGGAGCCCTGAGCTTGCCTTTAGGAAAGAGTAAACTGGGCATTGCTTTAAAAAACAGCAACGAGCATGGAACAAATTAAAAAGGGAAGCGGCAAACTCCTTTGGGATTTCATAATAATTTAAACATTCCTCTGGGACATCTGAAGTTTGGAGGAAAGGGGGGTAAAAAATGTTGCTAACTTATAAGGAATGTTAGCAATAAAAAGGGACCCATACGGGTGTGCCATACCCTGAATTAGTCAGAAAGCAGATGTGTGCGTCTGCAGCCTCAACTCTTCCCCCTGTTTTCTCTCCTGTTGCCTTTCCTTCCTCTCCCTCTGCCTTGCTTTTACAGCCGTTACACCTGTGTGATTGAAGAAGCAGGGAGGGAGCTGCAAAGCTCAAAGCTTTTGGTGTGTTAGGTCAGACTACAGAACAATAGAATCATAAATCAAATATTTTTGGGGGGGGGAGGGGAACCAGGGGGCTTAATCCAAAAATAAATCACGTGTGAGTTTTATTTAGCTCTGTTGTTGCTGAAGGGAGTTCACAGTGGGTAGAAATGATGCAATGTTTTGGGGTTCGCCTCTTTCTCTCCCCTCTCCAGCAGAGTTCTGTGGGTATGATCCCCACCTGACACTGCTCTTTTCCTCTCTGTGTTGCTGACCAGTTGACGTGGAAGTTGCTTTCTTTCTATCCAAGGAGGCAGGTCAGCTGCTGAAAGGCCCTACAAAGGCAGTGGGATCTGGGAACCTGAAGTCCATTGGCCTGTGAGACTTAAAAGTGCCCTCAACTTGCTCATTGGGCAGGAGTCAAGAAGCGTTCACAGGCATGCACGTCTGTATGTGTGTATGCTTAAGGGGAGAAGCCAAGGGGTCTTCTCAGCCTTTAACACCAAAGTGAAGAATGCGAGGTTGTGCTTTATTAACGGAAGAAAAAGGGAAGAAATAAAAACTCCAACTGCCCAAAGCCCAAGTGTGACATAAGGAGCCTGGAGGCAACTTTCATCATGTTTTTAATGTGGTTTCCTTCATCTCTCTTGGCTTGCCTGTTTGCTACAGCAGACTGCGTTTAGATAATGCATTTACCAGATCACCAGGAAGATGCTCCCCCCTGCTGGATACCCCTCCACCCCATAGCTGAACCTAACAACAACAATAACAAAAAGATCCAATTTGTTGTTTAAAAATACAGGCTCTGCAGCAGAGTGTCATTTTGTCCTTGTGCTAATGCCAAAAAAGCATTTGGCCTCATTACTCATCTCTGGACTGGAGATGAGCAGTGGTTTGATCCATAAATGATGTCCCAAACTCTCAGCAGCAGGAAATTTCAATTTCAGCTTCAGCAGATTGCATGTTAGGCCCAAAAAGGAAAAAAAAAATGCCTCCTCGTACTAGAACAATGTTGATGCTTTCCAGGTCAGGTTTCCATTTGAAAAATAAATACAGCAAAGCAATATTTCCCAGCATCACCTAGGGTCGCCATGTTCCCACATGCAGTTCTGCATGCATTGTGGATCCTGGTTCTCGGCTACCACTAACAAGCTCTCTCTGCAATTGCTGGCTGTGGACATGCATACAGATTTTTTTTTTTCTTTTTTCCACTCATTAAGAAACACAGGCATTCATTTGCAAACTGTTCCCATTTAAATTGGACTTTTTATGGTTTATAAGACATAAGAGAGGGAAACCAGGAGCAGTAGCTGTAACCTTGCAGTTAGACTGTTCTTCACACTTCACCATCTTAAGTCTCTTAGGTGTTTATAAAGTTGTAGGCCAATGTTTTCAGACCAGTGTGTCTTACAGGATAATAATACCTCAGGCTTCTCCTTCAAAGAGCTTAGAGTAAGTTGTAAAGGAATTTGGAAGCATTACCTTGATTTTACAGGTGGGAAAGCCAAGGCACAGAGAGGGGGAGCAAATAATAGTGCAAAGAAAACCAGTCTGAGACCAGAACTGAGGTCTCCCAAGCATGGATGCCGGGAGGCACTGCAAAGCAAAATCACCTCTTTAAGGAATTGAATGAGGCTTCTAGTGATCTAGGATGGAATCACTTCCCATTAAATCCCAGTAGGGATCGCTTGAGTAGCAGCAGTGGTCTTCTCCCAGTCACTAGAAGACAAGTGGAGGGGAGGAGAGCTGGCAGGGTCCCCAGCAGAACTTGTCTGGGTGTGTAGTCCCAGTGATTCATTTTTAGCTCATGCCAGTGAGGATTTCTACAGGTAATGTACAGGGCCAGAAGCTGCTGATTGCCAAACATAAGATTTCATTTCCAATGGGCTCTCCATGATCTGATGGAGCTGGGGTGAAACAAGGAGCTTTGTTTCTGCAGAAAGTGAAGGGAACCACCTGCTGAAACCCACCCTTATGCTGATTTCTTTTTGTTTGTAATATTCAAAGGCTATATCAATGCAGAAATGGGTTGACATGGCCAGTCTGTGAGATGGGGCAGAAATTGTTGCTGGACTTGGAAAGGTGCTGGGAGACAGCAGGTCTCCCCAGTTTGGTAGATGATAGTACCTCAGAGGAGATGGGGCAGAGGGAGGGGACACAGTCAGAAGGCCAGATAGGAATGCATAAGAGCAACCTTCCTTGTATGGATCAGACACTTCAGGTGTGTGTATTTCCCTCTGTGTGTGGTTTTTTTTTTTTTTAACAAAGAGACTATTATTCAAGTATGGAGTAGGAAAAGGAGGATTTGGGGATACCTACATCTTCTTTGGGCAGTTACACTCAGTATTGGACTCTTCTGGCTTTGGAAGACCTCTAGGCTATGTCTTCATGCTGGTATCAGCGTAACCATGCTTTGGGAAGTCAGTGGCTTGGCTGAAGCTTATGGACTAATGACTTCACCTAAGCTATCATTTCATCCAAGATCCATTCACCTTAGCTTGCCTGCTTCTTAGCCTTAAAACTAACAAGCTTTGTATTCACTTTCCAAAGTGAGGAACTCCAGATAATCCAGTGGCTAGAAGGATTTTCATTGCTTTACTGTACTTGTGGGTGTAGGCAGAACTCACACCATGGATGCATGGTATTGCTGATCCCTTCTCCCCACTTCCAGGATTCTGAGTGAGCCATCAATTGTGCCAGTGCCTATTAGCTCAATGTTTTAGCTGTTTGCTGTCAGCGAACCATTTTAGGGCAAAAATGTTGCTTTAAAGAGCTCTGCCATTCCTTAAGAGAGAGAAGAAAACTGTGATGTGCAGAAAGCTGCTGCTACAGCTGATGGTCACATGTGTGGGTTTCATTCTGTGTCAGTGTGGAAAAGCAGGGGGGGATATGCACAGCCCCTCACACCAACCCACTCTCTTTGTGAGGAGCACATCATCTCCCCAAAGGGAAGACACCAAACCCTGACCTCACTGCCTGCAGGAGAGTGAAGATCAGGGGTGGGGTTGTGGCTGTCTTGTGGCATTTCAGATACCCTGGGACACCCCCTTTACCACCCCAGGGGCCTTAAGGTCTTTTGTAGGATCTGTGTCACCCATCTCTCCTCACCCTAAAGATGCTTGAGCACAGAGCACACCTTTCTCACCTCCCTCCTGGTGAACTGCTGTGCACCTACTGCTCCACTCCATTCCCCAAGCCCCCTGCCCTTTCTTGATTAGGGAGGCTTTCTCCTTCCAGCCAACACCTTGGATCGCCTGTGCTGCTCTGCCCCACACCAGCTGGCCCTCCTGAGGCACCACAGCCACACTCTAGGCTGTCTCTCCCCTCTAGGTGCTCCTAGTGAGCATAAGCTACTGACTGTTCTTGTTCCTTTGTGCTCCTTGCAATTTGCAACAAGCAATAGATGAAAAAAAATCGTAGACAAATAGAGGACATCCCAAAAGTTAGCTTCAATGAGATTTTGAAACCAAAAAAAGAGGGAATGTCCAGAGAGAGAAAAACAGATGTATGGCTGCCTGAGTTTGAGTATGCAGTCACCAAGTCAGGAAAATATGCTGTCAGCATGCAGCACAATTGAAGCTGTCCCAAGTTAGAAGCAAATGTTCGCTCCTTAATCTCCAAAAATAAACACACTTGAGGGTGCCAGAAACCCCAAGGAAAGCATTCTAGTAATCATGGTACTAGTGGGTATGTGGCATTTCAAGGCAATGAAGCGACCGGCAAAATTAGCAGAGCACAGCCCCTATGATGACTACAATGATGAACACACTGTCAGACAGCGGAAACCTGCCTGCTGCTGATACAAAGGTGTTGGAATTTCCAGACGTTAGTTCCATGTGAAGGTAATCACCTGCAATAAATAAAGCAGTGTTGTTGTTTTTTTTAAATAGAAAGCAGATTATGATGTATTAGGCGCCAACTGTCGCTGCAGTTGTGGCCCAAGTGTTGGAATTGCCATTATGGAAGTGCTCATAAAAGATTGGTGGGGTTGGAAAACTCTGCCTGTTGTTGCTATCTGCCTTCAGAATCCCCTCCTTTTGCACACTGGGCTTGTTCTGCTATAAAATATAGCAAGAAGTATCTTGATGATTGAAAAGGAAAGGGTGCTATTAGTAAACAGCAGAAATCTTGAATGCAGTAGAGCGACTTGCAGAGTCCGTCTGCTCCTGTGGTTTATAGGAACTGGAACAGCTGAACAGGTAGCTTGCAGAGATAGGTAGACTGTAACCCCAGATGCAAACCTGAGGAAGAAATGTCACTGCAAATGTTGACACCAAGTGGGTAAGCTGGTAGAGTCGATCCTTGAACGATGGCCCTGGCAGAAAGTTTTAGAAGCCCAGTTCAGCTCTGCTCTTCCACCTGAGCCATCAGGCCAAATGCCATGAGTGAGTATGCTGGCCCTGAATCTCCTCTTTTCAAATGTTTACAGGGCTGTGTTCTGCACCATGCTGTTGTCTGGGGGCACTGCAGGGTCACTGAGAGCTAGTCCTTATTTTTCTGTCTGACCGAGCAATCAGGGAGTCATTGCCCAGTCCTTACCTTGCACATCTCTGCACTGCAACATAAAAATAGTCTACTTCTGTGTGCAACTTTTTGTGCCCAGGCCAGACAGTATATGAAAGGTGTGGAAGCATCACTGCATCTTGCTCCATAGCTCCTACAGAAGCTTCTGTTCTGAGTTTTGGAAGACCTCAGTTTTACCCCAGCCCTGCCAGCTAAGATAGCAACTGTCACATTAACTGACCCAATTTTATGGTCAACTCATGGGAATAATACAGTAAGAAATGTGGTCCCATGTATTTTTCAGAGTACTTTAAATTATGCTTCTGGAGCCAAATGATGCCTGAAATTGCATATTATAAGCCCAGCCTTCAGAGRGTTTTTTTTTCTCTTAAGTGCAGTTCTAAGCATCTTGACGTTCAAACTGGCAATTGCCTGTAATCAAGTAAGTGCCTTTTCTACCTCACTGGCCAGTTGGAGCCTTCAAAATGTGAAATTCAAATGTCTTATTAAGGCCCTCATGTTTGAATTCTGGGGTCCCAGTTCAAACATGGAATACTGTCTATAAAACTTTTTATATCATCTACAGTAATATTAGAATCATATTCCCTTGACCATCCTTAGAAAAACAGTTCTTGACACACTACCAGGATAAAAGAGGGGGAACACATGGTATCAGTAAAAACTAAGTTAACATACCATTCCAAGCAATAACATTACACTATATAGTGTAACAACAAGCCAAGAAGTAATAATTATTGGAAGTAAGTGGAATCAAGAATTGCCCCCAGTGTTGCATTACGCTCCTTTTAGTGGAAGAACCTCAGGCGCACAGTATATAATAACCAGTCCCACTGTCAATATAAAAAGGTTGATACAACCTTATTTAAAATCTCCCTTTTCCCTGTTAAACAGAGCGCAGTGGTGATTTGTGCCAGGGCTGCTCAGTAGTTTCAAATGTGTCCATGGGGTCAAGACCAACTGGCCCATAATGTTTCCTGTGGTGCTTTCCTGTAGTGGGAGTCCTCTTTGTTGGGCAAGGTCCTCATCTCAGGCTCTGTTGCCTCCTTCACGTGTGCCCTGGGGACCTGTCCTGATCCTCTCCTGGCTCCCTCCACCAGTACCAGCCCATGGAGCAGGAAAGAAGGATCACTATGCGCTTTGAGAGAGGATGCTGCTTTACTGAACTTCAGGTTGGTTTAAGCCAGCAGAAAACATGTCCCAAAGACTTTTCTTTGGAGCTGAGGCAGGAATGAATGAGGCGATCATTCCTTTCGCCTGGCACACAGTAGGTAGCATGTAGGCATCTGGGTTGTCCCTCTCCCATCACTGTCTGCCTGGTTCCTCCCAGTGCCTCCCCCACCCTTCAGCTTTGGGGACACCCCGTCCTCAGCTGGCCACCCAGCAAACCTCTTGTCTATCCCTGTGGAGGGCCCTCCAGCAAGCCCTCTTGTGAATCCCTGTATCCTGCACCTGGAGCCAGGGTTAGAGAGCTCTGCCCTGCAGGAGCATGGTGATTCAGCCAGGGCCCCTCTTTCCCACTCCTCCCCCTAGATGAGTCACGATTTCCCCTAAGCCTCCAAGTTGCGAAAGGGGATGATCACGCTGTGCTATTCCCCAGCACAGGCTTGCTCCTGGGAGATGAAATGGGGGCTTGTGCCTCACCCCTGCTCTCCAGGGCCAAGGAGAGGAACAGTGACTCAAAAATGCCCCCCTCTTACATAGCTGTGCTGGATAACAGAGCGAGATTTCTCCTCCCCTCCCACCCAGCTGCATCAATCCTTGCTCTAATTTACCCCTTTTTAAGCTGTAATTTCCCCCCTCCCCCCCCTTGAAAAGAAGAGGGGAAAAGTTAGGTCTAGCCCTGAGGCAAGGAGAAGGGAGAGTGGGAACGGGTGGATGAGTGGGTGAGGCAATTCAACACGCGTGCCAAGAATGCAGTGTGTAGTTTTGAAGGGCACTGCTCTAGCTGTTTGGCAACCCCCTTCCTCCTCTTTCCCCCCCATCATCCCCCTCCTGATTTGAGCAATGAAAAACAACTTCCTGTCAATAAATGCGAACAAAAGCTTGGACGCATCTTCAAAGTGATGAGTTATGTTGAAAATATGTTTCAGAGCACTTTGAATGTTCCTGTAAACTGGAGGGAAATGATTGTTCATGGCTCTTTGGCATTCAAGGAGAGTTTATAAATAACCACTGCAGGTCTGCGTGAATTAGTTTTGCCATGAGAAAAATGCAATGGGGCAGGGAGGGAGGGGAGAGGCAGAAGAGAGGAGGAAGGTCTAAGAGGGAAAAGAAATAAAAAGAAGATCAAAAAACCTAGGGAACAGTGTCATTTATAAATGTTTATAATTAGCCTGTGAATGTTGCCTCAGCCCAATGCACAGCATGAGCTGGGCCTGCCTTTGAGAAGGTTTCTCTGCCTCCTGGAGTGCCTGGTGGTGCGGATGATGGAGCTGCGCACGGATGCTGAGGCTGGGTTGTGCGCTGCCATTCCTGCATGGGAMATGGAAGAAGAAAGAAAGCATACGGTTCCCATTGGTTTCCAAAAGTGAAAACATGTGCTGGAATCCCGGCCAGACGTGCTTCTTGTTATTTTAATGAGAAATTCCATAATTAGTGGCAAAAAATAAAAAGAAGCTACACTGCAAGTGAAAGAAAACCCCTCTCTCTCCTCTCCAGCGCATGATAGACGCATCAAAGAGATGTGGTGTTTTTACAAACGTGCATTACTTGACAGGCTATGATGTTCCTTAATCTGTTTGCTTGAGGGAATTAAAAAGAAACAAAAAAAGAGCAACCAAATAAAAAAAGCAGATTTTTTTACTTAAACAGTCCTTGTCTTAAATGGGCAATGCGCTCCCCACCTGTAATTCATTTGTCAGCAGTTAAACATCATTACAATATTAACAACCAATCTGAATGCAGAAGAGTTGGGCTTTCTTTGTACAGCTATAAACTACAGGACATCAAACTGTACTTCATGGAGTAAGGGCCAGTCAGAAGTGACCCCTTCTAAACTTTTACAGTTCTCTGCATTCTTCTGATTATAGTAAAGATTTATTTGAACTTTGATATATATATGCACAAAAAAAGAGGGTTTTATTAAAAACATTTCATCCCAGGTCTTTATTGAAAGGGTAGAGAGAAGAAATATTGCAAGAAGTCTTAAGCTGGTAGTTTTTATTCATCTCACAAGGCAGCCATGGATGGATTTGCTTAGATTCACATTCAAAAATAAACACCTAGTGTTGCATTACATCTGTTTACACACTTTGTTCTCCAAACATGTTTGACATCTAATTGCACAATTCCTTGGCTAGCTGGTCTAACACGGAAAGCACTTGCAAAGGCTTTCCTCAAAGCCAGCTTTTTGGAGCAGGAAAGGTGCTTCAGTGACTGATTGCTGGCAGATACCTTCTCTCACCTGCACTCTGTTTCCTGTTTCCCTAGAGCGTCCCTGGTCACTGTTGGGGAAAGCATTCAGGAATTCATGTCTTTCACTCTCAGGTACCTCTGAAAATCTAATATATCATCTCTTGATGTTTCAGTTTGCTGCAAAGGACATGGGGCTAATAGCTGTACCCTGTTTTTTCCAAGCAGTGTGAGAGCAAGTATATGAAAGATACTGAGGTGGTGCTGCAAGCGGAGCTATGGAAAGAAAAAGGAAAATGCCTCCTGTTTTCCTCTTCTTTTCCAGGATGCTTGTGTGTTGCTGTCATACACGGCACAGCACAGATGGCTGTGTTTCAGCATTCAGCTAGGGGTGTATGCAACAGTGAAAATGGTTCAGTGCTGCATGAGGCCTGATCTCCTCTGCTTCACCCGCTGGGCAGAGATACTCCCCAAAGATGGTGGTGTTTTCTACCAATAAAAATGGGAATTTATACATCCACATATGTACACGTTATTTTTATACATTATTTGTGTAACTTATTTTTATACCTTATTTTTACATATTATTTTTGCAGAAATGCAAGTACAAAAAAGGTGGTGGGGGAGATGTCAGTGTTTGGTGGAGTCAAAATTTAGGTCCATCATGATTTCAGGCTCATGATGTCCAAGGATGTTTCGTGGTCTGCAGTGGATTTTGAGACACATCCTCTGAGCAGGGAGCTTGATTTAGGAGCAGAAATAAGAGCCAGCCGAGCCATAACTCCTGGGAAGCCCCAGAATCAGAGTGATGGACCTTATGGAGGCTCTGCACAGTGTGGAGAGCTCAGAAGTGCTGTTGAGAAAGATTTTTTTCAAGAAAACTCACCACTTCCACAAATTTGCTGTTTTCCATGGGGAAGAAATGTGATTGTGCTGAAAAACTTTCACATTCTTCTTTTTATATTTTATTATATTTTATTTTGAGGGCTGGGGGGAGAGGAACCTGAAATGAAACACTTCATTTTGGTCAGTTTGACCTGATCGGGGAATATTTCGTTCTTTTGATTGGATTGATTTCAAATCAATTCAGAATATGCTTCAACTTCCCTCAGGGGAAGTGCAGTTCTGGCTCTTTTTCTTTATTATGGCTGTTCTCTCAAGAGGACCTCAATGCCCATGAGGCAAAGAGTGACTTTTGTACTGGCTGACCTTGCACTACTCCATGGGAATGGTGTTAATTTAAGGGCACACTTGCATGGTCCAAAGAAGAGCCCC
Source organism: Apteryx rowi (assembly GCF_003343035.1). Lineage (NCBI taxonomy): Eukaryota > Metazoa > Chordata > Aves > Apterygiformes > Apterygidae > Apteryx > Apteryx rowi. The sequence continues at coordinate 351,127 of NW_020450598.1, forward strand.
CAACAACTGTAGGATATAAAATGGCCCACCTACCACAGTATTTCATCTCAAACAATGACTAGTTATGGGTGCTACAGGAGGTAGTATAAGAAACAGAGCAACTATTTTGAGATCTTTCTCCTAAGTATCTTTGTGTTTCCAGCCAGCAGCAGGGTAGAGGTTATGCTTTCTCTCCATAAGACAAAGCATAGAGGAAAATTAGGTTTAGTATAATAAAGACATGGAAGTAAGCATTTTGCAGTCATTTCAACTTCTGTTTGATCTTCAGCATGTCAAACCATCTAAATGTTGCTTTAATTCTGACCTTTCTAAATAATATATATATWTTTTTTTCTAAACAGTAGTCCTAGAGCTATATTTGGAATTTCAACTTTTTTGTGCTGTTTCAGGGCACAGAGCAAATACTGAAATGTCAGAAATTCCCCTGTGACAGGAATTCAGAATATTCTTTCACTCTAGTTAACATCTACACATGACACTATGGCTTAGATAGGGAAAACAAAGAAAAGCTGAAAGGAGCAAATAGTTACTGATGTTTTAGTGCTGATGCACTCAGTGATCATTACTCTGAATAGCTGATCTTTTTTTCTTTTTGTTGGCCAGGTCATCCAAATTTTTTTAGTTGTTTCTTGGGGGTTCACCCAAACCAACAGTGGTTCTGGTTTTTTTGTTTTTGTTTTTTTTTGTTTTTTTTTTTTCCCCTGTAAGATTAAAAACACACAGGTCAAATGAAGCAGGTTGTCTTCCTTCTGTTTGCATTCCTTTAAAAATGAAATAGCATATTTTGAAATGGAAATGTCTTGCCCTGAAAATGCTGAAACCAAACTTATTTTCAAAAACACTGTTCTCCTGGTTTTTGCAGTCCAAGCAACTGAGGGGATTCTGCAAATGGTGCTGGTTGAAGCAAAACAAGTATGTTCTAGCAAAATAAAATAACAAGAGGAAGTCTTGGGATTTCATTAGGAGAGAACAGGGCAGACTGGGGCACATTTCCCTGTTTTATCTAGGATCTCTGGTCACTTAAGCAGCTAGTGCAAGGTGCACTACAATTACACAACAGAAAAGATGGTTCCTCTACCCAAGAATTTATAACTTCCTATGTTTATTTTACAGAGCTTCTGTATTGCCAGAGAAGGTGTCAGAGAGGTAGCATGAGAGACTGAGCTTCCCTTAATGATTTACTCAATAAATTCATTAGAAGAAACAATACTGCAGGCTCCTAGTCTGCCTCCTGCCCAATCTCTGAACTGGCAGAGCTCTGCCACAGCAGGTAAGAGATATCTAGTAGATGTCTATGGACTTTCTTGCAATAAATCCCTTGAAAGGCATAGCACACCTGGTTTCAGCATTTGTTCTGAACTTTGTTGTGGAACCTTGGCAAACCTTTCTGCAAACCTGGTCCAAGTTTAGAATAACCTCCATGAGGAAAGATTTATTGTTTTGGACAGAAACCAGGCAAAGCTCAGCATTTCACAGTTTTGGAGCTCCCGACCTGCGCATGCTCTGGGCTCTCTTTGCTGTGGATTTCTTGGTGTCACAGATCCACAGGATCATGTTGCCTGGAAGGGACCTCCAGAGATCACATGCTCCAGCCTCCTGACCCAAAGCCTTATCTATGATTTCTCTAGAGGCACAAGGGTTGTTCCACTCTGGAGCTCCCCTCTGTCCTTCTGAGACAGGGGTCTTTGACCTGCTTTCTTCTTTCTTGTCTTTTTTAATGTTGTTACCAGTCACTCAACAAATAAGTTTTAAAATCCTGAGGTTTTTGAATGTTTACTGTAAGCTGGATTGAAGCCTTGATGACTATGATGCATATAAAAGACCAGAGGAAACAAGGAATAACAAGTTTCGTTGCCATAACAAAGGATGATCCAATACTTTGGGATCTAAAAATGTTTTCTCCCTATTAACCTCTCCATGGTATCTGCTCAAGGAGTGCTGCTTTTATTTTTAAGCATCATCAGGAGAAAAGGAGGAAAGAATTAACTCATGCTATAGAGAGCAGAGTTTTGGTGTGGATGCCAAATGGAGTGGTGAGCACAGTAGGCAGGTCAAGAGGCTGGAGTTAGGAGTGGAAGGATGGTTTTACAGTTAAAGGCCTGGGTTGAGATTTGGAAAGTCTCAGCTCTGTCCTTGGCTTAGCCACATGCTCCTCACATGGCACGGGGCTGATGCTTATGTTTCTTTCCACTTCTGATTCCTTCTGGACTCTTTCTCCTCTAGGTTTTCTGCTGAAATGTTCAGTAGAAGGCTGAGGGCTTCTCTGTGCATAAGGCTATTCCCAAAATACTGTTCCTGTGAGTAGCCTTATTCCAGGAGAAGAATAGGCCCAAAAACAAAAATCCAAGGAACCACTTTTAAAACCTCTGACCCCACAGCCCATCTGCCCTCTGCAATATCCACTACCCTGTCTTATAAGTTGGGAAATTGTTGTTTTCCTCCTCTTTTGAAAATTTTCAGCAAAACTGAGGACAGCCCTTAAGCTGTTGTGCTGTTTCCCTTCTCTGCAGTTGAAATTTGGTTGGTTTCTTTTTTTCCTCTGACGAAACAAATTTTTGAAGGAAAGGGAGACCTGGATAGATTAAAATTTCCATTTTGGGAAAGGGCTGTCTAGGTTTGGACCTCTTCAGATGTAACAGCTGAGGTGCTTTGACTGATAGTTTGCTGGCCCAGAACCCCCAAGAGAAATGTCATGTGTTTGCCAAAGCACAGACATCTTTCTCTGGGTGGAAGGGCTGATGATTGCAATCTCCTAATGATGGCAAAAGCTGTTCACAAAGGCTGGAGGCTACAGAGCTCTTCAAAACCTCTTTTGGAAGAAGCCATGACTCCATCCCACTGCTGAAACACAGGCACACAGCTCAGATTTGTGTGTTTTAAAGAGCAGGCCTCTCTTTCTCCCTGTCTTATGAATATATGGATTAGGTGGATGTTTATGTTCCCTGTTCTTCCATTCTAGGAATCTCTCTTTTATTTTCTTTCTTTTTTTTTTCTGAAGGCAAACATGCAGAGCAATGGGCAGAAGTGTTGCTCGTGTAATGTAATCACTGTTGAGAGCAGTGCATTCTCAAGCCCCTGTCCCAGCTTTCAAAGCTGCCCAGATGAACATGAGGGCTTAGTGCAAGCACATTAAATGCATACATTCAACCCCTGAACCAACAAAGAAATGGGGTGCTGTGTCTTCAAGGGTCAACCAGAGCATCCCCTCCCATACCAGACTACACAGAGCAGGGGTAGTTCTTTGCTCATTGATTCTGGACATGCCTGCTAGAAATCTCATCACTTTCTATTTCTGAAGGGTGCCTGGATTTGCTACTACTATACATTTTTAGGAGAGTTTTTTTAACAATAAGTGGGAAGTTCATATTAATTTTGCCTGCCAGTTTCTGAGCTTCCAGGGTACTCAGACACCCCAGTGTCTGCCTCTGTGAAAACTAGAAGTTTTCTGTGGTGAAAGGTAGCTGCTGTCTTTAGTGGAGCACTGAATCTTGCCAGGCTCCTGAGAAAAGGGAGAGAGATGAGAACTCTTGGTCACATTGCAACTGCTATACATTGTTGTCCAATACTAAATATGGGACACCACTTGAGGATGAACCCTACCTGCTCTTATTTCATAGGTTTTCACACTACTGGAGTCTCCTGAGTTTTAACTGTGATGGACCTAGTGTCCATGCATGCAGAGCTGGTAGGGATTACATTGTCCTTTCCATTGTAAGCATGGAAAGTCGAAGAAGGTCAAAGAATCACCAGTCTCCCCCACTATTCTGTCCCCTTCCCCTCCTTGGAAAGGACTCCTAGATTACTCCGATCTGCTTCCAAGAGACACTGCACTCAGTTCATAGATGTTAAGTAGATTTATGGAAGAAAAGTGCACTCCAAGTACTCTATGTTATTGCTGTTTCTGCTCATCCATCATGTTTTGTATAGCATTTTAAACAGAAGTAGTCCTGTTACTCCTGCAATTTCTGCTTTTTCCTTAAAATGAAAGCTCTCATTTCACTGTTTTGCATTAAACTGCATATTGAGTTCTTGCTCTGTTGAGGTAAAGGGAGATGATGATAAATTTCAAATGACAGAGTATGGGTTGGAGATCAAACAGGGAAACTCCTTGTTCCTTTCACTTAGGGAGGACCTTGAAAGCTGTTCCTGGAGCACACTGCTGCTCTGTCAGCTCCCAACAGTAGACTTTGGGGCATGTGCAAGCAATCATTGTTATACCATAATGAGCCAGGAGGTCACCAGAGAGGTGCAAGAAGGCTGCAGTCTGGCTACAACTGCTGAAATTGAGAAATCCACCTCTTCCTCACCCTTGGCGTAAAGTTGGCAGGACCTGTGCCACATGGCCTCACATCTGCTCCAATGGGAAGGGCAGCTAAGGTAGGACTGCAGACAGTCAGCAGATGTTGGAGGCACATCCACATCATCCCAGGCTTTGGCTCTGATCTAAGAGCTTGCTAAAAACTGCAGGGTCTTCCAGGGAATAGCTGACTCCATCCTCTCTTTGTTTCTTATGTTTTCCTAGGCATCTCCCCTTGGCAGTTCTTGTGATGGGAATCTGGCTTTGGGCCACACTTACATATTTCTTCTACACTGAGCATATCTCAGCACAGGTGGGAAACGGGCAATTTTGAGTTTCCTTTGCTGAAAATGAAGCCAATGCCATTGCATAACATTGATGTGCAGAATAGTTAGGCTGAATTTCCTAGTCAGGAGACATCAGGGCATGTCTAGACTGAGCAGTTGATCATGATACGCATGCCCCTGAGTTGGGCAGGCCAGGCAGGCAATGCTGGGCCGGAACATAACCCAAGACAGTGGAGAGTTGCCTAGTTTGGGTGCACAGATACAGCTATATCGTTTCCTCAGTGGCTTGACTCTGTATTAGTTGTGGGTTTTCTTGTTGAAAAGTTATAATGTGTGGAACCACCTCTGCGTCCCTCCAGCCATGATGTAGACATGTCTTGAAGGTGGTTTGGCGGACAAATCCCCCTTTGCTCTTCACTGGGAACCCTTCAGGCCTATTGCAAAGGAAATTGGTAAGTGGAAATCTCTGCAACCACAATACATGTTCCAGATAGACAAACCACATCTGTGGCTATCCACAACTTTTTCCGCAACTCCTAGATTCTGCTTTCGAAAAAAGAACAGTTCGGTTCTTAAGTAACATCAGAAAACCCTAAATTTGTCAGTGAGCTGAAGTGAGTTCTCCAGGACCAGCGTGGTCCCTGAACGCCCCTCTCTCCAAATGTCATCTGGTACAGGCACATGAAGTGAGCTGTGTAGTAGAAGTGACAACCACATTGCAACAGGTTTCTCCTGTTTATCTTCAAAGCTGAGTTTTCGTCTGAAGTATCCAATGCCATGGCATGGAATTAGGTCTGTTTGGGAAAGCTGGGCAATTATTGGATGAAGAAAAGAAAAATATCTTTCAGATATTTTATAATCCAAAAAACATGGTTCTCAAATAAGTTTTTTCCAAGTACATTAGTGCTACAGCCATTAATAATCATTGAATTCAAAGAATAAAAAGTCAGCTGGAAAAGAGTTGAAAGGGAAAACTACTAAAATAAAAAAAAAGCAAATTTCCCCAAATATATACAGTTTCATTTCCAGTTTTTGTTGTTTTTTGTGTTATTTTTTGCTGTTACTAAAACTTTCAGTGACCTAATAGTCCTTTTAAAAGACAGCTGCACGGAATAAAAATGGTCTGTTTTGTTCTTCTTGCATTGTTCCTAGCAGCAGGACCCATTCTTCATTCTCCTGATTGAATGTTTCCCAGAGAGTCTAGACATGTTGCCACCACCACCGAGGAACCRAGAGATGCCAGGGCTCATCCGAGGAGCTGTAAAGGCCAGTTATCTGTCTTTCAGTYCCTTCTCTCCCTCCAGAGCCTGGGGCTTGGGTGAAAATCAGGCATTTGGATTATGAGCAATGAGATTCCTAAAAATAAGTTTTTATTTGCTTTTTGTGTTGTGAATTTTTAGGTTATGCTGGGGTCATATTTTCCACCCCTTCCCCCTCTTTCAGCAGTGGAAAGCTGAGATTTGCACAGAATAACAGGCCTTTTTGAGCAGGACTTTTGATGGCAGTGCCAAAAAGTCCAAGCCTGGTGACCGCCTAACAAAAGTTGGCAGAGCAAACTGGCTCGTATCTCCTACCTAGCTGCTCACTTCCCCTCCAGCTTGTGAGCCCAAGACAGGTTTGGGATAGCTTTTCCTATTTTCCAGGGAGGCTCCAGGTGCGTGTACCTGGCCTAATGTTCCAACTTTTTTCAAAACACTTTTACTATGTGGAATATTTCACTCCATATTCTGTGTTTTCCTGATGTAGACAGGAGCAATTGTTGGGCAAAGCCTGAGTCAGGTCACTCCATGGGGTTTCCCTTCCAGATAAGAAGCAGAAAGCCATCCTCGTTAACTTGAAGCACACTCCCCTTCCTCTTCTTCTTCCCTCAGAGTTTCAGGACTGGAAATTTGCTCAGGTGCACAAACTCTAAGCCTCTGGCCTTTGCAGTGTGGCTTTGGCACCTTACCCCAGGGACGTGACACTTTGTCCTACTCCTGATCACACCTCGCATTGTTTGGTAGTAGCCACCGCGTGGCGAGAGATATAATATGAAAAGTCTTTGCCTCAGACTGTCTCTGTTCAGGATGATGCAATGGTCCAGTTCATCCTACCATGCCAAATGAAATTTAACATAGCCAGCGCAAAGTTAATATCTCATCTCCACTCACACCCTTGGATCCAAATGACTCTGCTCTAGGGGCAGGAACTGTCTTGCCGATGATTTGGAAAGCACTTTAGACAATAGGAGCACTACCCAAATAATAAATAGCAATGCTAATAATAGTCCTTATCCTTGCATCCCCCTGTAAGCCACTCTAATTCACCAGAACTTGGCCAGGACCTTTAATCAGTCAGTTATAATCTATTTCAGTCCTGTGCAGAGGGATCTGGCTGGGTTTCTAAGGCTAGGGCTGCTAATATGACTCATTCCCAGCTGATCATTTAGTGGCTGCAGCCAGGTGCTTCTGGGACTCGATGTCCTCGCTCTGCTGCTTTTCATACAGACTCCATGCTTTGAGTCCAGAAGGCAGAAAGGAAAGGGTGGTGAGGAGCACAAGCAGCCAGGTGCTGCTCTGCAGAGAAAGCCTCTATGAGGGCTCAAGAAATTATTCTGGAGCGTAATAAGAGGAAAGAGGAGGGTGAAAGGCTCTAAACTGTGCTGCTGTGGAGCTAAGGGAAAAGTGAGGTCCCAAAAACCTTTGAGAGATTTCCTGCAGCCCCATCTCTGGACAGGCCAGAGGAAGGATGAGGTGGAGAAGAGATGCGTGTGATGATGATGAGGTTGTCTGTAGCTAAGTCACAGGATGCAACTGGGAGCCATAGCTGGGTATCAGACCCACTTGCTTCCTCAGGCAGCATGAGAAAACAATGTAGCAGTGAATATTTGGGGTGTGAGCAGCCTTTGTGCCTTTGGTATTGTGGAGGGGCAATAGCATAGGGAGGTTGAGCCTGTTTTTGCAAAACTACTTCCTTGGTCAAAAATTAGAGCTGGAAGGTGGCCAAGCCCTTGGGGGAATGAAGCTGGAAGGGTTCTCTTTCTGAGAGTAGACACCCAGCACCATGGACTGCTCAGCGTGGTGTCCTGTGCAGACATACGATGAGGAGAGAGTGGCCAAAGCCCTAGGGATAAGCCCTGACAGTTTGAGATGTGGCTGGGATCAAGGACCTGTCTCAAGGCTCGTTGAGCCACTGCACACCCACGTTCCTCCTGCCAGAGGCAGCATTAATGTCTGTGGGCTCTCCTCCAGCATGGAGATGTTGCTAGTACTGGCTCCTGCAGAGCTGTGGTCATCTGGGCTTGGAAGACAGGATCTGTGAGCATGAAGGGGGGGAAAGAATGTTGGAGGAAAAGGTCATGTACGAGGGGTGCGAACAGCTTCATTTTGTGGCTCCAGCCAAAGACCATAGGCCCTTGGGAAGCTGTGGGAGTGGGAAGGGGTATTCTTCTTCCCGTCCAAGTGTTCTGCATGTTGCGATGGGATCCCAGCCCCTCTGATTTTCAAGTGAGCAGCACTTTCCAACAGAGCCTGGAGCAGAGGGCTTTGAAATGCAGCCCAGCAGGGAACTCAGTCCTGCATTGGACTCCAGCAGTATTGCAAAGCCAGGTACTCAGGCATGTTTTCCAAGCCCTGTGGTAATCCCCAGCTCACGGAGGGACATATGGCTTTAAAAGCCTCCTTCAGTTTTATATCAACAGACCTTTCCAAGAGTTTCACTCTTGGCTGAAGGAGATAAGTCTTGGACAGTCCCCTCAACTGTAGCTATCCCTTCAGCTGGAGATAGAGAAGCACCCATTTTACAGAACACAGAAACTGAGGCATATACTTCTCATAAGTTTTTCCTGGCATCCCTCTAAACTCAGTTCCTCTAGGTTTTTGTTTGTTTGTTTGTTTGTTTGTTTCATGAAATAAATGCTGCAGGTTAAAAATGTCAGCTCAAAGAGAAAGGAAGGCAGAGGCAAGGGGAAGGAGAACAACCACCATGCAAAAAGCTGGCACTCACATTGGTGTGTAAAAGATGAAGGTGAAGAGAAGTGGAAGGTGAACTGAGATCATAGTGTAGAGCTCCAGGCAGAGAGAGAAAGGAAATGTGGTCCTAATTACTTGATAACTATCCCACATTTCACAAGTCGTTTTAATGGCCCAAATGGATTGCTTTCAAGCTCAGAGCTAATGCTGGAGTGATATGGATAGAGTTCTCTCGCAGTGGGACATACAGTGCCAGAAAGCCCACTTTGAGAAGAATATTATTATCTAAAATGACATTAATGCATCCTGTTATTCCCTCACGCCATATCATGTGCAGGGAAGGGACCCTGCTGTTAAAATGTCAGCATTCAGGCAGCATCTCTGTGCAGAGCAAGTGAACACAGTAGCTGACACAGAGCAGTCAGTCTGACAGCCTGCACTAAGGGGACCTTGCAACTGAGTGTTGGGAGCAATCCTTACTGCTCTGGGAGAATGCTGCCTGTTTGCAGGCTGACAGTACTGATGAGTTGAATGCTCCATCCATGGCATAAATCAGAGCTGTCTACTTGAGCTGTATCATCTAAGTGAACAGAAGCAGGGCTGGATGCTACTTAAGCCACCAGCCAGTGGTTTGGTCCAGGGTTTCTCTGCTCCATTGTAATGTCTTTGTGTCCAGTGCCACATTGCTTCTTAGCTGATGGCAGCTTTCATAGGCACTGAAAGATTTGCCATAGCTTCTGGACACCTTACAAGAATTGGAAACGAAGTATGGAAAGCTCCATAAACTGTGGCTGCTGGAGCTCACCAAGTGCCTTTAAAAATGTAATATTTTTCCCTTCCCTTTCCCTTATTTTTTTATTGGACTTTAAGCAAGGAGGTGAGAAACAGGTTAAATGTTCTCCAACTTTGCCCGTGTAATGAGTGTCTCTGCTCTGATCTCATGGCTTAGCTGCCAAAGAAATAAATCAGAAAAGGGAAAGGAAACACAAGCGTTGTTTTTTCTTCTGCTAATTATTGAAAAACAAAAAGTCCTTCTTGTTTATTATACACAGTGCTGGTGTATGAGAAAGTGATTAAAGGTGTGATGTTCTTTATTCCTCAGCTAACTGGCCTGCTCTGTAGAAAAGCTGGTTTTTTAGCAGGACCCCAAACTGTTTGCCCCTCTCATTGATTTAGTTCCTCATGATCAAATTCATCCCTGGTGTTATTCTGCTGACAGCGACAGGGTTTCAGCAGGGAAGGATTTGGCCCCTGGAAGGCTCCAGGCCAGATGTTGCTCTTTTAATGTAATAACTGGAAGAACAAGCCTCATTACGAGTTGGAAGCTTGTTCAATAAAGTAAATGGCTCTGTTCTCTGCTCTAATGTGAGTACCTAACGTTCTGTTAGTGCAGATGACCTCATATCCCCCTCTTCCCTCCTCCCTTCTACTTTTCTAATATCTACTCAGCCTGTGTTGGCTTGTATCTCCTAGTGTCATTTGTACAGAAATAGGGCTGTAATACAAAGGTGGATGACCTCATGAATGTTAGGAGTGAGCTTTGCTAACATACTTGCCTTGGTAGCGCAAACCAGCATGTGCTGAATCCATTTCCTCTTCCAAGCAGCAGGCTTGCATGTATCAGTTTTAAAAGCTGTTGCTTCATTTTCAAGCCTAAAAGCTGACATGGTAGCAGGAAGAAGAAGCACTAGTTCTTTTTCTTTGCTTTGCTTTCCCTGCTTATAAATTGGAGCTGATATTATGGTCCTAACCTGCCATGTAGTTGCCTTGTAATAGCCAGCCAATGTCTCTGGTGCTGTGAAGATGGAGAGTGTACCAGTGTACAGTATGTTGTTTCTATGAACACACAGCATTGCTGCTCCATGCTGTGCCTTGGCTGTTCTCATTTCCAACTGCCATTCACAGCACTGATTATCGATAATAAATTTTAAATGTGTTGGGATCCAGTTAACAGGGAGTTTGCCCAGCCCCTGATGAAGGAGTTTGTTGTTTTAGTTGACTCTCCACATTGGTTGTTGAGATCTGATTGTCAACACCCAGCGGCACAGGGATGGAGGTAGCTTTTGGCCACTGAATGTCTTACTTTGGGAGTGCAAATTGCTGCTTGCAGCATGACCCTGGGCAATATGGTCTGCTCAGGGACACGGGTAATGCAGCTCATGTTAAATGATAGTCCATCCTGTACTATATTATCTCAATTATGCTTTACAGCTGTGCTAAAGTGGAAGCCCTGTTCCCAGAACCAGCCATAGCAGTTCTACCACCCAGGCCAGAAGGCACATTGCAACGAATGAGAGAGAAACACCATCCAACTAAAACATCTTGGTTCAGTCCTCTTATACTTCCAGGGAGCTCCTGTCCCATAGCGAGAGATGAGACGCTTCTCTCATGGTCTTACTCCCCTTTCAGAACTCCAGGCCAAGTCTCTCTCTCTTGTTCATGAATTTCATCAAGGAATCATCAGAATTGAATAAAAAGCTCAGAAAGCTCTCCTGGTGGCCAAATATGGACTCACAGGTTGAGAACTATAAAATTCTGCATTACTTGCCAGATGCACTGACAAAATGCGTGATCATATTGAATCAAAGTTCCTTCTGGACTCTGCATAGGAAAACGATCACTTCTGGGGAGAAGTATTAGTTTGAGGCCATCCAAATGAAACAAAATGGATTTTTGAAACTTTTGGAGCTGAAGACCTGTGGACAAGTTTGAATCAGATTTCTCTGCACAAGATTAAGTTCAGTTATGAAAACCTACTCCCAAATTCCAGACCAAGAGAAGGAAAGCTCTGGGTTTCATTTGCCATAGATTTCTTGCAGAACTACTGAGCAACTTGTCATGCAGCAAACCAGATGTCCCTTGCAGAACTTCTGCGTGCAGAGTATGCAAGCTAAATTAAATTGAGATGTTCTCCAAAAGCTCAACCATGATGGAAAAGGTACCACAAGATGCAACTCAACAGAATGTTCGACTTATAGTCTGATAAAAGCAAACAATGTACAGCTGCATGCTGTATTACCAGCCATTCAGTGTGACTCTCTTGTTGAGAGTTCATAAATGCTAATCTGTGAAAAGGTTTAAAGATTAATTTCATATTCACAGATTTATGGAAGGCAGTGATAGAAATGACAACTGGGTCTCAGAGAAGACTGACCGGGAAACAGTTTTCCCACCTGTTCTATGAGAAATGCCGAAATTTTTGAGAACAAGAAAGCGAACAAAGCAATCCTGTTTTGAAGTGGAACCAAGATGAAAATTTGATGAATACAATAAAAAGCGGCAACTGAAATCTGCAAGGGAAAAAAAAAATCAGTTCAGATGAATTATGATGCTCCATTTAATTGGGGAGTCTTTTTTTCGATCAACCTTCTTCCCCAGTAAAATACAATTATCTCACATTTTAAAGAAATATCTGTTTCTAACACAGGATCTGAAATAGTTCATTTAAAAAATAAAATGGAACATCTCAGCAATTTGGAAATATTAAAAGGTAGGCATCCAGAACTTCATTTTAATTTTTTTTTAATGGAAAACAATTTCAGTTTCAACAAATCAGTTAAAAACAAGCAAAAAATGCTTCCAGAAAAAAAAGAAAAAAAATTCTCCCTGACTCTCAATGTGTAACCCATTTTTCAGCTAATTCTGTGTGAAACCCCTGCTCCATCAACTGTTTGTCAGCCTCCAGTGGACAGTGATCTTGTAGGTGTTCGGGAGGCTCTCCTGCCTTGCAGTGCTCAGATCCATTCCCACAGATAGCTTGCCATGCTATATGCATAATTTAAACACGTCCAGGAATTTTGACACCCAGTTCCAGATCTGCATGGCTCTTTTGATCTTGTCCGTAGCAGTGTGGTGGATTTGGGAAAATTGCCTGTTAGCTATCATGCAGTTTGGACTCTGCCACTCATTTCCAGTGTTGACTTCTGTTGGGAAGAAGCAGACTGGATGATTTATCTCCTTTTCTAGGCTGGTTCCCCACCATAAACTTCTGGCTCCTGTGTTTCTTATCATATTTTCTTTTTTTGCCGTTTACCTAATTTAGGTGCATTTCTCACCAATGCTCCTGAGAACCCACTGGCAGGTAGACTGGCTTTTTAAAACCATTTTAATTAGTGATGCTTTGGCCTTTTTAAAGCCTTATCAAGTGCAGCCCTTGTCCCTCTGCCATCTCCCTGGTTGGCCACAGCTAGCTCATGGAGCCTGTGTCCAGCAGTCTGATGGCAGAGAAGGACAGCTCACACGGCAGGCTGACAGCAGCCGCCAACCACATGCTCAGAGCTTTGTGGTTTAATTTTTTAATAACTTTTTTTGTCTCTCTCTCCCTCTCTCTGTCCCCCCCCCCAACTCACCCCCCTTCAATAAAAAGGATTCTGGAAACACAGATCAATTATTCCCAGGTTTCAAATGCTGGCACCATTCCTTGTGCAGCTGCGAGCACAGAATTTAACCTCTTCAGCATTTCAGTGTAAAACTATGCAGCGAGGGGATGCGTGTTGTTTGTGTTTTGATTTTCAGCTGTGTGCCCAGCCCCAAGATCTGGAGCCGAGGTGCTCTCCTCTCTGAGAGCCTCTCGCTCTGAGTCTGTTTGGCTCATCTCTTTGCAATGGGCTGAACTGAAACTCCAAGTCAGAATACGCTAAGGACTTCAGAAAAGTTCAGAATGGGATCAAAACCTTTCAACTTTTACTTATTTTTTTCCTCTTATTTCAAGCTAGTGGAATAAAGTGGGAATGGTTTTCTAACCCCTCAGAGTGATAAAATGGGAGTGAAAAATGTTTTCTGAGAGTGAAAAAATGTTGTTGCTCCATCTGAGGATCAAAATTTCACATTTTCTTGATGGCCACAAAAAAAATAAAAATAGGCAGTCCAAAAAGCTCAGCAATCAAGATGCCCACCTGGGACCTGAGAGACCTGCATCTTCTGTCAATGACTGGGCATGGATTTGAACCACAGTCTACCCAGTCTGCTGTGTACCCAAATGACCAAGGGCTCTCCTGGGTAAGACACTTTTGGTGCTGGCTTGAATTTCAATGGTGGAGTTGAAAACATTTTCCTGACAAAACTGCACTGAAATGGTTTTGCTTCTTGGTTTTGAGAAGTCCATGAAAGCCCCCCCTTAGTAGAAAAGTTCCTGACTGCCTCTACTAGTTGAATTGTTTGTTTTTAAATATCTGTTTCTAGGAAATGGTTTTTCAGCTAACATTTTTCTGAAAGAATAATGAGAAGGAGAAAATAGCAATGTATTTCTTATCAAAATGAGGTGCTGGTGGCATTTCTTCTGTTGCTTTAAGGGGGAAAAGGTTTTGCATACCCCTTCCCCACTTGCTGGTGCACAGGCAACTCAAATGCAGGTTTCCAGACTGAGACATTTGTGCCATGGGGAACTATGTTTTTTGTCTTTCTTTTTTCTTTTTTCTTTTCAGCTAGTAAATAATCACCCTCTTCAGGATTCAAATCTCCAGTTTGGCAGTCAAAGGCAAAATGAGATCTCATTGGCAGGAGGTGAAAATCAGCAAAGCTCTACCTCGAAATAAAGTGCTGATTTTAAGGGAGAGCAGTTAATCATCAGGGCCAGATCATGGAAGAAGCTGGTAAATCCCCTATTTTTTTGAACTCACTCTCCCCTGTGCAGCACTGTGCTAGGGATCTGCCAGCCAGCTTCACACAAGCCAAGATGTCTAGATAGCTCAGTACAGAGGCTGATGGATAGAAAAGACCACGTCCTGGAAGCAGCATTGCTTCAGCAAAAGTAATTGGCATGGGCCCAGAGCTATGTGATTTTGGCTAAGGCACTTCTGGTTCTGGAGTTTGCTTTTCAGTGTTAGCTTTGGGGGAGCCCTGTCATATTGCTGAAGTCTTTATAACTCCCTTAAATGCCTGCCTGGGCAAAGGGCTCCAGATGATGCAGAGCCAGGGGATGGTTGGTTGTCTCCTGCATGTGAGGGTCAGAGTAGGTGAGCATTCCCTTCTGGCCTTGAAGCCTGTGACTTTGAAGAGGAGAAGCTTACCCATCATTTTCCTGGCTGCCTTGAGGTAAAACATGTGCTGTGATAGAATGGTCTGAGCATGAATACACTTTTATGGCAGCAAGCAGCACCATGAAGTAGGGGCAGAACTGCTGAGGCTCTAAGCCCCTCTGTAAGGCACAGGAGAAGAGGGGTCAGAGGAGGTGAGCAGGGAGATGAGATGGGCAGGATGGGAGGCTGAGAAGATGAATTTAGACAATTTTGAGTTGATTATATCATATGCCTCAGCTGCTTACAGATCGACTCTTTTAATAGCTGGCTGAGGCAGAGAGAGTACAATAGTCAGCTCCTACCCACAGGGCTCGGTTGTGTGCATCTGTGCATCCAGCAGCCATGTCCCAAATGGTGCTAGGACGAGGCTTGGTACTTCCACCTGTAAGTGTGACAGAAATCAAATACACATCAAGGAGGACAGCATGCACCTTCATGCATTGGTCATCTAGCCGGGACCCACTCCACTGGTGTCTGTTCATCTCCCAGGCTTTTGCCTCACAGCTAGCTGTGTACGAGGCTGTACTACAATCCCCAGAAGCCTGCAGAGTTGTCATGTCAGAATAAGCAGCATTCACATAAACATATGAAGTGCTAATGACCCTTGTTGGCTTTACCTGAGGGAACAATGTTGTCTCAGCAATAAATCAGCTTGCTATTCATTAAAGTCACCACCTTGGGAATGCGGACTTTGAAAATAATGCCATCACCTTGTCCAGCTAACTGTCAGGCTCTGAACACCAGAGGACAATTTTTAAAAGACATAAAAAAGTATGTCCCAGAGTCCTTTTGGAGATGTCTGAGTACCAGGTGGAAATATAATGGGAGCAAGAGAGCTAACCAGCAAATTTATTGTTCAGCTACTTCTTTTTTTTATTTTTAGATTGGCCCCAGGTTGTCAGATTGGTTTATTAATTGGTGGTGGAAGAGGAAAAAGAAGGAACAGTCTGAAAATTTGAGAACCAGAGTTTTCAGGGAGGGAAGGGAGGAAAGGTGATCCGTGTTGCAAAGCCAGCATGGGGAATTTGCCTTATGACTGACTCCTTTTTAATGGGGGATGCTGGAGCTGTAAGACACTGAGAGAACAACAGGTGAAAATTACATCCATGGACAAGTCAGCCACAACGAGGGAGCAGAATCAGGGCTGGAGCTACAGAGGGGAACCAAATGAAAGCTGAAGGTTTGAGCTAGAAGGAGGGGAAAGAGGGATTTCTGAAGAAAAGATGGGCTGAAAGACCAGAAAGTGGTAAAATCAACAGGTGAGAAAGTGAGTGTCAGAAAAAGTGCTGTTGTTAAGAAATGGCAAATGAACCCTGTGGTTAAACCCTGACCCGAGGATGGTGTGAGACAGGGGGAACGGTGACAGTGGCATGTCCCTTGTGCCAGCCTATCGACAGAGACACATATGCTGGGAAGCTTGCCCTTCCAACCAGAAGTCTGAAATCTCTGCACCAGCAGCTGTGTTTTTTGCAGGGGAGTGCCATGTATCAGAGGTGCTGGGGATGCAGAATCTGTTAGAAAACATGCCTGAAATGCACTAACAGAAACAGCCAAGATGTGAACAGGCCTGAAAGTCCAGGCCCTTATTTCAGGGTCACAGTGAGGTCTGGACTCATTCAGCTGTGGAGTGCTGCCCATTCTGGAGTAGGGAGGGCTGGTATGCTTCGGGGGAGTGATCCTTGAAACAAATGACCCTGGTTATTTTATTTCTTACAAAAATGAATGTGCCATGAATGCACCATTGTGAATCCCCATAAAAGATGCAGAACATCTTAAAACCTGAGTCAACAAACCCACACAAGTCTTGATGGAAATGCATCCCAGTCAGACAGGTCTGGATCCCATAACTATAAAGGTGTTTTATTTCCTGGAATTCTGACATCAAAGGGTGGATTTTCAAGACAAATAGCTGCTATTTTCATTTCTCTGGAGAAATCATATGATGTGATTGACAATTAAGATCAGAAAAAGATTCAATGG
Source organism: Apteryx rowi (assembly GCF_003343035.1). Taxonomy (NCBI): domain Eukaryota; kingdom Metazoa; phylum Chordata; class Aves; order Apterygiformes; family Apterygidae; genus Apteryx; species Apteryx rowi. The sequence goes on from NW_020450598.1 coordinate 367,658, forward strand.
GCAAAAGATCAGGAAATAAATCTCCCCACACCACAAAATCCAGGGCTGTTATCAAAAGCTATTCATCCCCACTCAGCACTGTGAGAATCACAGGAATTTGGGACCTAATTTAGTGGTATTTTTTTAGTAACACTAATAGAGGGTGGAGGAAATTGGGCTCAGTTTTGCCTGCTACAAATCTCCTCAAGCACTAGAGCGAAGGAACAGATATTGAGCCAGATTCCCCAAAGATGGCACAATGAAGACATGAGCTTGCAGTGCCCCCCTGGCCATTTTAACCCTATGTGGCCAAGAGCTTTTCCCACATACTAAGCAAATACCACCACCTTCCTCCTTCAGGATTTTTCACAGAATCACAGAATGGTTGAGGTTGGAAGGGACCTCTGGAGATCATCTAGTCCAACCTCCCTGCTCAAGCAGGGTCACCTAGAGCACAGTGTATGGGATCKCAGTGAATGGAACAGTTACAGAATCTGAAAAAAAAAGGTACCATTTAAGACTGTATTTGTTAGCTGCAGTGACAAACATGCTGGGACATGTTGTCACTAGCCGTGATCCATCTGGGGATGTAGGAAGGAGAGAGAGGGAAGATATTGGCCATGGCCAGCCCCCAAAAGTCAGGAGGGTTAGCAGGCCTGCCTTGCTGCAGTTTGGCCTTGTCTCCACCTGTCTCTGACCATTGGGAAGTTTGGGCTAGGCCATTGGTTGACCATTTCATTCAGAAGAAAGAACATTTTATTTCCTGAGACCATTACATTTGTGTGTCACAACCACATAGTCTAGGCTTCTCCAGTAACACACAAAGGCATATGTTTTTCTTTCTCCTATAAGCCTAACAGTGTGCAGGAGGCAAGGTTATGATGCTGTGTTGGTTTTCCGCCAAAGGAACCCACAGAAGGGAGTGACGCCTGAGGTATGGCTCAAGCTCCTCCCAAAGTTGGGTTTGGATCCTCTGTTCCACTTTGGACATGTTTGTAAGGGTTTTTGATAAACAACCTCAACACATAGACAGAAATTTAGCAGAGGAGTATTCCAAAGGAGGAGGTGTGACTGGCTGTGATGTTCTTGCTGTCTGTACTTCCTTGGGCCTTGCCTGGGGAAGAGAAGGCAATCTCATCAGTCCTGTGACCAAGAAGTAGCCAGGGTGGCTGTGTTGAAACCCTGTTGTCCACAGGGTCTGATAGGACAGTCAGGTAGGAGCTGAGAATCCTTCCTCCCTCACGCTTCTCTTCCTCTGGATCAAGCTGTTGCACTAGTAGTGGTGCTACTGCCAGGCAAAGGATGCTCTCCTGATGTACAGTCACCTACGAGTTTACTCACAGCTCTTCCAGTGGCATGTGGTGGCATCCAGTTCCTATAGTGACATGGGGATGCTAATATTACCCTTCAGCCCAGCAGTGCTGTCAGTTAAATGTTACAGTAACAGGAGTTATATTAGTACAAGAGAGATTTGGCTTCCCTTTCTATTTACTGCTCAGGATCTGGACAGAGTTAGATAAAACTGCTTTCAGGTGGAAGACTCTGCTGCCATCAGAACAAGCAGATGACTCTTTTTTTTCAGTTATTATTATTTTTTTAAATCTGCTCATAGACAGCATCATTATTTCCTGATTGTTCCAACCTGAATCCAGGAAAGCACCTTAAGCACATGCTTAACTTTTGGTATGTGAGTAATCCTATTCCTCTTTGGCAAAGCACTTAAGCACATGCTTAATTTTAAATTTGTTCTTGAGCACAATGAAATGTAAGCTGGTGTTTGAGTGCTCTGCTGGATGGAAGCCAGAGTGCTTAGCACCTTTAGAAGACTGAGCTCCTCAAAGAAAGATGCCCTGATTCAACAAAACCGTTAACTTTAAGTACTTGATTAAGTTTCAGGTGTAATGTGGTATAAAGTCTTAACCTGTGAAGCCGTAAGTGAGTAATATGGACAAATGCCAACTACAGCTGGTAAAAGGTGAAGAAAGGTTCCCTCATTGTTTTTCACCAATATTTCTTTCTCTTGCTAATATTTTGCTCTTTGTGAAACATTGGCCATTCTCTGCATAGAGTTTAAAGTAGCCAAACTTTATACTAAACACAAAGCTGGTCAAGACTTCAAAATTCCTAGTTTTTCTACCTACTCAAAGGGCAATGAGCCCTTTTACAATTTTGTTATAAAGTCAGAACATGCACATATGTTGCAGAAAAATCGATTGAAAAGGTGTTTAAAAGAGGAATGAATGTGTATATGTGTATATGTACTTATATAAATATATATATTTATATATATATATATATTTATACTCATCTTCCTGGAAATCCCAGACACTTGCTTAATAAACAGTGCAACTTTGCAACAGTGTGGAAGGAAAAAGGCAGCTGCAGAGATCACTGCACAAAATGCCCCTGCTCTTAAGGTTTTATGATCATCCCAGCACAAGAGCATGCTCTAAACAGCCCAATCTAAAAGCCAGCTCAGAAAGCTTGTCTTCTTGTGGGTTTTTGAGCTCTGATAGCTTGTGAAGCATCAAATGAGTTTCTGGTTGAGAGCTGAACATTGCCCACTTGAGTACATGTCCGTATAATTTTATGGAGGGGAAATTCCACATTTTAAGGAAAAAAGAAAAGAARGGAGGTTTGGGTCTGGTTCTCTTTAAAAAATGGCAGCTGTTTGAAAGCTGCCTACAACTTCAAAATGTTAGAAGCTGGTATTAGAATCTCGAACCTGGTGTTAACAGAAACGAAGGAATGGATATCACGACCACATATGTGGTATTGATGCAAGAGTTAATGGAAAGACAGAAAGAGCTCTCTTTTGTAGGAGTAACACAGTTGTAAATTATGTTTTGGGTCCTCTTCTTTCGCTCATCCGTAGAGGATAACTGCCTGCCATCACCTCCGGGCAATAAAAGGTTTTATCATGGCCAGGTGGTAGAACTGAGGTGGTGCTGAAGACAGTGATGAGGAAAGAGGGTGGATTTCTCTTGTTTGATGGCCACAAGGCCAATTAGAAGAAAGGTAGGTCTGAACTGAAGCAGAAATCAGGGTATTCTTTTTCTCCAAAACAAACAAACAAACAGAAATTACAATGAGCTGAGGTAAAACAAAGCTCTTCTGTTCTAATTCATTCCTGTCAGTCTTGGGTGCCTCCACAGGTCAGGTCAATTTTAAAATGAAAAATAATACTGATGAATGAATATTAATGATAAAATAAAATGTTCCAGAACTTCCCAAGTGGAACCTTTTCATTTTTAAAATGTTGAAGTGTAGCATTTTGACACCTAAAAAAAATTTAAAACATATTTTTCTCCTTAAAACTCATTGTCACTTTGAACCTTAATTCAGGAAATGATTCTACCTTCCCTGAAACAGCTTTTTTTAGTAACAATAGCTGTCCAGTGGATTTTGTTTGTGCAGTGGGGGCAGCAGTGGGAGAAAAGAGGACTTCTTGTAGCACTGGTTGTCCTGGGGATGTGACCCAAGGCAGGTCATGGCCACTCCAAGGACATCTCCTCCTGGGAAGACATAGATACTATTCTCATAAGTGAGTTATTCATGCCAGCAGTTGGTCCACAACATCAAACATCCGAGGTGTGCTGACACACTTGTTCCTTCAGGTCTGGATCTCCTGCTCAAATCTGTCTGAATACCCAGTTTCTCTACGGGGAAAGAGTATTTCATAAGTATGTTTGCTCTTAATCCCCTTTTTAGTAAGAATGTATCAGAGTAAAGGGTTAATATGGCGGCAGAACAGTTTTGGGGACAGGGGAGATCCAGCAAGCCCAGATCTTTGTTGCTGTCTGTCATAGCAGGGTCTGTCTTACAAGGCCTATATAAATAAACTTCCTAGTAAACTCAACAATTTTGTCATCATAAAGGCTGGCAGCCTTTCCTGGCAATAAAATAAACTCTAATCATTTCTTCAAATAAAACGCAAATGGCAGCAATGCATTCACAGGAGTCTGTGTATTGGCTGACTTTGCTTCTCTCCCTGGCTGCCCCACCATGTGCGTGCCATGCCAGGCCGTGATGGATGGAGAAATGCAGGGCCACTCTGCTGCTAGTGCCTAAAAGAAAACAGACCCTCTATCTGCGGCGTAAATCAGGAATGGGCAAGGAGCTCAAATGAAATATGAAACTGCCCTGATCTTCCTGTTGTGGATTAACCAGATCAGAAAATCTTCCTGTCCCTCTGCAGATCCTGGAGATGCTTTCCTCCTCTTTCTCATACACACCTACTTCCTTATCAGCTTTCTGTTCTGTTCATGGCTTCAAAAAGCTCTGATAATCTCAGGAGAAGCTTGTTCTTGCTGTTTTTTCTCTGGGGTGTCACTGATTGAAAGCGACGCTTCAGAAAGAATATATTCAATGGAAAACCACTTATCTGAAAAAAGGGAAATTTTGAATCAAAAATTTATTCCTGTCAGAGATGTCAGACCCCTCTGGGTATAGAAAACCAACCAGCCAGCAAGCAACCACTCAAACGCAAGAAGAAAGGATTGCAGAAATGAAAAAGAAAGAAAGAAAGAAAGAAAGAAAGACAAAGAAAGGAAGGAAGAAAGGAAGGAAGGAAGGAAGGAAGGAAGGAAAGAAGGAAAGCATGTCAATCGTTTCTTCCCCCTATCTCCCAAGCACCAGCACCATGTGTACCCGAGTGCTGGGGCTGCTGTGGGAGCAAAGCTGAGCCCTGCTCTTTTGAGCTTCACTCTGCAAGAGGTGGCAGGAAAATGGAAATGGGGAAGGGGAGGAGGGAAAAGGCAAGAAAAGCTGATCTTCTTTTTTTTTACAACATGGCATTTGACATGTTGCTCGTTTGTTTCCAGGTTAGAAAAAAAAAAGATGCTTTTACATGCAGATGTTTGGACATTAGCAGATCACATTCTGTTCTGTCACGGGCTCACTTGTCCTCAGGAACTTGAAGGATCTCTGTTTAATAATAAATATTCCTTCTGCATGTTGCATGTTTAGCTGATGAGCAGCTCAAGACATAGACCCACTGTGCATTTGTGTAGTACCTCCTTGGGCTCCTGGCTGAGCTGCATCACTGCAGTATAAACGGTAACTACAACTGCTATTAAATAGACACAGGACTTTAACAAGTGTGGTAGTCAGCACAGTGTGGGTTGTACAGGGCTATCAAGAGCGAATCAAGAGTGTCACCAGTGAGGCATTGTTCAGTTGTGCATCTATTTCACAAACAAGCACAATATGGTCAGATTTTATTCATCTGTAAAATAAAGCTGTTGGCTTTTGTCCTAGAACTACGTCAGCCTCTTGAGAGTAGTGATGAAAGCACATCGCTTGGGCTGCAGAGTTAGAAGACACAGTCTCCAGCGCAGTCCATCTCCCTCTGCCTTAGATCTATGCAACAGAAGTTTTGCCAAGCATTTTGTTTTAGACAGAGGGGGGTTTTTGGTGAAAATACTCAGCTCTAGAAACTTCAGAATATTTTGCAAAAATTTGCTTAAGTTTCACTACACAGCTTAGTTGAACAATGTTTCTTAGAAATTCTGAGGACACTCAGAATTTTCCTTCTGACATGTTTTTTTGAAATTTGGCTTTTCCATTCATTTGGCTTTTTGAATGTCCTTATTTTGCTTTGCTTTGGATTTTGAATGTAATTTTTACTTGTTCAAAACTGCAAGGCAGTGCTTCTCTTTTAAGTTAAGTTTTACCAAAGTAGTTTGTTCTACCTGGAACTCCTATCATTTTGTTTTGGTTTGATGAGGTACAAAAAAAAAAAAAAAGAATCTGGTCTGACTTGGATTTGTTTGCTTTTCAATTGCTAATGAGTCAAAAAAACATTCATTTGGACAGTTGTCTTCTGGCGATTCACTCTAGGCAACTTGTAGTGCAGGGGGCATGGCCAGCATAGCAGTGTAGAAAAAAATATCTGCTGAGCAATATTATTGCATCAAGAAAAAGGTAGCATCTCAGCTGGAAAAGCTTGGCATGGATGATGATTAGAGATATTGAAAGGAGGGGTTGGTTTGTCTTAAGCTCACTGAAATATGAGCCTCACCAAAAAATGTTATCTTCAGAAACATGTTAAAATGGTTTCACAGCAATGAAAAATCTTTTCAGTAAAAAATAAATCCCCCTCCCTCATACATACATTACCTAAGATGTCCATTTGCATAAAAAAATCAAACATCTTATTAAGAACAGACATACTTTTTTTCATTTTCAGTAACTGAAAACTGAATTTTTTCAGATCAATTTTCAGCTTGAAGCTACTGAGGTTGTAGCTATTCAAGTTGTAGTTTTCTTTTGAATATTATTGTCTTATTGATTAAAATCCCCACAAATTCAAAAAAAAAATTGTGATTATGCATTAAACTTCTGGGCAAGACAAAACCTCCCACTCAGATCCATCATTCTTGTTGTCTTTGACAGTGCAGATAGCCACAAAGTTGCAAGAGAAAGCACTGATTTAGAAAACAAACAGCTTTCTGTCATCCTTAGGTATTCTGAATGTATTTTAATTTTAATTAGGCTGCAATAAATAGATGTTTAAAGTAGTCACATGTAGAATGTGTTTGAGATGAGATTTAAATCAAAGTTAGTTTATCATAGTCATTACCTCTGGCACATAGACTCAGAAGCACTTGCAGAGCAATGCCACATTTGTTTAAAAACTCAGGCTGATCTTGGACATGGGGAGCAACAGTGGTTGTTCTGTCTGGCACTGTCCTGCTTTTACAGTGAGAAAATGTAGAAGTGGGAATTTGCTGTCCCAGGGAATAGCCAAACATAATTTAGATGGGACTTTCCCCCTGAAAGGCAGGTCTAAGTGCATGTATGTGAAGCTGCAACTCATAGCTTCAGTGGATACTTTTATTTGCTCAAACACAGTCAATATTTGTGGAGAAAGGTAAAGTTGCAGCAGCTGCTAATGGCACAATGTGGAAAAAAAAAAATCTCATCTTCATGACATTGTAATACTTTCTAGGTCAACACTGTTCCACCAACAGGAGCTTTCTCAAACCTCCCAGAAAGAAGAAGAGGGAGAAGAATGGTGCTGAGGATAGTCAGACTGATGTTCCAATGGGAACTGGCTGCCCCCACACTTGGATTTCATCACCAACACAGCAGAGTGCAACCAAGCACAGGGATATGCAAGCTCTCTATAAATAAGGCAGCTCAGGAACTCGAGCAAAGCCCAGAGCTCAGTGCAGATTAATTTTGTCTAGTTCTTGGCAGTCTCAGAAGTATTCTTGACAGAGTAAATTAGGCAGTGTTGAGCTCCATGGCTAGACTTCTTCCGAGACCTAAGCGAGTGCATTTAAAGCTAGAGCAAATATGCCTACACTGGAGTACACAGAAACCTTATAACAGTGCCATTTGGTGAAGGGAATGTGAGGCCCATTTAGCGTTGGGATATTCAACACACTCAGTATCTTCCCTATTGCCAAAGAAAGGGTTAAAGGTCATTAGAATAAATGAGAATGAAGGTTTCTGTGTTTAATTGCATTCCTTGGATACTGAAGGGAAATGGTTTCAAAACAGCCACCCACCAGACAAGGATAAACAGATCCCTGCTAGCAAAGCTGAACTTCACATCAGCCTGCTGGAGTCTCCTCTGGAGTCTCTCAGCAGGAAAATGTGCAGTTCTTTACTGTCATTTTTGCACATCTCTTCTTTCCTCCTCCACACCCCTAATCTCTTTTTCACTGTCTCTCCTCCAACTTTGCACACGCCCACCATCTCCTTTCCCCACTGGCTCCCAGGACCTCCTCATATCAAAAAGGCTTTTCTGTTAAATTACCACCTACATTAGATGAGTGATACAAGGACATCTGCTCCCCTCTTTCAATCATCACTTGAAGGTCTCACCGGCTCAGGAAAATGAGAAACACTAAGGACAGTTTGTACTCTGTTTGCCCTTGGGAGCTGTGGCTGTGAAGGCTAAAAAAGTATTTATTTCAGAAGGAAAGGTCCTATCCTGAAGAATCTGGTTGTGTCATGCTTGCTCAGTCTTGCCACATCTAGGATGTTGTCACCTTCCTGAAAACATTCAAGGTAAAAATAGTAATACCTACTCACTGAATGATCATACAACTTGACTGAGTCAACCACATTTTAAAGTGATACTTGAATTCTTCATCCTAGGAATTAAGAAAAATAGCCTCTGTAAATCCTTCTTTGACTTGTGACATTGTTTATGTGGTTATCTGCACTATCAGCTTGGTTTTTTTATATTCTGGTATATTCCCAGCTTTTCTCCTAGACAGCCCTTTCCACTTCCTGGCTCATATTGCATGAACATCTTTTATAATACATCCTTCATCTGTTTTTAAAAATGCTTTGATCAAAATCTCCCTTCTGAGAACTGAATGTGGTTTGAATCATCAAGTCATGGTTATTGCTAATAAAAGTAAAGAACTGACTTTTAATGATTTTGTTGGTGTTTGTGTAATCCAGAAAGAAATCACTGTGAATATACCTGCAAGTAACAGATGTGATAGATCTAGCCCCTTAGTGCTTGTTCTGTGTGAATGTTTTTTCCTTTTTTATTATTATTATTTTACTAATTTTCCATACAATTTTCCAACCTGTTTTTTTTATTTTTAATGCAAATTTTTTTGTCTTTTTCTTTTTCTCTGGGGAGGAAATACCTTGTGTGAAATGAAGATTTTTTCAGGGCAAATCAGTTTGCAGAAAAAAATATTCGGTGGATGTTCACATTTTGGAGCAGCTCCAGATGGTAACACATGACTATACTTGCCAATGAGCATCTTCACTTTTGAGCCTGCAGGTATCTTTTTTCTCCCCCAAAATCTTTGTGGCAGAAATCAACAGAAGGCCCTCTCATCTACACGGGACTCCCAAGTCACCCTTCAGTGGCAGGACCTTCCCACTTATGGTCTCAAGATGTCTTCGTTTTCATACAAAAGAGCAAGCCAAGGAAGGACGACATGCAATGTAAATTCACATCACAGCTAAGACAGCTAGCTACCCCTCTCCAGCAGGCTCGGACTCATGAGTGTTGACACTGAGAGTTTCAACTCTGGGCTGGGAACGGAGAACCAGAATCCGACAAGGCTGGGGGCAATCTGCTTTGTGTTTTCCCATGCAGTGGAAGTGCATGGGCATATGCTATTCATTAAAAGCAACTATTTTTGCGAGATACAGGTAGTGTGTTTTCACTTGGTAGTTTGGCATTAAAATCTTATCTTGTGATTTACTAATTTTAGGGGGGAAAAAAATGAATCTTCACTTGCAGATATCCTGTGTTGAAGAATCCACCAAATCTCTAGCCGGTCTGGCCAAGGGCTTTCCTAAATCTGGGTATCTCGCTTCCAGGCTGAACTCATTATGCAACAATGACTGGATCTCTTTATGCCTCTATCTGCTTGATTAGAGAGCGGTCTTCCCTCAGAAATGCTCCTGGTATAACAGGTTTCAGACTGATCTGTTAAGCATCTGCAATTATACAGTCTGACCCCTGATCTCAGGTTGTGCACATATCTCTTTTCCGCACACTTTCTGAATTCTTCCTCTGCCCAGAGCCACCCAGTCCATCTGTTGTTACACTCCCATCCTAGACCTGGACAAAACAAAATCTCAGGAACCAGCCATGAGGGAAAAACATCTCTAATCTAATGCCTTTTGACTTTTAAGACATCGTTGACCCTATCCGACGCTGCATATTTCCAACCACTTGATTCTGCCCTTGAACAATGCTGCAATTAACTAAGTGTGGGAGTAGAGATGTGGCCCATTTGAGGTTTTGTTTCCACTCAGATGAGAGTTAATCTCCCCTGCAAGTCTGAACATTTCTTTTCCTGATGAATTGTTTATTTTTTGATTCTGGATGATTTCTAAGAATAGCAGTATGGGTTCCATAAAAATTTACTCTTGCACTTTGATTCATTGCACTTAAAGACTCTGTTGTCATTCTCCCAAGTGTTGGCATGCAATATTTGACAATCTTCAATGGAGAAAATTCCTAGAATATAAGAACAAGACCTTGTGCTTTGACTTCATTTTCTTTTTCTTCCTATACAGATGCAAATGAATGTTTATTTTTCATTATAAATGCCACAGGATTTTTAAAGGCATGTTCCCTTCAGTTTTCAGAATGACTCTTTTCCGGCATTAGATTTGCCCAGACTTTTACTCTTTGTTCTCTGCGGATGTTATTCTAGCGGGCCAGCGCTCCTGTAGGAAGCATAGCTACAGCCTTGCTGTGCTGTGTGCTTTCCAGAGCAGTACTGGGTTTGCTAAACTGGCTTGGGACCAGGCAGTAGCCAGAGACTCAGTGGCATCAGTGACTGCCTTGAAGGGAAATATCTTCTCTCCCAGTGTGTATACCTGCATAGCTGGGTCAGAAGAGAGCAGGACAGCTAGTGCAAGCCAAGAGATGGGGAAGGCACCTGTAGTGGGGGTCTTTGGGGTCCCAGGTCCCCTCCCATAGCAGAGCTCTTCCAAACCTTATGCAGACTAGGACATCGTCCAATCAGGACACAGTGTGCATCAATTGATGGAGAGGCCAGAGCTTGGGACTGCTCCTGTTGCAGTCCATTGAGGTCCTCCAGCAGATCTATGACTGCCCTGTAAAATCAATCCTTGCCATAGGGGTTAGCTCTGGCTCTGACTCCTGGACTACAAATCACAGAGATGTTAAACTGCGGGTGTAGCATTGACTCTTTTCTGCCATTTGTCAGTAGAACATACAGGTGGGAATCTCCCACCACAGCTTGCATATGAATAACAATGTTAATTTCAGTAGTAAAGTGAACTCTGCAGATTTTCTTGGGCCATATTCTCACACCTGATGTAAGTCTCTTTCTTATCTGCCTTGTGCTTTCCAGCACCACTTTCCTTTGCAAAGAGATTTACCTTTGCAATGAGATTTACCATACAGTATTAGTTCTACCCACTCAGTTATTATAATGCCTTTTGACCTGAGCACCTTCATAAGATCCCAAATCACCCAAATTGTTTTGGCTTGCACTGTCATGGTAGTTCCAAAGAGTTTTTTCTTTTTTCTTTTTTTCTTTTTAAAACAACTTTCCTCACCTTCCACCCCTCCAGGAATCTTTCTGGCTCTGGGGTAACGTCAGGTTCTTGCAAGTGTTAGAGAACTTCCTGGTGGCCTGGCACTTCAATCCAGCATCCACCCACATTTGTGATGCCTTTGAACTGCTTATAAATAGATTGGGTTCATGCAACTGTTTCATGTGTAACCATGGAACTGGGGGAAGTGGTTCAGATCTCATGCACAATGTACAGGCTCTGGTGTCATCCCAGCCATACATCAATGCTGAAACCATTATGAAATCCAGAAGAAATTCTGACATGCAAGTGCTCACCCCTCTTTGGGAGAGTTGGGGAGGGGGTTAAAAAAAAGTAGCAAACAAGCAAGCAAACTGGCAGAGCTCCTGCCACAAGGAATGAATTTGCACACACACTTTGATCCCTTTATGATTTTTTTATTTGTGTTAGCCACATCCTCTTCGCTGCACCACTCAGCAAAAGATGCTTTAAATTAGATGAGGCTTGGAAAACACTCTCTTTGCGGCTCCCTTCCCCCAGCCTTGCCTGCCCCCAAGGCTTAGTATTGGTCTGGTAGCCAGAGCCTTGCCTAACATGAAACTGGCACAAATGAAAAGACGGATAAATAAACGTCCAGGAATCTTGTTTGTCATATTTAATCCATCACGTTTCCCAAACAGACTGGTCAAAAAAATCTGCAGCAGTGTTTACATCATCCTGATTGAAAGCTATATCCGTGCATATATCATTCCTGGACATAGCTCCAGTTTCACATGAAAGCAGCTATCATCCTGTCCGCACTTACCACTGCAAACAGCAGTCTTTGCCTTTTTTTCTTCTCTCGTTCCTGCCCAGTCCAACCTCCATCACTTGCACGCTCATTTCTGTTCACCTGATTTTTTTTTTCCTATCCTTTCTAAAGAGTTCGAGTGTTGCTTAATTCTCTGATTTCTTGGTATTCAATGGGTGATGAGCAAGCGGGATTCATTAGATCACTAGGAGATAATTACTCACTGTCCTAATGAAAAGAGCACAATGCAACCACTTAATAAGCAACCTGGTAGGATTTTGCATCATCATGAGCCACATGTCTGGTACTCTACACTGAGGCTGGCAGCAGCAACGCTACTTCTAGGTGGAAAAAGACACTGCCAAAAACATTAGGTCAAGCCCATCCGCATGAGGGCTATTTTCCATTTTAGTGATTGGAAGGCAAAACTGGAAGAGGAGAAAAGTTATTTCAACACTGGGTAAAAGAGCGGGAGACATTCAGTGATCCTACATCCAGGCAGCTGGGGGCAAGCAATTACAGTAGTGAAGTTTAGAAGGATGAACAGAGAGTTCGAAAGCTCCCAGTGCTGTGGGCCACAAAACATTTGGGGCTCAACAGAATGAACAGCTAAGGAAAAGGAAAAAAAAAAGGAAAAAGCCAGCCAAGAACTCCAACCTGCTTTGGATCTGTTTGACCCAAAATGAAGTGTTCTGCTTACTTCTTGGGCCTCGTTTTTAAAAGAAAACCAATTAAAACTGTCTTTTTTCATTACCACCTTTCCTCCCACACATTCACAGCTTCTTCTCCTGTGGCCAGAATTATTCATCTCACTGGATGCAAATCATCCACTGTAAATTGCATTTTTTTGTGGTAAATGGTTTCACCAGAAAATTCCATGCTATGCTGTCTCTAGTGATTTTCATTCCACTCAGATATATGTATTTAGGTAACCTACTTTTCCCACTTCACTCCCCATATGGAGTAAGCCCTATATTGCAATGTACTTTAACACTGCCGCACAGTTAAATTCATTGGTAACTTTATGAAAAACTCCTGATTTTTAAGCCTCATTCTGATTTGGTGAAATCCAGGTGTGATTTTTAATCACGTGTATTAGCAGTATTATCCAGAGGTTGGACTTTGTAAAGGCATTTGGGAGAGCTAGCTGAGATTTGAAAGGCATGGAAAAACTGGGCTCTGACATTGACATCCCTTTGGGTTTGGAGCGGGTTCTGAGACTTATAGCTGAAAACCTCCAGCCTCAAAAGGAAATAGCACATGTTTTATTCAGACAAATAACACAGACATTTCCCAGGTGCCTCCTAACACCCCATGGAATAAAAATAAGGTTGTCAGATGATGCGTCATAGATAAATCAGTATTTCAACTGTCAGAAAATACTTGTCTTTATTTTTAAAGCACTGCTAGCATCCTTACTTCTGAATTTGGGGTCTTGCAGAGGCCTAAGACAATGTTATCTCAAGTAACAGCAAATCATATAACTTTATAAGAAGTTTTTAATCCTAGTAAAAAATAAGAGACCGTGAACCCATTTTTTACCCTTCCTCCTTCACCTCTTGCCTACTCAAAAGCAGGAGCAGTTTCTGGCCTCCAGATGTCAAATCCACGAGTTCTTCCCTGTTTGCTGTTTTTGCCATATGCTTTGATCTTTTGCAACTGCTGCCCAGGGAAGCAGGGGGGAGGCATAGGTTCAGATGGTGGGTGCTGTGCCATGGGCTGTTTGAGTGCAGGATGGGGGAAAGGTAGTGGGAAGAGACAGAGAGAGGGTCTGTGTGGACACAAAAAAGGAAGAGGAATTAGTGGTGGGCCAAAAGGAAGGTGCTGGGAAGAGCTGGCTGAGTGGAAGGGATATGGTGCTGGGAGGGTGCCTGCCTGCGCTGGCAAGTGAGAGCTGGGCTCGAACCTGCAGTGCTAGACTTGGAGGGAGCCCAAGGGGCCTGAGTCTTGGGCTGGTGCCCCGAGCTGACTGCATGGGGCAGCAGCTGCTGGGGAGACCTGCAGCACCTGAGCTTGGCAGGCAAAAGTTACCAGGGAAGAAAAGTGCAAAGGCAGAGGCACTCTAGCTGTGTTCCCTGCTAAGACAGTCTAGCATCTCTGGCCCTCTTGAGAGTCCCATGAACTCAACAAAATTTTCTGTTTTCATCACAGTGTTTGCCCTGGGGAGAGAGAGAAGGGCTGTACTCTCTGAGAGCAGCACAGGGGCTGAATGGCTCATCCTGGGTTGGAATGAGTTTTGTCCCTATATCCTATTGCTTTGAGCCCAAGCAGGCAGCAGCACCTGATGGCAAGTTCCCATCTTGAACCATACAGGCAGCTGGAAGTGCAGAAGAGAGAACTCCTTAGCCATTGTTCCTCTCCCCCAAATACTTATCTCCATACCAAATAAATCTCACCTGCTTTGGGGACAATTCATCAGTCCAGGTATTCCTCTTCCCTGTGTATTGAGGGTTGAAAGCCACAGCATTAAACATGGGGGAATGTGCTATATATAGCTGGAGGTAGAGCTGTGACATACAAATCACTCACTACCAGCAGGGCATCTGACTTTCAGGCATTCCCAGGAGAGATGGAATTCCCTTTCAAAGAAAGCTGAATCATGTCCAGAGCAGTGTGTCCATCATAATTCACTGCATGATCAATGAACTGTATCACCCCACAATGCCTCAGATTGACTAACACCTTGAAACCCACTCTCTCTCAAAAAAAAAACTTTTGCATGTGATACCAGACTAGGAAATAAAATTATAGTATCAATGGGACTTCTTCCTGGGACAAAGGAAACAATAACAGCTGGAGAGTCAGTGTCCAGTTTGAGAGTCATGAATATCTTCTTTTTGCTTCACTGCCAATGTTTTATTATTCTGGTGGATAATATATGAGAGACTCAACAACTTTAGGCTGACGATAATGCTGAGATGACTGTGTCTTGATGCTTTTATTGCCAAAAGACACAAAAGAGAACTTGACGTTTTTAAAAACCTACAGGAAAAAAATCAAGTGAGGTTCGCAGACTGTTCCCACTCTGCATCTTTATTACCATCAGCTTCCCAGGGTCTTTACATGAGTGTGAGTGTGCATGTTCAGACTCACACAGACATGCTGACTGATGGGATTACTGTGCTCACCATTCAGCAGCACCTTTACCACCCACCCTGACTTCTCGCTAGGATCCATTTCCACTGCTTACTCTTTCTCATACAGAACTGGGGATACATGTGTGACTGAAAAAAGTCACATCAGACATTTGCCCAGTCTCTGAATCACATTTTTCTCCTGGTCTACACATTTCCTGCTGTGGACTGGAGGTAAGGAAATATTTAGGTATACTGCATAAATAGAAATGGGCAAAGACAGTGTAACCCACACTGAGAAACTGTGGTTCCTTTATACCCTCACAGCAACTGAGGTACAGACAAAATACAGAGGACTGCAAATCTTGATGCTTTAAAGCTCCAACTTTAAAATGGGATTAAGAACATAAATTTCATTTGGTATGGGTATAGAAAGACCATAGAAAGGCAAGTTTTTCTCAAGGACATCCTTTCCCTTTAATTTCCAAAGTGATCATTGCTTTTTAACAGCAAATATTCCAGTTCAGTGTATTTCAGGACAAACTGCTTTTGCATGGACTTTTCAAGTTTTTGAACAGTGAATAAAACCTTGGGTCAAATCCCTGTGCATTTTCCTAAAGAGCAGCAAATGTAAGGCCTGGCTGTGTCATCTCTACATGGTCTAATTGACCTGAGTTTGAAGAGGCAACTTCAGAGCTCTAAGTCAATGGATATAAATGCAGGAGACTCAGCTTGGTTACACATTTCATGCAGCTCTCCTTGAAAATTAGCTAACCAAAGCTCAGCTATGACAGCTGCACATGTGGTCTCAGTGCCTGATAGTACAGATGCTGGTACAGGTCCCAGGCAGGTGAAACAGCTCCACTTCTGTCCCTCCTTCCTCCACAAACATGCTTCCTAGCTCTCTGTACATTCTCCTTGAGCTTCATTTCTTTTCTGAAGTGGGGTACGCTGGAATAATTTTCCCTCTTTACCAAGCTTGTTACCTTGATGGATATTATGGTGCTATTCTCCCTGGCTGCAAAAAACTCTAAATGACAACAACTAGTCAAATGCCTCCCCAAAACCTAGCTCCATCGACTCTGTCTCACTCCCTGAATCCAGCTCTGTCAACAAAGGTCCTGTCACGGCATGGCACAGCTTTCCTGACCAAGGGGTGTCCTGTGCCTACAAACACAATGCATCTGGGCATCCTTACAAGCCTGATGTATCCCAGGCATCTTGCAAGCTTGCAGACAGGTTCCATGCTCAGACATGCAACAAGTTTAATGCATCCAGGGCACGCCAAAATGGCAGAGAGCTGCTGAGATATCCTGAAGCCTGGATAATCATTCCCCAACTGGATAGGGGTAGAAGCCTGCTGCCAAAACAGGATGAGTTTGGGAGTTATGCCTGAGCACGAGGGTGGTCCTCCCCATAAGCCTAGTCCTTGTTGGAGGTGGGAACACATAGGCAGGAGAGCCTGACCCCAGAGGCTCTCCTGAGGAACCCATTGGTGGTGCAAGTCACATGTTGTTAATGCTCGATAGGTTCTGGAGTGGCCTATAACTAGGCTCGAAAAGTGAGTGATAAGGATATCAAAGAGATATAGCACAGCTTTTCAGAAAAACGGATGCCTTCAGAGTCAGAGCAACATGAGAAGAGTTATGAGTTGCTACACTTGAAGCAGAGAAGCACACAGCCTCCCCAAAAGCATCAGGCTGCCAGGCTCCCAAGCCAGAGCAGCATTTTAGCTGCAGAGAGCTAAGGTGATTTAGAAGGCAAAACACTTGCATTTGTGTTGAATTTCCCTCTCCTCTGCTCCCCAGGACCAAATTGGTTGCCTGTTATTCTCCAGCCCCCCTTGCTACTCCCACCCTGCTCTCAGCTGCTGTCACCTCGTTGCTCATTGTGGCACCCGCTGGGTGACGACAGGCAGACTTTGTGTAGCTCATGTCGACAGTTACACAATGAGCGTTCAGCAGGTTAGAGCCCTCCTCGGCCACCTTCCTGCCCCTGGAGGAGTTAACCTTGATCCCTTTGGCTCATACTTGATCCAATCACCAGGTTCACCGCAATGTGGAAACTCGCTCTAGTGACTATTATTCTTCTAAGTACAGTAGGGCTCCCCGCGCACAGTGCTTCCATTGTGTGCTTAGCTACAACGCTGGCCAAGAGTCAGGCTCACCCTGCCTGGCGTGTAGGGACCATATCATGGGCATGCTGGGTTTTCTGGAGGCTCCCACTTACCTTCTCCTGGGCATTTTGTTGCAGCCGCTGAAGTGCAAAACATAAAAACAGTGTCAACATCGTGCAGACAGGTGTTTCCTATATATATGTACATGTATGTATATACATATACACATACGTATATCCCTGATGTGGCACTGAAACTACTTTCTATTTTCCATTTAAAACTTTCAGTTTTGCCCTGAGGCACTTGTGAAAACAGGGCCATAATACATATTACAGACAGATACCACCACAGAAATCTCCTCTCCTCCAGCTGTAATGACTCCTTCTCTTGTAAACATATCAAATTGAGATCAAAATTCTCTCCTTCCAAATGAATTCCTGTGTCTCCACTAGCTACATATTTGTGGCTGTTTAGTATTCCCAATTTAGGCACTGGCAGAAACAAAGAATAAGTGAATATAAGAATACATATGCTGAGAAACACAGTGCTAAAGGGTATCCCACTCTTAATTTAAATAGTAGAACTAAAATATCTTGTGTGTTTGTGTATACACATATACATATATGTCATGGTACTTAAGGAAATGTTAGATCCACAGACCACTGAGCACTTGCTTCTCCTATGTCACATTTGGAAAAGTGCTAATGCCTTATGGGAAATGAGGAAAAATGTAAATATTTTGTTCCAAAGCAACATAGCTTACCGCTGTACTTTTCTGACTTTCTCTTCCTTTGCAGTATATGCCAAGTAAATAATGTACCAAAAGCTTCTGCATACAAACTAATTCCATCCCTCTGAACCAGTATAACTGGGAGCAGGCTTTTTCCAGGTATGTTTTTTAACGCCATGCAAATCAGCAATTCCTAATGCCTGATGTCCTCTTGGAAAAAAACAACAGAGTCAATTGCCAGGGAAAGGGCTATAGTTGCAAAAACTGGACTCAAATCACCCCATTTCTAGGCTGATCTAAGCCCTGACCAGGAAAATGGGGTGGTGTCCATTGCAGAAACTGCCAGCTTAGGGCTGGTGCCTGTCAGGGCTGTCCACTCAAGGACCGCAGAGCAGATCCAGATAAACAGCAGGGAGGGCAGCCCCATACTGAGAATGGCTCAGTGGGTGCAGAGAGATGCCAGCCTAGGAATGCAACTGGTTTGTGAAGTGCGTACGGCCTACAGAAGTTCATTGAGAGTACACTGTGGGCTACTATCTTCAGGGTCAAGCTGATGGTCTCCAGACCAAGAAATACACCCAGGCAAYAGAGCTCTGTATCAGTGAGAAAATTAAACAAATACATTATTTCAGTGAAAAATTTTTTTTACAATTTTAGCGAGTGCTTACATGAGACATTCATTTCACAGCAGTACTTTGTATGGCTTGGCATACTGTTCCGGAAACCAGAGGAGAAACAAAATCAGGAGAGTTCCCCACAACACAAATCCCTCTCTGAGCATCATAACAACAAAGTAAATGAGGGCCAGAGCTCAAAATAAAGCCAGTTTATAGGAGCAGCTTAAGGAAAGGAATAAATTTATTAAGGGATTAAACTTCCCATGCACACACAGACTCCCATGAAAAATGAAGAACTTGATACCAGGATAAGTTTGCCTAATGAACACCAGTTATAAAGTATTTCATTAAATATCACTGCTCTCTTTTAGCGAACCAGCCTGCTGGTACAGCAGGTTATCAGTTTAACACGTTCCTACTACACTGTGCTTTATGGGACTCTCCTGTATTATTGGATATATTTTGGCTTGCTACAGAGAAAATGCTCTTGCCAAAAGGGTTGCTAGTACTTCAGCAGCTATTCATTGTAAGAGGGCACCATTCTACGGCACTGTGCTCTGATTGTGGAATTTTCCGCTGATCTTCTGCCATTCTGAGAGAGCACAGCACTGAAATTATTGCACTGAAATTCCTCTGAGACACTATCATATTCCTCAGTCATATCTTTGCCTATTGATTTCACTCCGTTAGTAGGGTTGCTGTTTATATTACAGTTGTGCCCTGAACACTCAGCCTCATTACACTCAAAACTGGAAAAACACAGAGATATCCCTCTCTACAAATGCTGTGGGTGTAAATGGATACATCAGAACAATAGCAGCAGCAAGGCAGCTTTACTACTCCTTTTCCCCCTTTCTTTGCATGGAAAACTGAATCCAGTTAAGTGAGATATGGAAGGCTGCATGGGGAGTTGGTGGCAGTTCTGAGAACAGGGCCTGCAATGTCACACAGAGGTTTTAAAGCCAAGGATGTACCACTGGCCAGCAGGTTCAGGGGAGGTGGGAAACATAGGCCCTATTCTTTGCAGGGCTTCTGTCAAACAGGGATGCTCCCACCAACTGCAAGGGAGAAATACTGAAAGTCCCGTTAAGAGGGGAGGGTCTCACAGGTGCCTTTTCTAGATGCCTAGAAGCATGGAAAGGGAAGCCAGGCTCTATGCAAGGAAGACCTGAGCCTGAAATGCAGAAACTCTGTTATGGGAGCATGGGACAGCACTCTCCAGTGGGAAGAGTTTGCTGACTACAGTTAATGCAATGTTGCCTCTGGGCTCCCTACCAGCCACCTCTACTCAATTGGGCATAGCTAAGCAAAGTACATGCACAGGCAAACGCGAGGAGATGAGAGACAAACACACACACAACTGTGAGGCAGAGACGACAAAAAAGAGGTGCAATGTAAGCATTTTCCTCAGACCCACTTTTTCCTAGTGATTTCCGTTGTCTCTGGCTGGAGACGACACCACACGCTTGCCTGACATGGCCTTCGGAGTCAGCATTGATGGGGAAGGGTGGGTTTTCTTGGACAGCCATCAGCCTCTCAGACTTAGTAACCCCCTGTGCTATTAAGGGTTAAAATGTATAGGGGAATATGTGCTCTGAGAATGAATTTATGAACCCTAATAAAAGTGGTGGGGGAGGAAGGATAATCAGGACAAACTGAAAAATGTTTCAGCTTTTGCATTCTTCCACCTTCTGTCCTAGAGGCTGGGAGACGTTCTCCCTCATGTCCTGCCAAGAAAAGAAATGGCCATAAAACTGCTGATATCATTTTCAGTTCCCCCCACCCCCTTTGAATCTGCAAACCTCATCCCTGCTTCCCTCTCAGAGAGGAGGAAATGGTTCAGGTTAAATTAGCGTGGAAGCTAGAAAGCCTGGAATTGGAATCATTTCCCCATTGGCCTTCAACGGGCTCTAAAGGGAAAAGCCTCCAGGCAGAACCAGAGAACAAAATCTCTTGCCAGGCCTTCTCCCACTTACACGTCCCAGTGTTTTACCTTGCAGATTCTGTTTTAACACTTAGGTCTGTTTTATTGGGGTGGTGGTGGGAATTGTTTTTCTTTCCTTCACCTTTTGCAGATGGACTTCCAGGGCAAACAAACAAAACAATTGATTAAGATACATGCAAGAGCAAAAAAGGATCACTTGGCAGGTAGAAATTTTCCTGGAAATTTCACCTTTCCCAGCGGTCCTTTTGTTTCTCATTGTCAAGGCACCCCTGCTTGACAGAAATACACGCCCTGTCCAGCCAGCTGGCAGCCTGCAGGGTTATTGCTGAAGACAGCAGCACTTTTTGTGCACAGCCTTAATGTTTGCATCTTTCAGGAACAGATATGCTTAAAAATAGGTCTGGGATCCCCAGAGGGACCAAAGAGTGCTGGATACATACAGTTATGCTTCAAAAACCAGATGAAGGCTTCTAAGGAGCAAGCATAGGGAGGATGGAGGGATGACATGAGGAGAGGGGATGCTCTGGGAACTCAGGTCTGAAAATTCAAGGCATTTACAGAAATACTTGAAGGAAGCTGGGTCTACACTGTGTGAGATCAGTTCCCCCAATCACACAGCAGCAGGAAATGGGCTGATTAAAACAGGGCGAAATGTAGCTTCAGAGATGACAGGATTTTATAAGAAGGCCTGGAATAGAAAGCCACTGGAGGCTTCTGGCAGAGGTTTGCATGGTGTTTCCAGAGAAGTACCTTCATGAAGAAGCCCCCCAAGCCTGGCTTGATGCAGGTCTTTTGGCACTGAGACTCCAGCTGGGAGTTTGAGATTCAGGCTCCTCTGTGCCAAGCATTGTACAAATACACATCAAAAGCAATCCTGCCCTGCAGGGTTTGGACTCTATCGATTTAAAATATCCCCCATGCATGCAGACACTCTGAATTTACTCCCCCAGGAGCCCAGGAAGGCAGTCATTTCCCCCTCTTTGCAAATTTAAATGACTTCCTCAGGCTCACACAAGCAGCCTGTGGCAGAAGTAAGTGTAGGAACAAGGCTTCCTGAGTACCAGGTCTGCATGCTGAGCACAAGACCAGCCTTCTCTCCAGACAAATAGGGAATAATTTCAGAGCTCTCACAAGGCTACTTGGAGAGAGGCATTAGAGCCCCAAGTCTAACTGTAAATCTGTTATACAGCACATCCTCCATCCTTTAGCTCTCACATACTGATATTGTTGAAAAAAAGCTGCCCTGGCTGTCCCTGTAGCTCCCAGAGGAAATGATTTTTTTGGGACTCTTGTGGATGCACAAAATAACTTCCACCTAAGACAGGTGCTGTTTCAGCCTTTGCTGACCTGAGACAGACCAAACACTTCAGAGCAATTCCCATTTTATCAGTCCTCAAGCTCAGAGGTTCCCAGCCTGATATTTATCCTCTGTTTTTGGGAGATGATTATACTTTATACATTCAGGTATAATATTCCTAAAAACACTAACCTATGAATGAGCAATCACTCCTCAAAGGCCTGGCACCAGACTGGAATCCAGGATGCAGAAGCATCTCTTGCAAATGTGCAGAGGATTTGTGACTGGACTTCTCAAGCATTTTGAGGGTCTGTCCCAACCTAGCACTGCTGCATTTGAGAACCAACAATTAGAATGCAGGCACTCTAGCTGCACTGTCTGGTTAAATGAGCATCTGCACAACACATTTTTAGTTCTCATGACCCTTAATCTCTCATTATCCAATAAGTTTTAACGAGCCTATACAGATGGGCCACTTACTGATACATGGTTCTTGCCTCAATCCAGAACAGTTGGGCTTTTGAAGAGACTAAGACATTGCAGGGCTTCAGAAATGGTGGCGGAACTGGCCTCATCTCACATTGAAGGAAAAGAGCAGATTAATCTTGGTGGCCAAAATCTTTGCACTTGGGGAAAGGCCATGTGCAGCCCAGAAAAAGACAAAAAGCACAGGGTAAATGAAAAACTCTCACCCAGATCAAGTAATGCTAATTTGCACCAGCTGTCACTCTGCTAATATTTTGATAAAGTCCTGCTTTCTCTCCAGAACAGAAACTTCGCTTAGATTTTTTGCTCTCCCCCACCCCTTCCCTGCCCTTTTCTAGTGTCATAATTCTGGCATGGTATCTCCCAGCTTCCTTTATTAAAGGTGAACACATGAAGCAGATAAAAATGCCAGATGAAAGAGGAGAAAAATAGAAGAAACCACTCAACTTCGGCAAAGCATCAAAACTCAGATCGTATCCTACACTGTGCTGTCCTTCTCTCTTCCCTCCATCCCCATCCCATGTGCGCACTCTCACTCTCCTGCAGCCTCCCTTGCAGTATTAATGGCAAACAGAACAGGCTGAAAATCTGTACCAAAGCTTGAAGGCCCTCTGTTATGAAGTCGAGCTCATGCATCCAGTTAAGAAGATGAAGAAGAACCAGTTTGTTCATTATATATTTTAAGCTCAATTACTCTTGTGAGGAAAGTTTATTTTTCTCCTCTCAATAGATCATTTTCATATGATTCTCCACCTCCAGCTTCTATTTGGGATGCAGCTATAGTGGAGCCCCAAGAGCTGCTAGCTTCTTGCCACTTAAACCAGTGGCCAAAACACAAGAGAAGGATGTGGCTGGTGTGGAAAGCTCACCAATCACCCTTGGAGAAGAGGGTTTCCTCTGTGAGCCACTACAAACCTACTTTGCAAGCTGCGATGAGTCCTGTGTCCAGGAAGGCTATTTTCTGCAGCATTCATGTTCTGCCATACTGTCCGAGCTCAGCCACCTTCACCTTACCCAAGTAATTTTGCTGATGTTGTAATAAAATAGTATCTACTGAAAGCTGCGTGGGAAAGCTTGTTTCCAGTCAATGCCTAGAAAGCTTTGGAGAATTCGTTGGTCTTGGTTGTCTCAAGGAACCTAATCAGCCTCCCAAGCAGACAAGACCATTTTGCCAAATCCCAGGGAGGGAGGTTTCCAGGAGCATGTCAGTTGTAAGCTGATTGCACTTAGGGGAAAAGAAATAAAGAAATAATGTTGATGTCATCCAATGCTGAGCTTTTAAAAAAGTCTGCTGGACCTTTCCCTCTTATTTTCTACTTTTAAAATTATATTAAAGGCATCAACATTGGAATTAAGCCATATTTTAGCCAAATAAAATGTGTTAAAGCAAGGCTCCAGCCCCTGCCCAACATTGCAGACTGTCAGGGAGCTCACAGAATGTGTCTGGGGGCATATATGATATGAGCCTTGGTGACAGCTACCTCCTGGAGAGGGTGGTGTCCACCTCCTTGATTGCCCTGGCAGAACATGGAGTAGACTGTTGTATGTTTTCTCAGTGCTGAGTCCCATTAGCTGGTCATGGATGAAAGCTTCTGGAAGTCCACTTCTTGCATCCAGCTCCCATTTATCTGCTTCCCTCCCACAGAGTCAGCAGGATTTGTTTCTTTTAACCTACTGTTGGAAAATAAGACAGATGTCCTCACTGGGTCGCATTTTGAATGGATCTAAACTAGAAACAAATGTATTAGATGGGATTAATGAATGCGTGCTTGTATCCTGTTCCAGCATATCTGACTTATTGAAAAAGAGAGGCTGGCTCCCATTTTATTTTTGGAGGGAGCTACTTTTTAGATAGGGTAATGGAAGTACCCCAGCAAAGGAGGTGATCCTCAGAGTAAAACACGACTTCTGTTGCGCTACCATAAAGCAGAGCAAAATGTAGGTGAGACAGTATAGCAGAAAACATGAAAAATAAAGAAAAGTGGTGTTTGCTTGCTGCCTCTACCCCCTATCTAGGTCTCTTGGGGTGGGCTGAAGCTACCCAAGGGAGAGTAACAGGGGAGGGGTGTTGGGATGGGAAACAGGACACCATCTCGGTGAAAGCTGAGTTAACTCTGGAGAAAAGATGTACTCTCAGATTCCTTTGAAAGCCCAAGGCTGTACTTCTAAGGTGAAGATCAGCACTTGCAAAAAAGAGATCAGAGCCACCTAGGAGGAAACAAGAAGAAGAAAACAAACAGGGGTGAAGTGGAGCAGGGGAAGAATGGTAGGGCTAAGATCAAAAGAAAAGGGCAGGTTCAGTGAGCCACGGTACTGCCTACAAAGCTAAAGAGCACTCTGGTTCTGTTGGGTTTCCTTCACTGGTCTCTACACACACTCTCAACACATGTGCTTCTGTCTGGACAGCTGACCGTCGCTGACCCTGGGTGATCAGAGTGGTTGGTGGGCTCGGCGGTGCTGGTTGCTCACTGTCTGGGCTGCTCCTGGGGGCTCTCAAGGGCAGCCCAAAGTGTGTGGTCAGGGAGCCATACTCCCTCCCAGAGCAGGGGATTACAAAGAGCACAGCTGAGACACTGCAAATGCATCAGAAAGAAGCAAAATGGGAGTAGGGGAATTCAGCATTGCAACCACCTGGGACACCAGCATAAATCAAGAGGGTCTATTCTATTATTTTCTTTAAGCAGCCATTAGTGATGCGTCTGTGTTTAATGCATGTCCCAGAACTCTTAAAAAATTCTGATCTCTTCTTGTCCAAATATACTTTTCACAGCTGAAAAAGGCAACCAAATCACCCCAGCCCATTCCAGGCTATCAAAAGCAGGACAGAGATGAGACAAAGGAACAAAAGATTTGTCACCCTGTCTATTATCTATTGTTTATGATAGTGGGAGTCAGCACCAACATCTAAGGATAAACAACTGACAGGGAGCAGGGTGGCTGGGGAGCACAGGACCTGGGGAACTGGACGCTCATCTTCACCCATCACCCAGCTGCTGTGGGATGTCAGTAAATCTCTTCCCACCTCTCTCCCCTGTTAGCTTATGACTGCCTGGTCTTTTTGAACTTTTCTTTGTAGCTGTTGTTGTTCCCCATATATATGGGAATATAGATACTGCCAAAAATGGACCATCGGACTTCTCCCCCTTTTTCCAACAAATCAGCCAAAATGGTGCAAAGACAGAAGAAAGCTGGACTGTAAAGTGCAATGTTCATTGGATAGTAAAGTAGAAGGTTCATTGGATGGGTAATTCAACAGAAGAAAATTTTCCTCTGAACAGATAAAAAGCAAATGAAGTGCTAGTGCAGCATCCTGTTGAGGCTTTTCCAGGGAAAGTCCTGTCTCCCTGCTGGCCTTGTGTTTGAATCCTGATGCCCTCACCTCAGCCATCCATCCCACCTCCAAGACAAGCTCCCAACCTTCACTGCATGGAGGCTTTTTGTCACTAATGAAATTGCCATGTGAGCTGCCGCTGACATTAAAAGTGGGCAGGATTATGGCTCATTTAACGTTACAGGCATTTTACATTATTTAACCAAGCTGTCAAAAGCAGCTGATGCCATGTCTCCTGTCACAGCAGTAGCTTGATTATTGTATGGAACTGCTGCATCCAGCTGGTTCTTGTAACTGGTTTCTTATCACAAACTTGAGGTCACACATTCAAAAGCATCCAGTTGGCTCCTTTCCGAAGACAGCAGGCACATCTGAGCTCAGGCACTGGTTTTAAGCCTCCTCTCTGCCTCAGGCCTCATGGAGATTTGGTGTCTAGTGATGCCCATTCTACCCCAAACTTTGGGCCAACACTAAGAAACAATGTGTGTCAGCTCTTTCCCTCCAGAGACAGCCTCCCTGCAAGGTGAAAGAATCCAGAACTTCTCTCATTAAGAAGTCTCACTCCTCCAGACCTTCTCTCCAGATCTGCTGGAAACATGCATCTTCAGCCTGTGATTGAATCCACCTCTTTCCGGAACTGCTTGCAATCACCTCCTGCTAGGGATTAACTTTGTTTTTGGTGTTTCTGGTTAAGATTTCAAAAGCTTCCATGATGGATCTGGTGCCTGGAGCAAGCTTTTTCAGACATGTATAGTCACAAAAACTTGACACTGGAAGGGACCTTCAGTGGTCTCTGGTCCAGCCCTGCTCAGAGCAGGACTAGCCCCAAAGTCAGATTGGATTGCTCAGTGTCTTGTCCAGTCACATTTTGAAAACTCCCAAGGGAATTCAGTATTTGAGCCATCATACCGTCAAGAGCCATCAGTGTCAATTGATTCTGGGCATCTTCTTTTCTCCAGCTGCTGTGAAAATCCCAATCCCAATCTCCACTTCAGAGTTTACAGGTCCAAATCTCAATATCCGCTATTCATTCACTGTTGCTTATTTTATTAGCAGAAACTGATGCAGCAAGCAGGCAGTGTTGGAGGACTCCAGACATTATCATATATGCTTGGAGGCCAGAGTTACTCTCTGACACTAATGAGTTTGAGAAATAGCTGCACTCTTGGGGCCACAGTGTGACCCTGTTCAGCGACCCTGAACAAGGTCCCTCCTGAAACTCCCCTCCCTGTTTTTAATTTCCCTCAGAGTATTACACTGTCCTAAAAGCTTTACTCCACTTGTAAAGTTTGGCATCTCTTTTGTACTGCTTTTAGAGGATGCTAGAACATGTTTCTCATTTTGGCCATCTTCACCTTCTTCTTATAATTATTAATAATATTTTTCTTTCCAGTCACTAGACTCATTCCCACATTGACTGCAAGGCTTCAACACCACTCACTCTTTAATTCAGTCATACTCTCTTTCAGGAGCATCTTCTCATAACATTGCCCTAGTGCTGCTACAGAACTATGGAAAATTAAAGCTTGGAAGACTCAGGGGTTCTGACTTACTGGTTGTGAAGCACCTTAAATATATCCCCTTGTATGCCTTATGTCATAAATGCTTTCTTTACAATGGCTACTGTCAGAAGCATGTGGCTGGACAGGGTGTCTGGCATGGCCTCGGGTCTTGGGCTGCTTATGTCAGGCACAGACTTCCTGGTGAGCAGAAAGAAACCATGGGAAATACCAGCACTTGGCCCTTCAGTTGTCCTGGTGTCATGTTCTTCCACATCACAGGAAAAGCTGAGTGGAGCTGCATGTGAAGATTTGAGGAAGACTTCAGAGAGCTCAAAACAGCCTCTTGGGCTCATGCTGTCTCTCCCTTTTCCATAAAGCAGCAGGTGTCCTATACCATTTTTCTGATAGGAGGACATAAGGAGAGCCCCAAAACCTCAGATGGCCTAAAATATATTTTTTCTCCCCTGCAAGGTTGGGATTGTGCTTCTGTTGTGGTGGGGCATCACTGTTAGAGTACAAGGGATATATGCAGCTGTCCTGGTCTGCACAGGCCTCTCCTGATTTGGACAAGTCAAGGATTCATCTCTGGAGCCCCAGGAATCAAGAGAAGTCCCGAGGTCCTAGTGGAATAGGAAGAGGAGGGGACATGCCTACTGGAACAAGGGAAGTAAAAGCTGGAAGAAGAAATAGGTTTTCCTGAACTTGACAAATATTCCAGTTTTCTTTCTTTCCTCCATCAGTATTGAACAGTGTTCAGTCTCCCATTGCATGAAACTGAAAAAAAGCAGTGTCTTCTACTACTCACAAATAAATAAGGTGCTCAGGCTCTACCTTATCAGTTGAGGAAACGGACCAAATCCTACCACGCACTCTCAGGACAATGACAGCTCAGTGTCTCTGCTGCATGAGAAAATGTTTGTGTGGATGCTGCGCACACACTAACTTCAGTACAGCTCTGCCAGAAGATAACTTGGGCCGGAAACTGATACAGACGGAGCAGGGAGGACACTGCTGTCGGCCCATGTATTGACAACATGTAGGGTAGCAGAGAGACAGAAAGGAAAGCTGTGTGTCCCAGCTGAGTAAACATTAGACTGCAGCTGGCCAAAAAAACTGACGCTGAGGCAGAAAGGACCTGGACAAAGGAAGGTGAGGAAAAAAAAATGAGAGAGAGAGATTTCTAAAGGCAAATGCAATATTCATTTCAAATTAGCTACAAACAAATCTCTGGATATGCTCTACCAAGACTGATCTCAGCAAGGAAAGCCACAGCTGGGGAGGGTGAGAGTAAATCGTGTGTGTTGACAACCAAAACCATCTCCCAGTAAGTTGAAACGCAAGCAGATTGGAGATATGGAAGACTACTGCAGATAAAAAGACAGGGTCAGACGCCTATAGCCAGTGCTCCAGCAGCTTTGAAACTGTTGGTGCCTCAAAGGAAATGCCTTGCAGAATTCAAACCTATCATTCCCTATCAAGAATCCAAAAAAAGAAAAGTGATAAAGTGGATGTATACCAACAGCCACACTGTGGAGGAACCTATCTGCCAAGGTGCATATATCATACTGCATCAGCTAAAGGAAAGAATTGCCTTGTAAATCAGACTTGTGTCTGATTCCTGTCTGTCTAAGTCTGGTCACTCATAGCTATCAGAGTTTTTCCACTGCCCTTGGCTAGCTGCCTGGCTCGAGGCCTTTGCAGACACACAGAAAACGGTAGGCTTAGGGCTTAGGTGAAATTAAGGCCATCTAATAATGGCCTTTGATATCCCTGTGCTTCATGATGTGATGATGACATTCATCTTATCCCCAGGCATTGCCCTTGCTTCATGGGATGCCATTCTCAATACTCAGTAAGCAGCATTATTGTGTTGTCATACTGTATCAAGACTAAGTGCCAAGCACTTCTCCTTGTCCCCAGGGAGACAGGACTAGTCAGAAGACCTGTGGCTTAAAACATCTTCCCAGAGACCTCTCTGGATCCAGCCCTGCAGGGCTGGCTGAGCAGGAGCCCTCCTAGCATGCTGTACAGGGCTGCTGGATGAGAAATGGGGACCTCACCTCATCTTGCAAGAAAGCAAAGAACCCAGCTTGAGTCTTGGGGCACAGGTTAAGCATTGTGCCCATGTGGCAGGGAGTAGGGCAGATTTTGCATCATAAGAGGCTTCCACAGAAGGCAGCCAGGCCCAGCCTGGCCTGTGGCAAGGAAAGGAAGGTGGACAAGCAGGTCTTCTTAGTATGGAAGAGTCCAGAGCTCAGGATGACAGGACAGAATAACTAAAGAGCTTCAGCTGCTCATCCATTGCTGTGATCTGCCATTCCCTCAGCTGTGTGATTCCCCAGCTCCAGTGAGGTCATGTCCTGACCTTGCACTGCTTTGCAGCTATGATATGCTATAAGCATAAAGGAGGGATGTTCAAGCAGCGTCATTTTTTCTCATTGCACAACTTCCAGGAAGCCACAGTTCGCAAGGCTAAGTATCAGATCAGCTGTCTGTCTGAAAAAGCCACAGTTTAAATGTAGCCATCTCCCAGACCTCAGTGTATTAACACAGGCAAACAATTAAACAATTCACAACCTTACCTAGGGCATGAATAACAGAGTTGTTCCTGTAAGATGGTATCGTTCTGTCTGCTCTCTTCAAAATCTCCTCTCCTTAGTCCTCAGGGAGACCACTCTCATGGTGGCTGTGCAACATTCACAATGCACGTCTGTCTCATCAGTCACCAGAGTTGGCCACCTTCCCTTCCTTCTGCTATACCTTGAGCCACTCTTCTCCTGCAGTGACTCAAATGGTGGCTTGTTGCTGTCCAATATGCCATGACTGATAGAGGCTCCAGCAATGAAAAGAAAGAACTGGGACAAGTGTTCATAATAACATAGTACTTTAAACACACACAAAATATAGGCAATGCATATATTATATATAATGCATCCACGTAACTTCCTACCTGTATATATTCTTACACAAAAACCATCTTTTAAAAAACCCTAACAACATTAGAAACGGAAAAATGGGAAAATAAGATACTTGCCAAATGGAAGAGAAGCAAACCAGCAAAGTGATAAGTGTTATTCCCAACAGACTTCCCTGGGGAGAGGAGAGTACTTAAGGGGAGGGGGAAATGAAGGATACTATTGTAAAAGGTAGCTGATGCAGGCCCTTATAAAACCTTCCCAAGGAATCTGCCTTAGCAACTTTACCCACAGCATTACACAACACAGTACAATAAAAATGTCAGCAGTGAAATAACACAGCTTGTCTTTGGACCCCACCTTTCCTGAATCAAGCAATATGATGATATGTTAAGGCACCGGTGAGTTTTCCAATAGTTAAACAAGGGAAACCTTCATTTTGGACACCTGGAATTCAACAAAACTTAGGTTGTGAGTGAAAGGAAAGTTCCTGCCTCCATATAAAGGCAGCTCTGTACAATCAGGTGAAAATGCATCCTTTTTGTGGCTGCATTATGAACTTGATATTCCTGCCTGCTCTACCAAAAGGTTCCCCAGCTTTCCATAAACCTGCACTGTGCAGCAGGTAAGCCCAGGGTGATTTATTGCATTGGGGGAAAATCAGTTGAAATTCAGTCATTTCCCATTTGAGCTTGAAACTAAGCAAACTTTGGCTGAGTTCTGCTTGGGATTTGCTTTGGGTGAAACTGAAGCACAAAGCAAAACTTGGGGGATGAGGAAGGGGCAGAGCGGGAAACCAGGTACGCTGAAACAAAAAACTGTTTTCTTGAACTCAGGTGAACCCAAACCACTGACCTTTACACACATCCAGGGCCCTCTCCACACCAGCCTGTAGCATATAAATCTAACACCAGACTTGGAACTGAATTTCAACATGGTTTAAACCACATGCAATTAACCCAATTTAAGGTTTGGTTTGGGGGCCTGGTTAGGTCCTGCCTGTGTTTTAACTTTTAACTGGGAGAAAACTTGTGCTTCCAGCAGATGTTGCCATTTTTGCAGTGGGGTGTAGTTGGGAGCCACATGCTCAGGAAAGTTGCCTGACTGGACTATTAGCAGAGGCAGGGAAAAGGTTTGTTGTAAAGATGAAATGCATTAAAGAAGCTCACATGCTCTCTGATCATCCTGTGCCAGGCATCAGTAAATGAGACCAGCTGAAATTGCCTCCAAAAAATAAAAGCGGGGGGGGGACTGCTGGAACCCAGAAGTATTTAAAAAGAAAACAAAACTTGGAAACATTTGTGGAGTGAAACCAGACTTTGGTGATTATCTTGTAATTATTCATGGTTGAGGGGCCAGAAAAAACTCCAATACTTAAATGCGCTTGTTTGTTTGTTTGTTTGAGTAAAATTGCTAATGGGGATGGTTAATGGAAAAAAAGGAAGAAATTTTTATAACTGACATACAACCCCCCCCCACCCCCACTAGATCCCAAGCCAAACAGCAAAATCCATAGACTTATTGCTATGGTCCTTACATGGATTTTATCCATAAACTGATCTTTCAAATCCTGAGTAGCTGCCAGGAATGCCTCTATTGAAAGAAAGAAAGAAACAAACAAACAAACAAACAAAGGAAGGAAGAAAGAGAAATGAAGGAAGGATGGAAGGAAGGAAGAAAGAAGATATCCTCAAGGGTTATGAAATTTATTTCTCTCTAAGCCATATTCCAACTCTGTTGCTGGCATGGAGGGCAAGAGAAAAAAAGCACATTGCTTTCTCATCTTTTAAATACGCACTTTTAAGAATGACTTGGGAGATGCTCTGAAATTGCTCTGATCCCATCTGAAGTTCTGCCTTCAGTCTGAAAGAAACCTCAGAAATCCAAGTGCGTCTGTGAGCAACAGAGCTGTGCCTTGACAAACCCAAGGCAGGATGTAATGACTCTGGCTTCTCCTAGGGCTCCCCCTGCTTTCTTGTCTGCTATCTGTGAAAATCCAAGGATAACTATTTTGCAGAGTCCACACTTGGAAAAAGGTGTCATGCAGCCCCGCACATCTCCTCTGGTTGCCAGGAACAATTACATGTGTAAAAGAAACAGTCTGTGAGCTCTTCCTGATTAGCAAGAATAACTCAGCACTTCTTCCAGCCAGGCAGATCTGGAGTTATTAGTCCAAGTGGCGAGGAGAAGCCAGCAGGACTCCTTCTGTAAAACTTCTTTAACAATAAAATGTATTAGTTCAGTCAATAGTCCTGTTGGCTTGGGAGGCAACAGGCTTTCCTGATGGTCATAAGTGATTTAGGAACATTCATTTCCCTGAAGCTTAAGTCATTCAAGCACTTCTCAAAATGCCTGTCTAAGCAGGAATGCACAGGAATGCAGGAATGTCAAAAGTCAAAACTGTGGCCTGGGCTCCTCAGATAGTGGCCTTGGACTGGGAGCAGACCAAGACCTCACAAGGTTCCAGACATGATGTCTCAGGCCTGCCTACTGACTGTGCTTCACTTCTTACCATTCTCTTGGTCACTGGAAGAGCAGCTGCAGTCTGAAGCTGTTCCTGGCAGTAAAGTCAGTTCCCGACCTGGCTGAGTGACCCTTCATAAAATTACCCAGAAAGCCAGAAGTGAGAATCCTGGTTCAGGGTATAAGACCATGCCAGAACATCGCAAATACCTTAAAATAAGATCTAGGGTGTAGTTCTCCATTTGCTCCTCCTCTCATATATCTTAGATGTAAGAGATTAGTTATTTAAAAAGCTATTCACCTGGCATAGCAAAGTTTCACCATCTTGGGCCTGCAGAGCAGACTGAGGACTTCCATTTCCAGCGCTCCTCAAAAGCAAAAGGCTGAGCTGCTTCCTCTCTGAAAGTCATGCTGTGCCTTGCCACTACAGAATATGTATGCACGGTGGGGTACCTATGACATGTTGCCTGAAAGGACGGGTGAATGTTGGGAAGAGACTGTCTCAGGTGCTTGCTTAGCACAAGATAGCCAGCATTTCTTAAGGTGCTGAAAGCCACTCAAACTGTGAAAAAACATTGTGGGTAGACACTGAAACATTCACAGCAACCTGATACCATTTAGGTTCATTCTTAAATGTGGGAACCTCATGCTGTTTCAGATGTTCCAGGTTGCCCATGGCATCAGCACTGGCAGAAAAGACAAAGGAATTGTATCCTTCTGGAGCAACAGTGGGAGGCTTGGCAGAATATCTCACTGGTCCTAAAGTGGCAACATGTTTGAGCAATTGAATCCCATCCAGGATGGCTAAAACATTTTTCCATCCAGCAACTTTATCCTAGCCTCCGTGCCTGAGACACTTGGAGAGTGTCCTTTCGCTGAAGCATGGCATTGTGAAGGACAAAGCACTGGCTTAAACTACAGCCAAGCAGATTTGGGTCAGAAATTGGAGAAACTTTCCAAGGGGAGGGCCAGGCACACACAGGGATTCATTTTCTAGGGACAAGCTGGCTCAAGTCTTCCCATCTGCTTTCTCCTAGGAAGGAAGGGTCAGGACAGGTTTGGGATACCTTAGAAAAGATGGTGGTTGGGGGAAATCCTGAAGGAGTCATTCTTGCGGCTATCTTACAGTGAGGGCAAATACTGACCATGGCAGCAGCAGCAGCGGCTTGCCTAGTATGCCACAACTCCAGTGCAGTCAAGCAACCAACAGCCAGCAACATACTGTTCTGTCTACCCAGGGAAGTGGTGCTTACCTTCAGAAAAGTCCTCAGGCCATCTGTGGCTGCTGCACCAAGGAGGCTCTGTCTGTCCAAAGGTGTTCAGACCCACATGGTGAATCTGAATGGTGTGGTCAGAAAGATCCTGTCTGGGCAACAGCATTTCGACAATTGCCTCCCTGCAACTGACAACAGGTGTTGAGGTTAGCTGAGTTTAAACTTTTAACTGAAGCTTTATCTGTTGTCTGGTATTCTAATTTGTGGTTCATACACCATAAAAATACAAGTTTTCCGGGCAAAAGAAAAAAAAAAGTGATGATTGACTGTTACTGCTTCTTCTATTTTTCCACTAGACCTGTTCCTCATGCAGTTGTAACCAAATAGTAACCAAATAGACTGTCTAATAGCCAGTGCTGTTTATTCCAAAACAGTATGGATTTCCCATTAGTAATTCAAAAAACATAGGGTATAACTTTCCTTGCTTGGCATGACACATAGTCGCGCTTCTAGGATACATGACCAGAGAGAGTCCTGAGGAACACTGTTCTTGCCCAAAGAAAGATCAATGAGAAATAAGCTGCCTTTTGCTTTTGGTGAATGATATATATTTTTGAAAAGCATCTCCAGTCTAAGCTGCAAAATACCTATTTGTTTCCTGAAGTAAGTATTTACTACACTCTGTACAGCTAAACCCTTTTTATTCCCACCTTATATCCATTTTTCTCACTGACTCCACACATATATGCCTTCCATTTGTACTTGAAATTGGTTTCTGAAACAAGTTTTATGCCAAACTGAAAGGAAATTACAGAATCACAGGAAAATATTGCACTGTATCATTTCCTATAAGAAGTAAAATGAAATCAGAACAAATTCACTGTTCTACTGAAATCAGGCTGTCCACATTGAAGGTTGCAGCTATTTAACCCCACATACAGGCACACTTTTGGACAAATGGGTTAATGTTGCATGACCCACCATTTCTGCTTTTCTCTAGGGGGGATGCTATCAGACCTCCCAGCCTACCACAAGCCAAGGAGTCCACAATGTTGTCTGTGGCATATGGAGACTTCGAGCACTGTATCAAATGACTGAGCCTCTCTGAGTTTCACCTACTGAAGTGCTGCAATTCAGGTCTGGAGTTAAGGAGGAAAGTTCCTCCATCTCCTGGTTGAAGAGAAAATTTTGAAAATATTTGAAAATTTGCAAAATACTTGCAAAGCTGCAGAAACCAATAGGAATGGGGGGGTTATAGTTTTGTTTTGTTTTGTTTTCTTAATATTCCTATGATTTCTGAAAGCCTGAATAACAGCTGGCTGCCACTGACTTTCAGAGTAAAGCTGTTGTGGGGGAAGGCACCCAGGAACTGGTGTTTTATGACTGCCCTTCTATTTATTTGACACTGGCAAGGCCTCAGCTGGGCCTTGGTTTGGGTCGTACATTTCAAGAAAGATGTGGAGCAACTGGAAGAGGGAAATAGAGGGCTCAGCACAAAATAGGACCAAGGAGGACAGGTTGAAAGCACTAAGTTTTTTTGGCTCAGGGAAGGTTGATATTTGTCATCAAAAGTGAAATTCAGCTCCTAATTATAGATGTCTGAACTACTGAGATGCAGTTAGTATATTCAATAGAGTCTGGAGAGCTATAAAGACACCTGTGTTTGGTGGGCTGAACTGAGATCTCCAAACTCCACTGACTTGTGAGAGCAGGAGATGTCCAGTTCACAGGGAGATGCTGATCTTCCCCTTCCACACTATCTGCAAGCTGGGGCTGACTCTCACCCCAGGTATTGGGAAATTGCAAAGCAGAAGAGAGTTTCCATCCACTGTGGAAAGGGCAAGTTGCCATAGGTGTAAGCTGCAAGGGAGACCTGGGGAAACTTTCTGCTGAAAAATATCAAGCACAGGAATAAAATGTGGAGGAGAGGGTGAATTTACTGGAGAGCAGGTTCAGTGTACATCCTCAGGAATAGTTTAGGTAGGGTTTGTCCTGTCTTGGAGCAAAGCAGTAGGATTTTCTTCAAATTCTGTTTTCTATGAATGCTTTCTGGCACAATTAATGGAAGACACTCCGTAGCTGGGCCTACAAAGGTCACTTTCATGTTGGATGAGAAGAAAGAGTAGCGTTACAACACGTACCACTGACCAGTGAGTAAACCTGGGGATAGTAAAAGCATTTGGGAGGGGAGGGTGCTGCAGAAGAAAAGGCAAAGCCCAGAGGCTCCCCCAGACAGAGCTCACTGTAGGAATGCAGCAAGCACACAGAGGACCAGTGGAGTGGGATTAACTAGCAAAAGTACAGGGGCTGGCGAAGGAGCAACAAAAAGTTTTTGCAAGTGGGACCTTACAGTGAGCCCTAGGGCAGAGCAGTGAAGCTTCCTTGCAGTCAAATCACCTCGGCAGGAATCTGAAAGATATTCTCATTGCCTGCGAAGCCACATGCCAAGTCTGGTGTTTGTTTGTGTCTGTGTTTATTTCTCATAGAGTTTCTTTCTTCGTACCCCAGGGAACTGGCTGAATGCAAGCTCTGGCCTTCTCATGGAATAGCAATTAACTCCTGGATCTTGGCAATACCATGAAGAGACCAGCTCCTGCTGAATTTCAGGCCAAAAAAGGCCAATGAGCCAAAAGACGCTCAAATAGCAAATGTTGTGTGCCTCACACCAGTCCAAAGACGCAGATATCCTGGGTTTGTCCTCTGACTACTGAACTCCTGGTTTAGTCACCTGCTGTGTATTGTTCAAATCCTAAATTGCAAGTTGCCTGGGCAATTTCTGATCTGTAGCGTTATGTTGCACAGTGGGGCTTTCAGCCTTGTTTGGGGGCCTGCTGTGCTCTCACTGTAGAAATACTTGTCCAGATTACCGTGGACCTGTAAGGCCCATGATTCACAGTACCTTGCTGAATTTGAAGGTGAAGGGGCAGGGAGCGAGGGGGTCAAAAACAGAAACAAAAGACACAGTACTGTCTCAGATATCAAAATAAAATGGAGTTTGTCTGAGCCCAGTTTTCCGCTGGGCTTTTAAATTCCTAAACTAATTGAAATCTTCTGGTACAGACTGGCTTTGCTCCTCTGATGGACCATGCTGGCTTGCATAAAGGGAGGCTCTGACCCATGCTTTCAGTGGCTACTTCTGTTTTAAGAGAGTGTGAGTAATGGCTGAAACACATGAGGACTGGGACAGTTGGGGTAGTTTCATAACAAATCCTTTCTCTTTTCCCCCGGTGGGGATAAAGCAACATCAGTGCTTGGTGGTTGCAGGGAAATGAATCCCCAGTCCCAGACTTCCTTCATCCCAACATCACGCCACTGTCATTCACATTCCTGCTAGTGATGAATCACAAGGAGCACGCACAGCACTTGCCCACATTATCCCAGTTTGGAGCCGAGAACATTTGGGCAAAGCAAAGTGGCTTGGAGGAAAAGCTTGAGTTACTGAGAAAACGGGGAGTCTACGCTGTGTCTGGAGGTTTCTAGGCTAGTACCTGCCTGCAGGACCAACATGCAGCTGAGCACCGTGCATGCCTGAGTCACATTAAGTCAGAGAGTTCATTGTTCTTTTCCTTTTCCTGTTGAGTATAGAGAAGGCAAATGGACCTTTAATGTATAGCTGAAGATGAAATGCTCATGTACCAATACACACCTAGAGTTGTCTAGTCAGAAACATCAAAAATGCCCTCTTGAGAGCAGCAGATGCTCTAGGAAGAGGCTGGAGTGAAGAATGGGGCAGCTTAGGCTTGAAATGCCAACTGTTCAGTGGAGAAACAGGGAGCCAGGCAGCCAGGGCTATCTAACCAGTTCCATTTAGTAGCCTAAACCTCATTTTGAAGAGAGGTGGTCTCTGGCAGAGCACAAGATCCATTTGATTTGTAACCTAATCTTCTAATGACATTTGTGGCATATAAACTTTTCCATGGAAACCTATCTGCAGAATGATATGAATGCCAGATGCCTTGATTTAATTACCCCATATAATATGCTTAGTTATGTTCAAACATCTGACCCATGCTAACAAGACTGGGTACTTCAAAGCCGTGTGAATCATCCTTCATACCAAAGAAAAGGAACATCAGAAGAGCCAAATTCACAGCGGACACCCATTGATGTTCCATTTGCCAGCAAGTCTGCCATTTTCACAGACCTTGGAAATGAATGCATAGCCAATTAAGTCATTTTTTCCAAATGGCAGGGTGGTGTGGTCCACATATTCCTGTTGGACCCTGAAGAGGGTCTATGGAGTCTCACATGAAAGTACTTCTAGCCAAGGCTGTGCAGCTAGTTTTGCACTGGTTCAGAGTGGAATGATGCGTACTCACAATGTTTCCATGGCATTTTAAATACTCCCTGCTAGGGAGCAAACACAAATCCTCCAGGACTTCAGACTGGCATAGAACTCCTTTCGGTGTTATGGAAGTCACAATGCACAAAGATTCTCTAACTATGCTATTTTTTATCTTTGGATAGCTGATGTTACAAGTATAACATTGTAGGATTGAAATGCACCTGTTGCACCTCATTTCTTTTGGCCTTTCCTAGTACATGTACAGATACACAGAGCAAAGCGAAATGGGACTCGTGCCAGCAACGGGAACAGTAAAACTTCCTGGAATTGTTTGTATTGGCACAACTGATTTTGCTGACATATTTGCAACGTTCACAGTCTACAATGCATGAAATATTTAGGGTCATCATTAAACAGGTCTATTAAACACAAAGCTCACTGAACTCCCAGAAAAAAAAACTCCCTGCAAGATGTACCGGACTCTGTTTCAGGCTACCAAGTTAAAAATAATTCTCAATTCATAGGTTTCATAAATGTTTTTTAGGCTACAGTTCTAGTCTGAATGTCGCATGATTTGGACAGTGCACTGCAGTATTGTACCATGAAAGCCAGGACTTTGCTGGAGTAGGCAGAGAAAAAGTAGTTGGCATGCATAAACATGCAGATGGCCTAACTCCAGACTGGTGGCAGTACCTAGCTAAGGTAAAGAAGAACTTCGGCTTTGATGTTGTCATTTTAAGGAAGTTGCACTAATGGAGGTTGGTGATTATAGAAACTGATATTAAGCGTGGAGCTAGGATAATTGAAAACTTCTGCTTTGCAAGTTAGTATTTATAAGAAACTTTATTTGGTTGCTTTGATGAAGGCAATGACTTGAATACCTTAAACAACAGAAAGCCTTGCAACATATTAATTATAAAGCAAAATTCCTTTCCAGATCAGCAAGGGGAAGAAGTTTCTGGAGCAAAGAGTCCAAGTGGTAGAGTGATGTTGGGATGCAAGGAAGACCTCAGAATTGCACAAACCCACAGAGCACCATAGTCTGCAGCACGGCAGGGCAGAGTCAGGCTTTTAACAGTGCAACAGTTTTGTTCTGCCCAGCAGTGCATGGCCTGACCTGCAATGAAGCACTGCTCAGACATGCCATGGGGCACCAACGCATGACCAAGGCATCATTGTTCATCTGTGCAGGAAGGCTCCACACTGATGTGCTTTGGACTGCTCTTCAGAGCATCTATCTATCGGTGTGCCCAAGCAACTCCAGAAAATGTTTAGCATCTGTTACAGCGTTCTATGTGAATTCTTCAGTCTTGAACCTTATCCTTCTTACTAGGACACTGAGGAACAGAGCAAACCAGCTCTCATTAAAGAAAAAATAATAACTTAAACATATTTATTTGGTGCTGTATTGTATTTATTTCAATGAAAATGTACAGAAGGAAGTAGTTTGAAAGAAAAAACTTTTCATAAAAACATAGGTTATTATGTAGAATTGTTGGGGTTGAATTTATTTTGTTTTACTCTGTCTTTTCTACTGTGTTTCATCATATGGCTGGAATAATGTACTACTTGTCAAATCATCACAATTTCATTGGAATACAAACAGAAGGTTCTATGAAAACATAGTATGTCCCAATCAAGATCAAATTGCAGCTACCATTAGTAATTTTAAAATAAAATAAATAAATAAATAAAATAAAATATTACAACTGTTGGACAACATGTTTTCGCTATAGACAATGAAATGGAATACTATTGATATGATCAAATGTAACAGAAAATGGTCAGAAACTGCTTTCATACTGATATGAAATGTTGAAATTCTGAATTTTTCCAAAATTAAGACTTGTTGGTAAAAACTGTGTTTTGTGGGAAATGAAAAAACTATGAATCTATTATTACATTCCAGCTGCAAATGAAAGCAGTCTCAGAAATGTCAGAAACAATCCACCCCCTCCCTGTGCCTCCTTAATATTCCATGCCTCCAAATGGTACCACAACTTGCAATGTCATAAATGACACTGCTATATGGAGCTAATAGTACTCAGTGCTTTTAAAGTGATTTCTTAATTTAACTTCCAATTTACGAAGGCATTTTACCATCCTTCAGCTTTCATTTTCTCTGAGCAAATGCAGACCCTGCTTTGCAAAACATTAAACAAATGGATGTCGCCAAATTATTAAAATTGAAGGCGAGTGCAGAGTTGGCCAAGTGAATCATGGCTGGAAACCAGGTTCCAAATTCCCCTAGCAGCTTTCAGATGATTGTGGAAAGATGCCATCAGAGAAAATGCCATGTCTACAAGTGTCACCTCACCCTGGTGTGTTTGGAAGGCTTATAGAAAGCCTATGCCATGGGGAGCAGACTGTGTACAAATCATACATCATCCTGATACCTTCTGGTGGATGGCTGAAGCCATTAATTAATGACAAGGCTGTCCAAGGGTATCTTATCCATCATTGCCTTGCTTTTCCCTCTGACCTCCAAGTGGCAGAATTTCATTTGGACTTCCAGTAATGGCCATTTCTTGAATGATTTTGTGGTCCTCACCCAAAACACTTGAAAAAAACTTGTCCCGAAACATACCTACCTTGGAGGCACAACCTCCAGCTATTTCTGTATGGTGGCACTCAAAATAATATCCATTTGTCACCTCATCACAATGAGTTGCTTCCACATGGGGCTCAAGGCTGTTTTGATTAACCTGGGCCTGGGGCCTGCTTACAGAAATGGTCTGACATTCCCCAAGATGTTTTCTGAACATCTTCTCCCTGCTGTTAGCTTTTATTTTGACAGCACAAATGTTTGCAGGTACTCCTAGGGGTCACAGGGACTCTCCACCTGCCACTGTTTCCTTTGTGCAGAGAGCTTTTAAGCACAGGCTTACTTGGCCTTTGCAGTAATTCGCGGCCTTCACTAAACACACCTTGGAGGGCACCGTGAATTTTCAGCATTTTACTGTAGCTTTTTGCCAATGCAAAACCTGTTCAACTGCTGCGTTCTAGGGTTTGGACTTTATAATACCTTTTTAGCACAAAGATCATGGCACACGTGAACTCCTGGCCGTGCAAACTCAGACTTGCCTGATTTTCTATTGGAAAGGTTTGTTGCAAATTTTACAAACACCAGATGCTCAATGATGGGAAAATAAAGCATATTTTCCAGTAAACAAAAGCAGATTTCATTTGTCTCTAAAGCATAAACAAAAAAGAAGTGCAAAAAATGCAGAGTGGAATGGTACAAATCAGGCATGTACATATGTGTTGAGGGGAGAAAGTGCTGGAAGAAGTGGGAAATAAGTGTACCTTCAGATGGGTTAATGAGCTCTGCAATGCAATGATAATCTCAACGGACTGGAGCTGTCTTTTCCTCCACTCAGGGCCGGGAGCATCAGGGTTGTATAGGCAAAAGGAGCCATGTTCCACAAACATGCTGCCCCATCTCTCAGACACACTGCAGATGAGCAGTGGGTCTCAGCATGCAGGATTTTCATATAAGAGGGCTGGCAGATCCAAATGTTGGTGTACCTCATGCCCTTTTAACACCTCTTCTTTTTCTTGCAGATTACATCTTGCAGGGGTGAGAGAGATCATTTGAGAGAGAAGACAACCATGAAGGAGCTCAGAGGGGGAAAAAAAAAAAATAAGTAGGTGGCTGGGGAAATAGAAATAATGCATGCTAGAGAAAATGCTTTGAGACTGAGTGAGATTTACTGTGGTCTTGCTGGTTTTCCCCGCTCAGGCTAAACAGCTGAGCATCACACAGTGAAAGGCAAAATCTCTTCTCTTCCTTACTGCTGCAGGAAAGGGAACTCTGTGTTAGATCTTAAGATAAGATTGGCAAGTGTGAGTAATACGGAAAATGTTGTAATGCCATTATATAAACCAAGGGCAGACTCACAGATGATCTTTTCTCCCCAGACATACAAGAATTTCAATGACAGGTGACCAGAAATCTCAGCCTGTCAACTCCAGAGAGGACATGACCAAGAGGGGATAGGCTAATAAACATGCAAAATAATGGCTGGAGTCTAGCGGCTCTTTAAACAATTCAATGTTTATTGTCCCAGCTGACAAGAAATCTCTTGTTCTTTCTAAACTGTGGAACGGAGATCCTATAGCTGACCCATCCCCCCAGCCAGGGTTATGGGCACCAGGTTCATAGCTTACCAGTGGGAATGAGACCCAGCAGGAATAGGCTCTATGCATTGCTCCATCCCATTTTTTTTTCCCCCCCCTTCAGCGGTGGCTACTGCATTAGTCTCAGTGTTTTTTTGCACTGGGAGGCAGGAGTGAGTCATTTCTGAGCTAGAAGAATATTGAGGTTGGACATATGTTAGAATTTCAGATTAGGACTTCTTAATCACCATAATTTCAAACCTTGTGATCATTTTCTTCCAATGTAGGAGAAACTCTCTTTTCGCCTTGCTTAGACAGACCAGACTGATTACCCAAGATAAAACATCAGGGATCCTAAAACAGGGACTGGTGCCCCTGACTGGAGATAGTTACAGGGACCAGTGCCCCTGACTGGAGATAGCTACAAGAACTAAATCTTTGGGTCCCTGAAATGCTCTCTTTCTACTACGTGAGCTAAGGAAGGTAATCCCCATAGCAAATTGTCAGGATGTGACAGACAAGAGTCTGCACTACATCTGCTAATTCCTAGGAAGAACAAAACAACTATCAGAGATAGTTTGTTGGGAGTTTTGCAAAGAAGATGCTGGAAAAGGCTAAGTTATAAAACTTGAAATATTCTGAGGAATCATATTAACCATCTTCAGAGCTGCTTTCATGCTATGTCAAACTGTGGAACTGCATTTCCAGCTCCAGGAACTGCCACGGGAATGGATTAATTTTTTAAAAACAGATTTTCAGGGCTGCCACTTGTTGGCAAGCCTTCCCTTGCAGGTAACTTCTGTAGACTTGGCACTGTTGAGTACCTTAGTGACTGTCTGCCAGAGGCTATGGACTGTATCTCAATGGATGAAGAGCCACGTTCAGATTATGGGTAAAGTAAATATGTTGGGAAGACCAGGCTCCAGGTGGTGGCCATAGCATCAGCTTTGCTGGAGAAAGGGGACCTTCAGTAGATCAAAGAAAACAAGCTTGGTATAAAGGAAGGGGGACAGAAATTAGAGGTCTAAAGAGCTTTCTTCAGCTTATTTTGAAGAACCAGGTGGAAAGCCAAGACCRCCGGACTGCTTCAACCAGCAGTAGGTGACAGCAGCCACCTTTTGCTGCCATGAGATGCCACAGCACCCTCAGGAAAGGGCAGGCCAGCACTGCTGGAAGGACATATGAGTCTATGAAAGGACAACTGAAAGATTTGTGGGGAAGAGGCCTCAGAGAGGGGGCCTCTGTGTCTTTGTACGTTAAGGTTGGTTTATATTTTGCTGCCACGTCCCTCCTGAAACTGTACAGGGGTGGTGATGCAGAAGTTGGCAGTGGT
Source organism: Apteryx rowi (assembly GCF_003343035.1). Classification (NCBI taxonomy): domain Eukaryota; kingdom Metazoa; phylum Chordata; class Aves; order Apterygiformes; family Apterygidae; genus Apteryx; species Apteryx rowi. Next base: position 410,855 of record NW_020450598.1, read on the forward strand.
GCAGGAAACCAGGGCCCAGACTCTGCCTGCTTGCCTGTAACGTGCTCACAGGCAACATGGTTCTCCGGCCCCCTCCAGTGGCTAGAAAACAGGCTGAGGAGTCAGCTACAGCTTCCAAGTCAAAGCCCTGAGGCCAGCAGGATTCAGGCTTTTGTAAATCCAGAAGTCCCCAGTCTGCTCTCTGCTGTATAGAGCAGTATTATTTCCCCTTCCCATGTTGAGATAAATGATTAGATGGACAGGCAGACTCTTGCACTAGAATGTCTTTATTTAGTTACAAACAGACCCAAGCCTACCACGGATACCTCCAGTCTGCACTCAGATTTAATCTTGCTGCTGTGCAAATTCATTCCACTCTGAGCAAAACCAACAAACCACTGAACAGCACCTCTTAAAACAGGTGTCTCCTGCATGTCATCTCTACAGTGTCCCGGGTGGTTTCTTAGACTGGTTTCTTCACTGAAACAGGAAGGGCTAAAGAGGTGCTGCAACTCAAAGGCTGTTTTTGAGTGCAAAAAGTACTTTACCTGAATTTGAGGATGGGAAAAAAACACTTCAGCCCAACAAATACTGTTCTTTTGCCTTTTACAAAACTCCCAAGTGGCAGGAAATGATAGTAGGGTATAACCAGCTACCAGCATTTTGTGCTCTGGAAATCCCCTACAGCAACAAACACAAGAAAGCACATGCAAAAAAGACTGCTTTGGACCTGCTTTGCTTATTCCAAATCTGTCTTGGTTCTCTAGACACTTTCCAAATCTTGTCATCCACCATCCTATCCCATCCACATTTACAGCTAGGCCATACAACACACACTTTCTATATTATGCACACATATAATAGGGATTCTTCCTTGTATGTGATGTATACTGTGCAACAGTTTAGTTTTTCACCCGTGACTTCACAATACTCATGTGTTATTCATGTTATTTGAGCATACCTCATGGACAATATGGAAAAAAAATACATTTACTACATAGGAGGAATTGGTGAAATCTGAGCTAAGACAAGAATAAATGCTGTTTATATAGCGTGAAGCTGTATAATATGCATATATTATTGCTCAGCTATCATACTGGAAGGCTATTCTTCCTCTAGCTGAAAGGGATAGGGCAGCCAGAGGATACAGTTCTGGTAGCTACAGGACAGGACACCAAGGTCTATGAATGTCATGAATTTATTTCAGGATTCAATATTTATCTCTCTACAATGAAGATTCCAGATTTGTTAATCTGTATATTTGTCTGTGTATTAAACCACTTCACTTAGCTAAAGCTGGGTCTATGTATCCTCAGCAACCAATGTCCCAGGGACCTACTCCAACATCATTCTTTGTACTCATGGCTTATCATTGTGCAAGTGAGTTGTCTCACTGAGCTGTACTCTCCTCAGTCCCTCAGTTAAAAGAGGAAGACCATCCTGGTTTAAGGTTGGAACCTTCACAGGAGGCACAGTCCCCAGTTAAGATGAAAGTTTGATAGGTAGTCCAGGAGAAATACCTCCTGCACCTGAAAGCTTTTATCCTGATCCAAGTGCTTGTTGAACTTCAAGCATGTTTGCTGTAGGGTTAGGAGAAGCATCCTTTGGCCTGTGGGTTTGAGGCTGGAAATATCCATGACCGGGGGAGTCCTTTGGACTCCACATAGGTTAAATGTGCAGTTGGATTTGAAGACCTATGCAGTCCTTCAAACTCAAGGTCAAAAGAACTACCCATATGCACAAAGTTCAGCACATGGTTAGAGTATCATGATCATCATATCTCAAATTATATATAAAGAATGAATTTGGTAAACTAACTGGGGCCAAAGTCTTCACCACCAGCATGGCTTGAGTTTACCAGTGGGACCTACACAGAAATTGTATCTGTACCAGATATTGAGTCTATGCATGGATAAGAGGGAGCTCTTCTTAGCTTCACACATATGGGAGTCATGGTTCTGGGAGGGAACACAAATGTATGCCTACAGTTGCTGGTCTGGGTAGGGAGTCATTGCCTGGCTCTCCATAAGCTTGTTGCAAGACTGTGTCAGTCAAGGGCACAACAGTCGACAAATCAAATACTGACCTCTGAAGGCAGCTATAATGAAAACTGGTAAAAGGTCGTCTGTGGAAGTTTATCTTTAATTACACCTTCAAGTTACACTGGACACTGACTTAATCATGCCTGTAACAAATAAAATTCTGTGAGTTTCTTTGAGCCACTCTCCATCATTCACACCACCGACCCTGGCTTTTCACCGTACCTCATTCTAGGGGGATTACCACTGAGCCAGCTCTCCCCAGAGAAGCATATGTCCTCCATGTCCATACTACAGCTTCCTCCCAAAAGGCACTAACACATGATTGGTCTGCAAAATTATCTGATCAAGTGCAAAATCAGAGGAAAAAATTTGACCCAAATAAGCTGTTGACATGGCATCTTCTCAAGACAACCTCCCTCATTTTCTGCCTCTATAGTGGAGCTAGGGAGCATGTTCAGTCCGTGCTCCTGCAAAACATTATGGTATTGCCAGCAAGGTGACAAGAAGCTTTACAACCTGTTTGCATCTTTTTGGCATRTTAACACTCCTATAAAGCAAGCACACAAGTCTCAGGCAACAAGCTCATGGGCTGCCTTGGCCTCCAGCACAGTGAAAACCTAAAACATCTGCAAGCGTGAAAAGGAAAACAGTGCAATACTGCTGCCTTGCCACCTGGAAAGCATGCCCATACCTATGTATCCTTGCCATTACATCTCATCTGTGGAGGGTTTTAAAAGTAACTTTGGCTTTGGTATCTGAGCACTGACCATAACCACCACAGTTTAGCTTGTTCTCAACAATGCAGTTCTCAGCAGTGCAAATCTTGTCACCTTAACTTAAAATCAGTGCACAGAGGCCAAATACGTGAGAGGCTAGTTGGACATTGGCTGCCATTCCAGCATCACGTTCCAGCCCGGCCATAGAATTGAAATAATAAAAAACAGTCAGAGACTCCATTTTTCCTGCCCTTCCTCTTTCTCTGGAAGCACTCAGAAAGGCAGGTACTCTTCAGCAGGTAATACCAAATACAGAGAAGTCCATTACTGCTTGTCAAACTCCACCACAAACATATCGCATAGTGGGGGGATCAGAATCTGAACTGTGATTTTGCATTTGTTGGTGCCTCTGGAGAAAGAGTATTTCACAAGCTAGCCTCAAGACCTATTCACCTTTCACCTTTCTGGTCTTTCTCCAGCTCTCTAAAGGCATTTGAAAACAGGTACTTTCAAGTAAAAGGTATACAACTCACCCCAAGTCAATCCCTTCAGCAGCTGGTCTGAAGCAATTCAAAGAGTATCTACAAGTAGGGAAAGACACTTCTGGCACAAGCTCTACAAAGGACAGCTTTCTAAGGCTGCCTTCCTGGGCCCATATGTGGGAGATCCAACACAGATAGGAGGGGAGTGGGGGCACTGGCTGTGTAGGGCTCAGTGCTCATTCCATGGGGTAGCCTTGAGATTCTGCTCCCATATAGGCAGGATAGCCAGGTCTGTCAGTTACAATGGAGAAGTATCCAAATGCACTTAAAACTTCCTGAAATGCAAGGTAGCTTAAACAACCCCCCTTCCTTGTTACCCCAGGGGGTCTAAGAAAGACCAGAGCAGACTCTATATGGAGTAGCAGGTAGGTAGGCATTTCTATTCCTACGTGCTGTCCACTGTTAGCTACTTTACTGGGCCTTCAGTAACAACATGACCACTGCAGTATTGGTGACTATGGATATGGGGTAACTTCTAAGCAAAGCAGGCAGTCTAGAGAGAGTTTTTGGTGGTTTTTTCTTCATAATCACAAAGATACATTTGCAAACATTGGATCAACTACCATCCAGCACAGCAACACAACAGTTCAAGTTAGCAACTCCTCTACTGTTGTTCCTGGTTACTCTCAGATATTCAAACACATTTTACAGGAAATGAGTTTGGCTATTGTTTTCCCCAAAGATACCCCAGAAATCTTTCAGGTTCACTTCACGGTCTCATTTGAGTATCACAGTCCTTATCCTATCACCCAATACTCACACAGTAGCAATGGCTGAACCACAGGGACCACCACATCACCACAATGGGCTGTATAGACTGTGTAACTATCAGTTTTCCCATGTGAAACTACCTTTTCTTCTTCTCTCCACATGTTTTCTCATTCGTGCTAAGGCAGTGGTTATGAGATTTGGTCTGGTCCTAGGCAGTCATGGGGAGAACTGGCCACCCCTTGCCTCTTCCATCATTGTGCTGGAGGAAGAGCCAAGTTGCGATGGTACATCTGGTGCTCTGTAGACAGTGACTCAGACAGGATAGGATTACATATTCTGCTACTCTCCCATCTGCATGATGGGTCCCCTACACGAAGAAAGCCAAGACAGCAGCTACCTTGGAGCACGTAAAGACACAGAAACAATTCTCCAGGTAACACACAGCACTGGACAGGAAACTTGATGCATTTCACACCAGAAGAGGACAGAATAAAATATATCCACTTTCACAGCAGCAATCACAGACTCCATGGGGAAGGCGAAGGCCAGGTATTGATGCCAGAAAGAGAACGATACTGTTGTAAACCTCTTACCAAGGAGAGGAGAGACTCCCTAGTACACTATAGGAAAATGAAAGACCGCGACTTAAGTATGGATGCATTTCCCACACAGAAGTGCCACTGAGGCCCAACACACGTTTAACATGGAGCAATAACAGAGGTAGAGTCATAACAAACAGATATAGGCTAATAGCTATAGGATATTTTGTATTTGCTCATGTAATAGCCACACACAGGTATTGGCCTCATTGCTCAACCAATTGCAAACAACAGATCACCAGTTAGGTAACTGGTAGCTTAAGTATAGACACACAGAATCACTGCACCCTAAATTTGAAGGAGGAAACCACAGGAACAGGGAATTATGTGCACTCCATGAGCAAATACAATATTTGACCGTGGGGTCAGGATTGGCACCTGGTTTTGTCAGCTCAGTCATTTACTAAATGAAACTGTCCTGGAAAGCAGTCAATTGCCCTTTAACTGTGTTCGTGAAGTAGAAATTTTTTAATGGGGTCTGGGATTGGAAGGATATGGATCAGATCCAGACGACATTTGCCAAGTATTCTTCGTACAGTTATGCGGCAGAGAGACAACAGGCTCCGGGTGCGGCCTGCAATAAAGAAAGCAGAGAGGAAATATTGAGGGACAGAGGGAGAAAGAGAGAGGCATAACAGCATGTAAATTGTGCTGAGCTCCGGACGGCCTAAAGCCTCTGCTGACAGCAGAGGAGTCGTTTACCCCCTCCGAAAGCTGAGGCGATGTTCTGCACAGCAACAGAAAGACAGTGCAGGAGAGTTGACCTTGCACAAATCCTCCCTGTGAGGAGGCCGCACTTTTTGGCAAAAGCATTGGAGCAATCACAAATGCCACAGAGGCAACTTGGAAGGTCAAGATGGAGACTGCATGGGGTTGTTACTATAGACCTGAGCCCTGCCAGAGTGGGTCCAAGAGATCACTGTCAAATCTGCACCAGTGAAGGCTGTGAGAGGCTTTATACTAATCAGATCATTTTAAAGTGATGTAGACTTTCCTTTTGTACTAAGCCATCCTCTGGGAAGCAACAGCTGTGGGGAGAAGCCCCAGCATTGGCAGCCAGCTCAGGCCTTATTCCAGCTTTCCGTCAAGGGCTTCTGTTGAATTCATGGAGAGCTCTGCCAGCGCAAGGAGAGCAGTATGGTGGTATCCTTGTTGATTCAGGAATTGGACCTCCAAGGCATCACTCCATTATCCTGACTGCCATACCTGAGGAGAGCAGGCAGGCCTATCCCATCTGCCTCCTAAACCCAGGCTTAATGAAACCACCTGCCCTGCTTTATTCCCAGCTCTGCTCTGCAAAAGTCCAGGAGGGTTTGAAAACCAGGCATGCGCAAAGCTGAATATACTTTGGGGTGGGGACTAGGCATTTGCATCCCATGTCCTGAATCCCTTTTAAATCTCTCTGGTCTGGAGTTTCAGAGGGAAACTCTACTTGACCCTGGTGCAAAGCCCTGACCTTCAGTGCCTGAGCTTGGTGGTTTTATGAGGTGCTGCCCTTTCTGGAACAGGGGTACACACTGAACTGATGTTGTTTTTGCTAAAAAAGGAAAGAAGTAGCAGGTAAATGCAGGCATGTTTAAGCTTGAGACTCTGGCTTACATCTTCTATAACTCATTTACTTCCCAGAGGATGCTGAATTCAAAAAGTCAGCTTTTTCCCACTATTTTACACTACCAGCTAAGCTCTCATCTCCTACTTCCTACCACTACTGTGACTTTGCCACCCAACCAGCCTGCCCAGATACCACTATACCACCTCAGTCCCAAGGAATCCCTGGGACCCCCTGGCCATAGGCACACTCAAGAACAGTGAGGGCACATTTCTGTGGCTTCACTGAACTGGGTCTGGCTGGATGCACCACAAATGGTGAATGAGCAAGAGAATGAAGACATAAGTGCCAGAGGTGTGGTGCCCCACTGTATCATCCCTTTGCAACCACTTGCCCTAACTTGCCTGTCAGCTACCAGTGGTCCGTGGACCCAAAGCCCAGCTCTGATATGGCCCCACTTCCTAACCGTGCCTTCGACTGCTGAGGACACTGCTAAGCAATGGGAAAGAGCTGGAAGAAAGAACATAGAAAGCTAAAAAAGCAAAAATTACAGAGATAAGACTGCTGAGATGGGGATCACTGGTTGCTCAAGAATTCAAGAGGGGAAGCACCATGGCAAGGCATGAAATCCAACAGGAGAAAAACAGGGAGTCTAGCTGGAGGCTCACCAAGAACTCTCACTGAGTCGAGTCACCACTGTTACCAGCAGCGAAGGAGCTGGTGGCAGACAGCAACACGGCAACACTGAGGATTTATGCAAGGGAGCCACAAAGGCCGGCCCCATGGTCTCCTCCTGCCCAACACCTGCCTGGCCAGCAAAGGCTCTTTGGGTGCCTTATCAGGGCTGGTGAGCTCAGTAATGCCTATCTGAATAGCTTGTTAAATCCTATCTATCTTCTGTGTGTGTTAGAATTGCTTTATACTTTTAAGTTCGGTATATCCTGTTTGCAGAATCCTTTTACACCTGGCTAAAGGGGCCTGAACAAACAGACCTGAACCAAAGAGGATGGTAACGTCCACCATCCTCCTAGCTACTGCTGCCTCCTCATTTGGGAGAAGCCATTTGTGCAAGATACCAATGGTGCCAACAGTGGAGAAGGCACCTGTGGTGATATTTAGGGAGAAATGACCACCAAGCACAAAACACACTGATACAAATAAATCCATGGCACCCAGCATGCTCTACCAGGCTAATGGCCCCTAACTACCAAATAAATCTTCCAAAGAGTTCTCTTAAATGCAGACCTAGATAAAACCAGAGCCACTGTAGTTAGTCAAAACTGCTTACCTCTTGCTTCTTTGAACATCTGCAGAGCCTCAGGGTTGACTTTGACCCTTCCTGTGGATTCACCTCCCAAGGCCTCCACCTTCACCAGGTTCAAATTGGCTCCAAAGTCAATCAAAAGGTGGACAAATGCTGCTTCACAACCATGCCGCAGGACAGCATCCATCACGCACACTGGTGAGCCCCGGGAAAAGCCTTGGATATTGATGGGCCCGCAGCAGTTAAAATCTGGGTTGGCTCCCGCCTGGAGCAGCAACCTAAAGCACTGGAGGTTGTGGTAGGCAGCACTGATGTACAGTGGGCAGACCACCAGCGTGGTGAGGGGTCGCAAGGAGAGGCTGGGGACCCGGGAAGCCAAGTGGTGATTCACATCCACATCTGCACCATACCTGGATGGGAGAGAGGAGAGACTGTTTGGAAACAAGAGCGACAACATGACTGCAGCCCAGGGGCACAAAATGGCAGGCATGAGTGAAGGATGCTGGCCACACACTAACCCAGAGGGTAAGAACCCTAGGGCTTGTCTGCCTTTGGTACCTATGTGCCCCTCCACCCAAGAACCACCCATATCTACCCTTTGTAGGGCCCTGCAAGCATCCTGTCATTCACCAGCAAACTAAACAAAACAAAACTGAATTTAGGCCACACTGGTTCTGAAGAAGGGTAACTACAAGGGAATTTAATGCAGCTTCACATTCAAAGTTAGCACTGGGGAATTTATCTCCTGAAAGACAGACTTTGAGGGGCAGAGAGAGGCTAGAGCAGGGATACCATATACAGCACAGTCTGATTTTTAGGAAGCAAAGCAGATCCTATGTCTGCAACAGCCCAGGATCAGAAGAGAGGAGGAGCAGCTGAGGGACACCCTTCCCCACCCTCCCAAAGGATGTGCTGAGCATGGCCTTGGCACGAGGGACAGCTCAGCCTGAGCCAGTGGCACATAATGTTGGCCTCTGGCTGGCTGGGGAGTGGGGGATGTTTCCAAGTGACTTCCAGTGAAATAACTTCCCCATCAGGATAAAAAAGGCCAAGGAGCTAGACAGGCAATTGATCTGACTATCACAAACAGCCAGGAAATGGAACAGAAATCTGTGCTCAAAATCTGTGCTCAACAGTGAAATATATATGACAAAATCCTGTTCCTGAAGGAGCTTGCATGGTTGGAATCCCATCAGAGAGTCAAACACAGGCCTTTTCCCTAGTGTTCAGCTCAGTCAAATGGATGCACTCACCAATTCTGAGCATTCCAGGAAACTGGAAAAATACTAAATAATTGTGTTGAACTTCCACTCTACCCATCCATTCTGCATAGCTCAGTTCACCAGTTATGTATTATATTAGATACTGCATGAGAGATTACAATTCACTGGCCGACACTCTAGTCACTGAAGCAGAGACCTCCACAAAATGTTACAGCAAATCTGTCAAGCCTTTCACAACCAGCTCTTGCCTCATGCTACTCTGTGGGGAGGCCAGTATCTCACATCTTCACTGCATGGTGCCACAGTGTCTCAACTACTCCATAATCCCCTGCGGCCAGAGCAAAGCAGTCTCGGGCTTGTCATGACACAGAATAGATGAGTGAGCAGGGTAGACCCCTCCTCTATGGAAGTCAGCATGGTCATACAACAGAAGTAGCATCCACAGCATCTAGGCCCAGTGGGATGTTTTTGGGAAGTATAGATGGCGCCAGGTAGAGAATGAGCAGAAAATAGGGTTTATTTGCTTTGAAGGTCTCTTTTTTACTATTGGAGAAAGAGAAGAATGCAGCAAAATAAATGGGAACAAAAAGACAAAGTGTCACTCTCTGGAAAAGCATGGAATTTGAAAAATGGCAATGCTGCAGAAAGAAGTGACAATAGAAATAAGCATTTATTTTCTGCGTTTGGCCTGAGGCTGGGTAACACCCAAGCAATGGTGACACTGCAGCTGCATCTATTTCACATGCAGCCTGGAGCAGAGCAAGGAGGGAGACAGCACAGTCACCTAATGAGTAGCTGTTTTTAATTGCGGAGTTCCAGATCAAGCAGAAGTCCTGTCCTTTCACTGCACAGTAATAAAATGTACCTTCACCCACCAGTCCCTCTTTCAAAACTACAAACCATGCGTTCAGAAGACTGGGTTTTTCTGTCTTCCTAGATATCATAATATTCTTCTTTGCAGTTAATAAAACATATAAGGAAACCACCTGGGGACAAATTCTGCCTCAAGGCCTGCATAGCTTTCTGAACCCAGTAGGGGTTGGTCCCAATCCAGCAAATACTTAACCACATGCTTTAACTCTGAGAAGAGAAATAGTCTCATTTAAATTAAGCATGCACAGAACAAGGGTCAAGAAAATGTATCTAAGAGCTGCAAACAGCACACTATGTATCTCTACCCCAACACACAAGATCTCCCAAGCCACAAACATCCCGGGTAGGCTCCCAGGTGACCTGTGGGGTAGAGAACAGAAATGACACTGTAGAGTGAGAGCTGGTCTCCACACCAGCCCGCATGGCCAACCTTCACTTCCTGGTCCAGGCAGTCAGCCCAGTGGCAACTGCTGCACACTAAGGGACATTCCCACCTTCTAGCAGCTTTCAGAGTGCTTTGCTAAATCTGCTTGGCTTCCCTATGTTGGAGCACRGAGGTCTAAATAAGAAAAGCTGTCTATTCTCCATAGAAATCACACACATTCTCTGCAGATTAAAAATATATATATACATCTTAAAATCAGACTATCCAAGCGTTTTGGATGGAGTCATATGTGATGCTATAGGGTTTTTGCAGGGCTACTGTAAGGCTATTGCTTCCTACGTCCATAGTTCTCATCAGACAGCCACGTACCCTCACATTTCTATCCTTCCCTCTCCTTTTTTTTTCCCATTATTGTTGTCAAAATTCTCTGTGGAGATCTCCATTTTGCAACAAAATATGAAATTCTCCTTTTCCCATAGAGTTAGTTACACATCTGAGGCACTGGTGTGATCTGTCAGCTCTCTTTTGCAGTGCTTTTAGTGAGGCAAAAAGACTCTCTCATCCTTAGTACGCTGGGTCAGCCCTCAGTTACGTTGCAAGTACAATACAGCAGTCCATCTCATCGAAGCATGATCACATAACAAGCTGTTAGGAAAGTAATCTATATCCCTGGCAATATAATTGTAAATATTTCCGCCAGTCTGCCTATAAAATGGATCACCACTCCATGGCTATGTGTGTATTTACTATTAATGGATACAATTTCACTTATTGCTTGGTTAGCTGGTTCAGCAATTGTGAATCCTGATTGTGCTACCATATGATTAAAAAAATGAACCAGGTGATGTTTAGACACCTGCAGCAAAGTACCAGGGAAATGTATGTGTTAAGGAGGACAGTCTGACCAGGCCAGGCTTTCTTTTCAGGACTCTGGGGCTATCTCAAGCTGAATATTCCAAAATATTACTTTATATTTCAGTAAAAGGGGTCTTATTCATTGCATTCCCCCTGCCAAATCTTTTAGATCAACATTTTCTAAACCTTTGAGTGAGCTTTGTAACATACGGCTGCATTTTAAAGTACAAAACTCTGAACAGATCTATGAAATCTGTACTCCAAGATATTTGAAATTTTGGGCAATCTGACAATATGGTATTAGCATAGCAGCCTTGGGAGAGACATTGGCTAATAAAAAGATATTGGACAAATTCCAGTTAATTTTTAATCCTGAAAGTTTTCCAAAATCTTGCTTTTAATATTGCTGGCAAGGTATCCCAAGGAGTAGACATATAAATCAATACATCAGCTCTCCATGTGCTGAAATACCATTTGCTACATTTCATCCTGCATTAGCAGATATATCAGGGGAGATTCTCAGGAATGCAGCTCGTGAGCCTGAACCCTGTGCCAAGCAGCACAYAGTGATGGGGACATCCTTGTCTCAGCTTCCAGAAGAAGGAGCAAGGAGCGGGGGGCGCAGTCTCCCCTTCTTTCTACTTGCCTGCCTCCTTAAAGCTGCATTTCTGTGAAAAATAATTTCCCCATAAGCAAAAAGGGAAGGAGAAAATCCCCAAGTATTGTGCAATTTTTGTATCCAAATCCTTTTTGTTGTTATTTTCTAGCATTTACAGTCACTGAGGGGATTCCTTGGAGAGTGTTTCTGTGGGAATCCAAATAAACTTTCTTTTCTTTTACTCTTTCTTTCTACAACCTACATTTTCCCCTTACAATCCCTTATTATTTGGCATCAATGGCCCATATAGTTCCTCAGCACAGTCCCTTATACAAAGAACTTCCAATTTAGAAGAAAGGAAGTATCACAGCATGCCACAGAGGTGAAAATTCAAGTTCACACAGCCTACAGCTAGCCCCCAAGCTGCTGACGCTGCAGACAAAATTCCCTGAAGGACAGGGGATCTTTGTATTTCCCTAACACTGCTGAACCCTGCCACAGCTAGAGCCTGGATAAGGGATCAGGTGCTCTGCAATATTTGCACGCCTGACAGCCTTCTGAACTAAGAAAATGATTTTTGGACGCTATTGCAGAATTAACCCAGCCTCTCATTGCTGGGCAACTGAGGTTGTTGGTCCACCTGGGTGGATAAGGCATCCATGCTAGTAGTCCTCCAGGGAATGGCCCCTTGCTCTCAAGGACAAACTACTCCCTGGCTCAGCATGTTGCAGAAAGGAGGGATGGCTGGATGCCCAAAAGTTAGTGTTGCATACAAGCAAGTGCAACGGAGACAGTACTGGCCCCTGCCACCCAGCCAAGGCTACCTTTCAGCTCCCCATAGTGATCTCCATTGCTTTTCACCCCAGAGATGCCMTTCCCTTCAATGGAGCTGTGGGTCAGGTCTCTGGCAAGGGGGAAAATTAATCGGATGCCCCAGATGGTGTTCTAGTGATGGGCAAATGCCAGGCAGCCAAGAACAAGTGGTCCTGGTGAGAGGCATCTCTCCTCCCAAGGACAGAAAATGGTCAGGGAAGCAGAGCTCAGCAAAGATGCGTTTCTGAATGTTTTTTGACCAGCTGAGGGATCCACCTTGCTCATAAACTCAACCAGGTGGGACTGAGCAGAGGGGCACAGAGCCAGATGCAGGAGAGAGCCAGCAATGGGCTGTTGAGATGGAGCAGAGCCATGGAGTAAAGGGAGGGGATGCTCTGCAGTGCTTGGCTCTGATGGCGGGATCAGAAACAACGACTCCTCGCCTGGGCTTTTTATTAGGAGATGAGGCATTGGGGGGGGGGGGGGTCACACATCAGTGGCCTTCTTGGCCAGCTTCTTCAGGCCTGTGGAGACACTGGACATGCCACAGGGAGAAGGGAGAGGTAAAAGGAGGAAATGGATGCTCTGAGTCCCATTGGCCCCATAGAGGAAAGAGCTTGAGGGAGGCAGAGAGAGAGAGAGAGAGAGGCAGAGCTGTATCCCTTCCAGCCAGGGCCATCTCCAGCCGGTGCCCTGGCTCTCACCTGATCAGCTCCCGGAGGATGTCCGCCCGGCCCACACGTGCTGCATGGTAGACGGGGGTGCTGCGGTGGTGCCGGCTGCCATTGGGGTCAGCCCCGGCTTCCAGGAGGATCTTGGCGCACTCGAGGTGCCCGTTGACCACAGCCACGTAGAGGGCAGTCTGCCCCTTCACGTCCACCAGGTCAATCTCGGCCCCTTTCCGGAGGAGGAAGTCGACACAGGGGCCATGGCCAGCAGTGGCAGCGATGCGCAGCGGTGTGCAGGGCAGCCAGCCACAGCACCACACTGACTTCTCATTGATCCGGCTGGCAGGTCAGGAGAGAAGCAATGGGTCAGAGAGGGCCTCCCACCACCTTGTGCCACTCAGCCTCCCCCAGCCCTGGGGAAAGATGCTGGGGGAGGCCGAATGTCCCCCTTGAAGGTTTTCCTCCCCATTTTAGGCAATTTACAGCAGCCTCTAAAAGCTCCGTCAAGTAGCCTGGCACTGTTGCGCTAGGTGCTGCACGCAGACAGCCAGAGATTATAGCAGGAACTGAAGTAGTCCCGCAATATGGGCTTTAGCACAGCTCTGCTGTGTCAGGAGCTGCACATAAACACAGCAAGAGACAAACCCTGCCTCAAAACTCAGTTAAAATGAATAAAAAAATTACTCCCTTTTCCCTTTTCCATTATCCAGACAACCTCCCAAATCAGAAGTGACCAAGCCAGGGACTAAAACAGTGGTTTACTCCAAGCTGCTCTGACAGGCACATAGTGATGTCAAAGCAGCAGAGAAACAGAAAAAGCAAGAGGAGTGGAGAGACTCCTGGAAGCGCACGCATACATCCATATTACACCACTGGCAATGTGCAGGTTTGACCTGGCACCACAGGGAGACATGAATGCAAATCCAGGGAGTATTAGTTCTGGGTAGGCACAGCCCTGCCAGGAAGGAGCTAGCTCTGGGAGGGCAGGCACGCTGCTCTGAACAGCATAAACAGGCCATTAACATCCTTGGTTGATACCAGTACTGGCAGAAGGAGCCTTGCTCAATTTACAGAGGAGATGGCTCTGGCTTGTGGCTGCTCAGATCCCCCCTGAAATCACTGGTACTAATCCTCACGCTCATCCAAATCTCAGGTTAGCCCTAAAAATCTCTTAAATGTCCAGTCCTCAATCACAAATTCTCTTCAGGTCACTGCAAGTACCATTTCAGCAGAGAGGTAGGGATTTCTTTAAGGCCAAGGTAGGCAGGAAAATGTGCCCCTTAGCCAGTGCAGTGGTCGATTTGCTCTTCTAGCAGACTGCATGCAGGCCCATGTAATCTGAACAGGACAAAGCAATTTTTATATGCTGTGTTTAAGGCCATTTGCCAGGAAAGCAATGCCCCAAATTTTTTCTTCAACCAGGCTGCAGGAAGAAGACCAATATGAACCCCACACCAAGTCCTCAGTTGTGCAATCTTATGATAAAAGTGTTCCGTTTTATCCTAGGAGGTTTGGGGATCTCCACCCCATATCTGCCCCCAAATTCAAAGAAGTCACTTCTCTGCTCACTCTGATGATGGGTATATGGGTCCAGACCTTCTCCTACTGCCTAACTTTGCCTTTTCCCTGCAGGGAAGGATGCCTCTTTCAGCTCACCCGGAGCCTTGGAGGGTCATCTGGCACTGCTGTGGCAGAGTTCCTACCCAGCATGGGACAGAAATAGGGCAAAACCTCAGACCGAGGGATTGAAGAGGCTCGACAGAGCCATCTTGGTGACAGAAGGAGGGACTGGCTCATTCTCATTCTTGCTGAAAGGACTTTTTTTTAAGTCTGAGAGACATTTGCAGTCTAAGCAATTTTCTCCACGGTGCAGGAAAATTAATTAACTGTCCCCATGGTCACAGACTTAGCTATGGCCAGATTTTGTAGCATAGGGCGTTTCAGGTTTATATTTGATTGTAATCCCTTTTATATGTTTTTCCCATCATATGTAGACTCCTATTTTCACAGTATTATATTTCCAGTATGATCTGAGGAGAGTTTACGCGTGGACACTGCCCATTTACGAACCTCGCAGGACTAGCTTGAGATTTGCCTCCAGGAGGACTAACAGGCATAATTTCAGGGGTGAGCAAAGCAATCTCCCATGAAACACATTTCCTGTAAAAATGGAGCAAGGCATTTCTGCCAGCAGGACAGGCTTCGAGAAGGAGCAGGCTGCAGGGAGAAGGGGTTGGGACAGTTTGGGGCAGGCAGCCCAGGGGATGAAAAAGTCATTAGTCAAAATTTTCAGAATGGAGTTCAATCGACCCTCGCATCTGACTCCTCCTTTGGTCCTGTAAAGACCTCCAGAGCCAGTGCTAATGTGTTAATGAAGGGAGGAGGGGCTGGCACTGAGTGGGAGAAGTGCCCCTCACCTTTGGAAGCTCTCCTCTTGCAGCAGGCTCTTGAGCGTGGGTAAATCCCCCACATAGGCTGCGTCGTGCAGCCGGGTGTCCTCGCAGTGCTCGATGGGGTGGTCACAAAATTGCTCTCTCAGCCACTCCTTGAGATTACGACCTGCGCTGAAGAGAGGGGGAGCTGGGTTGAGTCCTAGCAAGAGGCTGCTGGAGGAGGCAGGCACTGAAGAGCCTTGGCATAGCTCCCAGGATCACCAGACAGAGCTAAAAATGGCGTGGGGGAGAGTCTGTCTTCCTGTGAGAAGACACCAGCATAGCTACAGATCGTATTTCTCCACATCTGAATCCGACAGACACTGACAGAAGGGAAAAGATGTGGAGCAAGGAATGGCCTCCCGTCCAGTATGCAGTTGCTGATATCGTGGCTGCTTGATGCCCACTGCTAAGCACAGGCAAAGACAATAGCAACAGGTATGTCCCGCCACCCCATGGCTTGAACAGATCATAGGCTGAAGCTTTGCAAAAGCGAAAACTGCCCCTGAATTCCGCAACAACTCTGTGTTTCCTGGGTGCACTTGGGACGCACAACATGCTCCCCCAGGTCCAAATCTTTCCTTAGGAAACATACCAGATGCTCTGGAGAAGTTTAAGGCATCTCAAAGGACCCTTCTGAAATTTCCAAGATGTATTCAGTGCTAGCTACATCCAGAAAAAAGCAAAGGAGATGTGGTTGCAGTCTGAAGTCCCCAACATTGGTATAATCATGCAAATAAATCCTCTGCACAGGTTTCTATGGCTGTACCAGTGCTTTGACCAGACTCTGTAAAAGAGCCTTGTCCCTCTTCAGACAACAAAACTGGTCAGGTTTAGCTCAGCACTCGGGGAGCAGAGAGCTGGCATGTGCTTTATGGCGCCAACTTAGCAGCCCATCTGACTGATCCCTGCGTGGGAACTGCAGAGACAGAGTCCCTGACCTGCCCAGCCACACTGAGCCTCCAAAAGCTCCCCTGACCCCCACAAATCCAGCCCACATTGCAGTTTTTCAGCTGTATCATCTAGATTTACTCGAGAAAAAGCTGAAGCACAGGGATGGTGTCGCTAGTCCGTGCAACAGCCCTGCACAAGGTTTTGAGTGGACTGGCAAGGGTTGGGCCTTTGGTCCTTCCCCGCTCTTCAGCCTGGAGGAAGCTGCTTTCCTCTTTCTGTACCTGTTCAAACGTCCCCACGCTAATAATAGCTGCCAAAGTGCTTTGGGATAACAAAGACCTGGAAGGAGAGAGGTTTCTTCAAGGATGAAGACAACTGCCCCTGTGGGCAGTGTGCCAGCACAAACCAGGGCTGCTGTCCCCTCGCACCAAGATTGAAGGGAATTAGGTGCCCAGATGCTCTCAGAAAAGCTATCCTGTCTCCTCCTGCCACTGGTGAGTCCTGTTTGTTGGAGGCAACAAGTGGCAAATTGCTGTGGGGAGGCAAGGGGGGCACAACCTGTGCTGCCCCACACACAATGCTAAAACACGAACCGAAACAAACCTCTTGGCCTAAAAGTACACCGAGCGGGGGAGACCAACCAAGTGCACGCTGGGGCACCCAGCCCCGCTTGGCAAATCCTATGTGGCTTTTTCCTGCCACCAGCCTGGCGGAGCAGTCCTTCCTCTGACACATCCAGCAAGCATCAGGGCCCCCCCGTACCCTGAGCCCAAGCAGGCAGCAGCTCCCCGATGCTTCGCCCACCCCGGGATTTATTGCAAGGTTGGAGGCGGGGCGGGCAGGTGCCTGGATGGATGGATGGACAGCGACCAGCACGGGCAGGGCAGTGTGCACCCCTGTGAGAGACTGCTGAACACCGGCGGGCGGTTTAGTGGGCTTTAAGGGGGTGTTGTGGGGCGGGCTCGCTGGTGTGGCGGGTGTTTCGTGGCTGTTTGCTCTCCTCACGTTACCTGCGTGTCCACCTGAGGCACTGAGGTTGGTGCCCAGATTTCCGATGCTGGGGGCGTCCTGGCCATCCCTGGGCTCGGGCGGGAGGGCGCGGGCACCGCCGGCCTGGCAGTCGGTGCGGCTGCCCTCGGCCATCCGCGATCGTCTTCGAGGGGTCCCCCGCGCGCCTGCCCCTCACATCGCTCCGGCCTCCTGCCTGCCGACGCCTGGACCGCTAGCACACCCCAGACCCCCGGCCCGGCCTGTCATCTCCCCTCTCCCAGCCTGCACACGCCATCCCAGGCTGCCAGACACAGCCCTCCCTCCCCAAGCCGGGCCTGATTGGTGCCTGCCAGGGCCCAGGGCTTCCTGTTTCTATGTTAAGGTGGTTTTTTCCCAGTCTAATGAGAGGGCTTCTTCTTCCGTTTTGACAGCCCGGAGAGCGGCGGCATCGCTGGAGCAATTCCTCCTTCAAACCCGCCCCCTCCTCCTCTGCAATATGGACAGTGTTTATTCCTTTAGCGGGGAGGAGGGTGAAGGGGAGAAACAAACAGCCCTCGCTTCTCTCTCTCCTTTCTGCGTTTAAAAGAGGCACTGCCCAGCAGCAAAACAGCCAGTGAGCCGCAGGCACTGCCTCACAGACGGAGATCTAGACATGTTGGAGAAAGAGGGAGCAAAAGTTATTAGCTCGCCTCGAAGCCGCTCAGCTGAAACTCCCTGACTCAAGGAGAGAGCATGACTTTCATAACCCCCCGGCCCGGTTTGGTACTACCTTCCGCCCGGCCCACTCGGAGTGTCTTGGGGCATCTTGTTCCCCTTTGCAAAGGATGGAGGCAGCTGCGCTCCCAGGGGAGGGGCAGACAGGGCATCCACACGGACCTGTCGTGCCTTGAGTTGAGCGCAGCCTACTGCGCCCAAAGCAAAATCTTGAACCATGATGAAGCCTTATGACACAACACATTTGCCAGGGACTTATTCACCCTGATCGCTAAGAGGAACATCTCCCATGGCTTTGGTAGGTCATGGTCCAAGTGCATCCAGAAGTCCTCCTGCCCCAGGAAAGTCAATATGACACAGCAAACCTTCACTCTGGTGCACAGGACCCAGGAGTCTCATGCAGCAGAACCTGGTCTCTAAAGGGGACCCTGTGGAGCTCTGATCATGTAAAGCAATAAATTAGTAATAATCAGAGTAATAAGAAGTCCTCGGGCTGAATACTTGGTGCTCCAGAGGAAGAAGCAGCTGGAATAGTCCTCAGGAAGGCAATCCTTGTGAGGCAGGGAGAAGGCAAGTTATAGTTTCTGCAAGCTTATCAGAACAGAAAACCTCAGCAGAAGCCAGATTTACCTGGGTCTGTTCCCCAGGAAGCTGTTGATTCAAGCTCTGGTGGCTCTAACAGTTTTCATCCTAGAAATGGGAGCAGTAAAAAATGCAGAGCTCAATCACTGGTAAACAGATCTGGGGGCTCTTTCTTCCAACAAGCAGCAGAGAAAAAGGTACCAAGAGAGATGCTAAAAATTTGCAATGCTGTCCGCATTCTTTGAAACGAAGTTGCAGCCACCAGCTGCACCTCTGAGGAGATATGTCACACATGTGAAAGCTGTCTCCTTACATCTGGTAAATTTGTTATTTTATTATTTATTATTTATTTTATTTGGGCTTTTTTTTTTTTTTTTTTTTTTAGTTTGAGTTAGAACACTATCCTGACTCTTCAAAGCTAACCAGCAAATCTTTCTTTCTCTTATTAAAATACAAAGCTTCTGAGTGCTCTTTTTTTTTTTTTTTTTTTTTTTTTTAGTTAAATAGTCTAGAGAAGTTTTCCCATAAGTAAAAATTGACAAGAAAGTTTTGTGTGATTGCTTTTTCCTGCTTTTTTCCTGTAGCATAACTTGCAAGGTTTTGCAGGTATAAACACCCCTGGTTATCCATCAGGTTGATGCTTTGACTAACATGAGAAAGAGAACAATTGTGCTCAGGATGGATGAAGCTGCAGTGGACTAGAAGTGAGAGAAAAGGCAAGCCAGTCATGAAAATAATGGCCAAGAAATAGAGAGGGCCTGCAGAAACAAGACTGAGCAAAAAAGACACTACATTGCTTAAACCTCACCAGGCTATTTCAAATACAGCACCCTCAAAAATGAGCAGAGAACTTGTTAGGTGACCATGCGGGCAAAACACTTTGGAAGTAAAAAAAAACACAAATGGAGGAGTAAGTGTGCAGAAGGATGCATGCATGCACAGAAGGTCTTTGGGCCTGAGCAAAGGCAAGTGTATCGCATCAAATACAACCTCTTCCCAGGGCAATTCTAACAGGCGAGTTGTCATATCAGTTCCTTGTGTTGGTGTCCTAGCACAGAGCCACCCTCCAAGTGTTTGAAACACACCCTTATTTCTGCATGCATGTTTGAATCCTCAGTGCCAAAGGGGAATGGTGGTAATCCATCTAGCTTTCCTGTAGCTCCACTCCTGCTGTTCTGTGGCAGGATATCAGTCCACAGATGCCAGACGCTGGCTGCAGATATGGTTTCCTGTAACTGTTATTATTTGGGCTTGAGTGATTCGGAGGAGAGATGTGCAACCTGCAAATCAAACCCTTTTGCCTGGTCCAGTCAAAGATCAAAAGAGGAAAGAAATCAATAGGATTTTCAGAAGCCATCAGTGCTGGCTAATGCTGCCCACCTTCCCAGTGCTGGCTAATGCTGCCCACCTTCCCCTGCTGAAATCCTTATGCCATTAGACAACACAGACCTGAGGCCAAGGAACATCCCCTGGAATGACTTGGCTGCTGATCTGGAAATCTGACTCAATGTCTGTTCGGCCCTTCTTGAGTCAAAGGGACCAGATCTGGAAACCAGATAATGTGGCTAGGTGGAGCTCCTCAGCTTTGGCTGCCTGTGCTCCCTCACATTTGTGAAAGACTTCGTAGGATCAGGATGGGGTCAGGCAGGGCTTTTTGAGGTGGGCCTGCTCCGGGGCCATCCACTCTTCGAGCAATGCCTTTGCTGAATTTGCAAGCAGCCCTCGTTCTCTGGGATGATGGCGCAGACCCACAGCCCTCCAATAGGCTCCTGCATGAGCAGCGTGTTCCTCCCCACATTTCTAACCCCGATCTATGCCTCCATCCAGCTACAGAGGCTCTGCGTGATGCAGTCCATACCTGCTCCCTTGTGGGGAAGCAGCTCTGCGCTGGGCTTGTGGCAGTGTCTGGAAGGCTCTACTTGCCATTCTGAAGCTGGGGTTCAAGCAAAACAAACAGGGGCTAAATCCATTTAGGATCTACATCTAGGTTCCCTGCTGCCATGCCTGATAGCAGTATAACACAGATCAGAACAGCTTTCTAGCTATTGCATTGTTTTCCGCCACTGCAGATTTAACAGGACTAGATTTAATTAGCTCCCCCAGCTGCAAAGCATCATGTTGGACTGCTGATTGGCAATGAGGTCTCATCCAGAAGAAAAGAGCAGCCCACTTAAAAGCTGCCTTAGTGCATGGACTCTCATACACATGGCCCTGGACCGAAAGCTGTAATGCCTATGGGCCCAAGGGGATAGTAACTGCAAGGGACAGAAACCTTTGCACTGTGGTGCCTTCCCAGCAAGAATGTAATGCCAGTTTTCAAAGCTCTTAGCAACAGACCACTCCTGCTCAGCACAACTTTTCTTTAAAATGGATGTTTACTCACTGTGTTTCAATCAGAGCTGACTCTTCAGTCTTCTCCCATGGGTAAGTGTGGACAGGAAAGAAAGGGGGGGCAGAGGACACAACAGTGTTTACTTGCAATATGTTGATTGTCCCTGTGGACAAAGTAAAGCCCCAGAGAGGAACAAAGTGGCTGGTAAACAAGACGGATGAAACTGGAACTCAAGTGTCTGGATCGTTTGTGATGCCAGGTTCATTTGTTTGTTCTTGCAATAAAGGCCTCCTGTTTAACCACTCTCTCCTCATACACACACACGCAGACATACACATATATATTTATACATTTTTATATAATTACAGACATCCTGCAAAGAAAGGTAGAAAGTTTTTAATGTATCAAATCCCATTACACTCTATAATAAACCTTTATCTTTTGGACTAGGCTTTTTTTTCTTTTCTTAAATGCGCATGAAAACCAACCAATCTCAAACTGACATAACCAGTTCTCATACAGATGTGGGAGAAAGGGAGCAACTGTGATTGATCAGCCTTGGAGATGATCAGCGTTGGGAAGCTATAGGTGTCCATGAGAAATCCGTGGGAGAAATACAAGATGATGTAAATCCATATCACTCTAAATGAGTGCAATGGGAAAATGTGAGTTTGCAAACAGGTCAGCATCTGGCCTAGGCTTAGGAAATGCCTTTTCCAAGTTTTCAGAAATACGTTTAAGTCCAGTGTAACTCACCAACCATATCATATCTATCTATTACAGGCTGAGTGCAAAGTCTGTGGCCAGCCCTGGACACTGTTCCAGCCTATCTCACGAGGAGGTTGAACAAGATGACCTCCTGACGTCCCCTGGAGCCTGAATTATCCTAAGATCCTAACAGCAACTAGCCAATGCTTCCTGTAACAGTGCTGAAGTAAAGCAACATGATTAACCCAACTCTATAGCATGGATAGCCAATGTCTAATGCTCTGGGGAAGCCACTCCTGCTGACAGAACAGCTTCACTTCAGTTACACATGAAAAGGATTTTCTTGCATGATTGGTTTAGACAGTGCAGATATCAAAAAAAAAAAAAAAAAAAAAAAAAAACCCAACCTCAAAACCTCCCCCAAAAAAGAGTCCCCACATATATGCTATGAGTGACATTCCCATGACGGTGGTACCCAAGACTTCTGGCCAGCACCAGGGGTCAACATGAATGCAGTGAGCTCCTGCCCCCAGAGCATAGCCAGGAGTTGCCAGGGCAGTCAACAGCTTGAAGGGGAGGATCACAGTGGCAGAGGCAGGAGCAGAGCACAGGACTTCCAACTATTATGCAAGTCACCATCAGAGTGTACTGGAGGATCAGTTTTCAAGCTGTGCCCTCTGAGGTCCATAGACTGTTTCTAAAGACTGCAAAAGATAAGGGGGAAAAGTAAGCACGCACTGCTTGTTTGGGATATACTGGGATAGATCCTCCACTGGCATAAGGCAGCAGAGCTCCACCGAAATCAGGCTCTGCTGATTCACTTTCTTGGAGCATATAGTGTATTACTTCTAGAAACCTGCCCTGGCCAGGCCCATCACCAGAAGAGACATGCAGCCAGGGCAGGGGAGTTCACCTGCCCTCTCTTCCCTCAGTAGCTAGTAGTTTGTCATCTGTGGGTGGCCTTTTGCACTACTGGGGGGATCCCACCCCACTTGAAAACTGATCCACCCAGCAACTGGGGCCTGTGACTCTCAAGAAGAGCTTCCAATATCTAAAAATACCCGGTAATCCAACACAGCCAACACACACTGACTCGCTTATCAGACAAGACCTTTTCTCCAGCTCCTAACACTGAAGCAATGAAAAATAAAAGCAGAATATGTAAAGAAATCTCCCTCTGATTCTCTAGAGTGGCCTTCATCCATGAGCAGCCAGCTTGACTGTCCCACCACATTCACTGACATTTGCAACTGCCTCCTCTGAGCAGACATTTTCTCCAGCTTGCTGTCCTCTCCCAGCCTTGCCCCTCATTCTCCATGTGAAATAGGGTGTTCACCCACCATGGCCTCATCCTGCTCCTGACAACAGGGTGCTGGATTCCTGTAACACAACACTCTGATCAGAGGAGATCAGTCCATCAATTTGGGCAAAGCTAGAGCATCCTTGTCCCATGGGACCTGGACAAGTGCCCTCCAGTGGAGTGTGGACATGCTAAAAACCTGTGGTTTAACCCTTCTTTCTGCACTTTGTCACTGGGGTGATTGCAAACAAGAGTTTCTAGTTTCAGGACTGTGAAATCCCCCTTCATGAACCCAAAAGGTCTGTCTGCCCTGAACATGCCTAGGTTAGAGTAGAAGAGAGAGGGTAGGAGTGAACTCCTATTACCCCACCTCTTTTATTTCTTGGAATTAAGTCAATGGTTGCATTTACTGCCAGACTGCATCCTGCAAGGATGAGAAGATAAATGCACCTCCTCACTCTTATTTCTGGATTAACAAGAACCTCTTGAGAGTCTTGCAGCCAAACTGGGTACTCTGTTCTATGATTTAAAAGGATAATTATTTGTACCGGGCTCTAAAACGAGTGGTTAGCCCCACCACCACCACCTCCAACGCCCTTTCCAGAGGCACCAGCTTTTAAATCTCCAAAGGTTCCTCCCAGACCTGCCAAGTAGCAGAAGAAAGCTGATTTACGAAATACTTAGCAATTCTAGCTGCTTCAGTGCCAGACTAACATTCAAGCTGTTCTTGAAAGAAAGAAAGAAAGAAAGAAAGAAAGAATGAGAAAGAAATGCCATAGCCATAACTGTAATTCACGCTTAGCTCAGTCTATAAAGCTTCTCTCTTCCTGGATCCATGCCAACAGTCTGAATTTTTAGTGAACTCTAAAGTTAAGTTGCCCCGGTGATAAATGCATCTTTGGGGAAAGTGGAAAAAAAAATAATCTCCCGCCCCCTCCATCTTTAGCACAATTCAACAGTTTTCTGCAGAATTTATATACTTTCTAAAGTAGACATGAAAATGTGCATTAACAAGAAGCTAAAACAGAAAACAGGAAGGAGAGAGGGAGGAGGACTTAATCTGAGCATCTGGGATTGTCATTGAGATTTAGGCTATAATCACAAAGAAGGGAACAAATAGATTACTTTGAGTCCAGTAAGCTTCTGGAATGGATTTATGGGTGTGCAGAAAGTTAATAATGCTGCAAATAAGTCTTGACATGCCTTAATATGACTGTCTTCAGGGAAAAGAGGCAGGACTGATGCATCAGTTGTATTTTGATGTAGGTCCTTCCATCAGGTGTCCAAGATTTTGCTCCTTCCATCCTGAACATGAGAAAGTGGAGAACACTGAGTGGCAGTTACAGCGTAACATCACAGAAAGGCAGAGACTAGAAAAATCCCACCCATTTGTCATCTTCCGCACAGAACAAAATGAGACATAGAAAGAGATGAATGGTAATTCTGCTGCTATAGTGCTGCTCCCAGCAATCAGTCCTGCAAGTGAAGAAACAGAGTTAAAATCAAAAGAAGAATCACCAAGATAAACACAGACAAAATCAGTAGTGCAAATGTGGGTGTTGGCAGCTCATGAACATCCCACCTGCACAGGGGATCCCAGGCCCAACACAGTCCCAAATGACTGTTTCTACTGGCTTCACTGTGTAGCTACATCATTAAGGCAAAATGGCCAAAAAAGGGAGAAATTTCACATTGGTTTTGCCCAGAGAGTTGTGCATCAAATGAATCTGATGATCTTTGGATGCTTGCAGTTCAGTATTTTTTGTCTTGACTGGAGGGTGCCTGTCTATGAGGAAATAGGACATTTTCCTACGTGCCCCTTTCATTTATCCCAATAAAATTATGGGAGCAGTCCAGACAGAGCAGAGCTTCATGCATTTTTCTCAGCATGCTTCTCCCAGTGCTTACTTTTGTTAAGAGCGTGAAAGGCTCTGGCTCTGGAAGTCCTTCTTTGGCAGCCCAATACTGTCCTGCAATAACTCCTCAGGGCAGCCTAGCTCAAAGCCAGAAGAACATAGGCAAGGGATTGAACCAATGCATCCTTCACCAACACTCATGGTAGCTGGCTGTCCCCAACTCTCTGCTTCATTGTGAAACCTCACCAAGAGTGGATGCAACAGGTCAGCTCTTGGTATTGTCCATGCAATGGCCATTAGTAGCATCCATCCTGAAGGCCATGGCCGTCATTTGGCTGCTCCTGCTAGCTGCAGGACAGGCTCTACCCAAATGCCTAAAGACATTCTCTCTTCCCAGTTTTGGAAGGAGTGGGCTTCAGATAAGAAGCAGACTCTGTTCAGGCACTTCAGCCAGTTTGTTCTTCATCTCTTTTGCATTCACCATATGACCAGGGCCTGCTTTGCACCTGCTGAGTTGCTGGGCAGACTTGCTGTCACACAGTGGGCAGAAAGCTACAGAAGGAGAAGGGTTGACCATGTTCAGTGCGTGAGAGAGGATTCAGCCTATACCTCAGCCATGGGTCCCCCTAGCCACTCGGGAGACTGGATCCTGCTCACAGAGCAAGTGCGCTTGCGAGTATTTACTCTCCAGGGCACGTTACTGTGACTGGGCCATTATCAGCAATAGCTACAGGCACCATCAGAGACAACCCCAGCAATGGGAGACACGGGAGGGCAATGCCAACAGGGCTTTTACCACCATTTTCCAGGAGGAACTGCAATCTGGAGCCTTCCTCTGAGGGCAGATGTGGGAATATCAAAGGAGAAGCAGGCGCCTCCTTTACCTCAGTCACCAGACAAAACACCTCCTTGCAGGCAGGTTAGAATATAACATAAAATCTGCCGCGGACAAGTTTCCATTGACAGCGAAGAGCTGCCCAGAAATGAGTCACACAGGAACATTTCAGTTAAACCTTCCCCACCCCCACCAGGGGATTTTCAGACAAAAGGGACTCTTTAATTTTTTCTCTCCAGTAAGTATTCATATTTTGATGAGGAAATAAAATTGAAAATCTTTATTTTTCCCTTCTTTTTTTTTCGTTTTGAACAGCTTCTTTCACCACTTGTGTGGAAATGTCAGAAGAAATATCTTAAGGAAACACAAAAGCAACAAAAAGAAAAGGTGCTACAAGAGCTGGGGAGGAAAACAGTTTGTTTCCAGCATACACTATACAAAACACTTCTTTGCAGCCTTCCCTGTCCCCCTTCTTCTTCTGACTCCAAGATGTTGCCCACTTCATATCTTTGCCAAGAAACACCTGCCCTGAGCAAAGCCTTCTTCAGCCTCTGGGTGCAGTGGGATGCTGTTACCCTTTCCTCAGTGCTTGACTCCATCTCTTGTGGAGAAAAGACAGACAGGGTCCACCAAGCTGAGTTATAGCAAGTTTCATTGTCATGGCTGATCTCCCATGTACAGCTGAAACTCAGCACCATTTTCTTCAATACTCTTGGTACCGCTAGTGGGGACTGATCCAAGAGCTGGTGCCTGCATCACACAAAATACCACCACCACTGCTGCTCAGTGGTGGTCCCATGTACAGCCAGACTCAGCCTCTGTGGACTGCAAAGGCCTACCACACCTTTCCCTTGGCTGTCTGGTCTCTTTTGCATTTGGTCTCAATTTCAAGAAGTGCTGAAGTCACTGTGCTGAAGAGTGAACCAAATGGCTGAAGTCCCTGGAAAGTTTTCCAGTTATAGCATGAGTACCAACAGAAACATTAAGAAAAGTTTCCTGACTATTAAACAATCAGGGGAAAATATACCGGTTATGCAAAGCTTATCTGCATGGAAATGGGGAGGGGAACTGCATTCATCAGTGAGAAATATCCAGCAGCAGGGATTATTGTTTCTGAGTATAAAGCAGTAAGCAGAGGTGATGTAGGATGGGAAGTTCGGCTCTACCAAGTGCCTGATGTCCAGCCTCTGGTGTTTTTCCCTCACACTTTGGACTCACAGCTCTGATTCCTTTCATGAAGTGCATGTATCCTTCTCTAAATCTCACAAACAAAATTCTTCCCTATTTCATACATCTCCTTTGATAAACCAGAACAACTGGTTGCACTTTCAGGAACAGTTTTTAAAATAGATATTTCATTTAGGCTTAGAGAAGATACTGGCCATAATGGGACCAAAATTAATCCCCAAAGAGAGAAAAAAGAGACGATGACACAATTTGCTGGATAATATGGGAATGTTTGTCCTTTGCTTTGTTAGTACCATTGCTGAAGGCATTAAAAATGCCTGTGAGTGCTTAGGACAAAAGGTCACATGAAAGACATCTCCAGTGCTTTCAAATGAGCTTTCTCTCCTGAGGTGGTTTGGCTATGTCTACAGCATGTGACACAACGGAAGGGAGAGCTAGTTTTCTGGGAAAACAACCCTTAAACACAACTGCTATGAGTCAGGGGCCAGTGCTTGCTTGGTGTGTCTAGACAGCGAGCAAAATCAGTGAACGCAGCAAAGTGGCTGCATGTGGAAACCTATTCAAACACTGCTCTTTTCCATCCTCATAAGGGGCAGAAGAACTGCACTCACCTTCCAGCTAACAGTAGAAGTGCACCTTGTCACAGCACACCATGTCGCCTCCAAGACTGGCTCCATCCAAGCAGAAATTAAGGCTGTAAGATCTCTCTCTAGCAAAGGAAAGGTCAGTTACACCCTTGGGTCCACAGATTTCTGTATCACAAAGGGAATGTTAATGCAGAGGAGACAAGTCTCACTTGAAAACCTTTTCTGTTTTTAAAATGTAAAACAATGATAGGCTGGACCAGAAACTTTGTTCTGAGTTTCAGTTAGTCATTTGATTTCATCCTCTCTTTTTTTGGGCCAGAATCTCCTGTAGACTGAGATGTACCCACCAGAGAGCTAACATTAGGTTACCCAATGGGCAATAGCTATTTGTTGACTGATGGACATCCTTTCCATCCTTTAACATTACATCTCCACCATCAGCTGAATGATAAAGAGGCAGCTGTAATGGAAATACTCAATTGGGTTTTGCAGACCAAAAAGGAAGATATTCTAATCTGAAAGAAATAACTTCCACTTAATTATAACCATCAAATGTTTCCACCAGAAGCAAAGCAGAAAGCAAATCTAACTCAAAGCAGCAAGATCAGCTAGTCTCAAAGCAGGGCTGCTATTTAAGAAGCTGTGGGCACCAAAAATAGCAACAAAGTGGACTGCCACTTACAGGATCTGGGTTCATACCTCAGCCTCTCGCCTCGCCACCTCTGGCGGGTTCCTGATGCTCTCTGAGCCACCATCCCCCCCTCTGAATGGGAAGATGGAGATTCACTAAACCCCATGTCACAGAAAGCAGACCCAGAGATGTTGTAAAAGGCACTCAGGTTTCATTCAAAAAAAAAATTGTGAGCCTCATCGCTGGAGAGAAAGCTTTGAAATTGTGAATGGAAATTGTGAATGGAAAGGCAAAAATAAAAGAACTAAATATATTTTTTAATCTCATGCTTCGTAAAATCAATTTCAGGTCAGGAGCAAACAGTCAGGAGGGAGCTGTCTCATTATTTCATTATTGCTGGCTATTCTGGCATGACACTTCCTCTTCCTTGCGCTTTGGTTGAAGGTCTCTCAGGCAAGGAACATGTTTTATTCCATGAACGTTCAGCACCAGTCCCAGAAGGAACAGGAATCACTTTGAACCACTGGCATTGAGTGTACCTGGCTTTTCCGCATCAATTTATCCACACTGCACTTCACTGGAAGGATGTAAAAGGTCCCAGCCCAGCATTTGTCTCCCAACACACAGAGATGTAAAGCAGGGAATATATTCTGGCTGATTCTCTGATTTGCAGCCTGCAAAGCTGAGCTTTTCCAGAGGCAACTGTCACAGTTTTGCCAAGGAGTCCTCAGGCAGATGTGCTGCTGATTCAGGAAATGTCTGACTGTGGGCATTTTATGGGCACTGCAGAGTGTTTACTAAAGCCAGCAAAGCTCAGCAGCCGAGCCAAACTCAGCCCTCTGCAGGCCCTTTTGTGGGGTGTGAGGAGCTGGATAGGATAGAGGTCTAGCACATTTGCTGGCTTTCCTTGAGGATTAGGGCAGCTCTTCCAGTGTGTCCCTCTGGCAGCCTCCAGGCTACTCCTAAAGGACTCATGTGGAGGTAGTCCTGCCTCTGCCACAGACACCTGGCACAGCTGGACATCAAAAGGAGGATGAACAGTCTTGTGACATAGACCTGGACAAAATGACACTTCACTGTAAGGCTGGCATCACACCTGGAGCTGAAATGTCCTTGTGAGATGGAGCCCATGACACAGCCTGGCCTGCACTGGGGAGAAGATATTGTAGGAGAAAAGCAAAACATCCCTTGTTCTGAGGAGGCCAAGTGGTCACATAGGAACATCAAGACATTTGGGGCAATCCAAATCCAGGCCTGAGGGTGCAGCTCCCAGCGACTCAAAAGAGAATTGCTGCCTCAGATGAGGAGGTGAATTCAGTCTTACCATCACTGAACAACAAAATCAAAAACCTTTATTAGTGATAAAAAGTTCATTAAGTTCCCCTGCAGCACCATCTAGGCCTCTGTCTTCCTTTAGTGGCTGTTTGAAGAACTCTGAGTTTGCCACTGTGGCCAGCCAGGACCAGGCATCAGGATCTCCATGGTGTTGGACATCTGTGGAGAAAGCACATTGTGAAAGTGGTGAGTTGTGGCAAAAGCTAGAAAATGCCACAACCGAAAAACAAGCACAAGACACTAGCTCAGGACTATGCAAAAATAGTAGACCGTTTCATAAGGCACTCACATAGACAGACAAATTAAGCCTGCTCTCCAGACAGCTCTAGCTAGATCTGTCTTGCAAGGGCTTGACTTTTCCACCTTAACACTGTGCCCTTAGTAAACTTTTTTTTCTGTGCATTGTATATAGAAAATACAGCCACCCACACGCACCCCATCTCAGAAGTAAGAGAATCCCAGTGTTGAGTGAGTGCAGGCACTTACAGGCTGACACGGTGTCCCTGCTGCAATCACAAGGGTCTCTTTATAGATCGATTCTCCGAGCACGCAAGGCCTGGACCAGTCTAACCGAATCAGTGGAGAAAAATAAACATCCTTCTCTTGGAAGTGCCTAACACAATTTCATTAAGCCAGACTATGGCTGCAAAGGAGCCGGATGTGTATTTATTGAATTGAGTCCGAAGAGAATAAAGGGGAAAAAGAAGCCCCTGGCAGTTATGGCGAGGGGGATTTAGGGAAACAAAACAAAGCAAGAACTCCCCCCTACTCAAATCCTAACACTAAAAAAAGAAACTACAAAGTAATTTTTAAATGTGATTTCCGTAGAGGGTAATGTGAACACGCTGCGGTTTTAAAACAATTAAATGAAGAAAGGTGCGTTTTGGAAAGAGGGGGTATAAGAATTATTAGCATGTTTCCAAGCAGCAGTATTCCTGTGCATTTTACAGTACACTTTGGACACTGGCCTACCTCCGAGGTGGAGTGTGAACATAAAACATTTCCCCAATTGTTTTCCCCGCTCAGATGCAGCGATGCTAAACGGCTGTGAAGCGATTCACAGGCAGCATTCCCTGGCCTGGCTTTTACTCACAGTGGCAGGGTGATGGGGTTTAGAGCTAATTAAGAAATGAAAATTGACTCTTTACTCCACACGTTTAACCACCTCCCCCTGCTCCCAATCCCTCCCAGGGAAGGGGTTTCTATTTTAAGGTATTTCAGATCAACCCCATGTTCACTCTTTTGTGTTTTTTTGTCTTTTTTTTCTTACTGGAAGTGGCTCTGGCGTGACTATTTAAAATGTTTCAGTTACCAAAAAACAGCTTGCAGTAAAAAAATCACATTGACTCCTCTGATAATGCTTCTTACAATATCTCTCCTCCCGCAAGTGCTCATAGTGATGCAACATTTCTTTTAACCAAAATGACCCTAAGGTCTTACCTAGTCCCTCCAAAAGAGGTCCTCAACTAGAGATGCATTAGAAACATCACCATGCTCTACTTGAGAGACACAGAAAACATGCCCAGTAGTGACTGAAGGACACGGAAAAGCTTTATTGGTGATCAGGACAGCAATATAGCAATAGCAATTATAGCAATAAAAAACATTTTGTAGGTATTTTTATTCTGGAATAAAGGTGCAATTTTGGCTTTTAGCATGTATCTCTAGTAAGAAACAATAAAAGGCAAAATAAACTAATGGAAGGAAATATAAAAGGTACCCAATCAGGTATAATGGAGCATAAATTAAGAAAAGGACTATGTAAGGAGCACATAGAAGAGAAGAGGTGCAGGCAGGGATGTGCCCATGCCGTGGTGCTGATTCCCTCCTGGAAGAGTTCAGCAGATGCTTTCCTTAGGTCCTCCAAGTCACTCCTCCGTATGGCAGAGCAATTGCCCCCTGCCTGGTTGTCCCAAACCTGCATGGGCTGCAGGAGCTGATGTCACAAGAAGCCATGACACAAAAAGCATCTCTAACAAGTATGACTATCTCAGTCTACTTTTAATATCACCAACATCCCTTCCACAGGTCAGGAGTATCACATTACATAATCCTTCTGGTGAGAGAAGTGGGAAGGAGGACAGAAGGGCCTCTTAAGAACATTTTCACTGGGCTATAAATACTGATGAAGCAGGCTGCCTTCCCATCCTGATATTTCACAAAGCTTCTCCAAAAGCAGGAATCCACACGTGGAAACAGCCTGCTCCGGCTCGGTGCCAGGCTATGCTGTCCCTGCACCCTTGAGGACCCTTCTGCAGGCAGAAAAGGCTTGTTGTAGCCCAGGAGCTTTGCAAAGCTGGGTGAGTAGATTTGCCATGCGTTGTTGGCCTGGGGTGGTGGGGCCTGGGGTGTGTGAGGGGCAGGTATCATGCCTACTTATCTGGGCAGATCTGGCAGTGCCAGTGCCCCCTGCTCAATGCAGAGATAAAGCAGTAGAAACCTCTTATGCTTTGCTGCTCAAAGCGTGGAAGCTAAACTCTAATGCAATGCAGTTGTTTCTTGTTTTAAACAAAAGTTAAAAACAAAGAAAAGGGCAAGAAAAGCAGAAAAAATACAGTCAGCAGCACCTGGTTATTAACACAATCCATGGGGTATGGAATCTGATACCCGCTGCCTTTATCAGCTCAGGGTTCGACAAGTAAAAGTAGTAGATTATGGTCTATTTTCAAAGCCCTTTTAACATGCAGACAACTGCAAAGCTGAATACTCCAGTCTCAGCCTTATTAAAGGCTATTTTCATAACCATAAACTAACAGAGCAATGTCTCATTTTATAATTAATACATATTGTTATTAATAGATTTAAACAAAGCTGGCTTTCATTCCTTTATTTAGTGGTGCATTTGGTGAAGCACTTAAAGGGGGCCATTCCAGTGTACACATATAACTGTTTTAATTACATCCTGTGAATTTATTTTTCCAGGGAGAAATATTTCTCAGGGAAAATGTCTATAAAAGTAACTTTAGAAGCAATGTAATTTTGTGTGTGTTTCCTATAGGAAATCTGTTTAGTTTAAGTCCCAGGTTCTAACACTCTCTTTTATGCAGCAGTGTGACCTGAAGAATGATGCTGACAGCTGTATTAAATCCTAGTATCTCTTCTGAAATGAAATTGCTAATGGATTTGCAAGTCGTATCTTGAGAGGACTACACTTCCTCCCTCTTGACTGATCTTGTCTGCAGGATGACTCCTTCACAGCCCCCAAAAAGGAGGCACCTTACATTAATGGACACTCCAGGCATTGATTTATGTGTACACGTTGGTGTTGCATGCACAGGCTTGACTTTAGTTTCCCAGATAGAAGAGCAAAATTTTTATGCATTTCACAGTCATCAAAGAGCTAGTTCCCAAGAAGTGTATCCTCCAGAGAGGGTTTTGATCAGACTTGAGAGTTTATTTTTTCCCCCAGGAAGTGACATAGAGAGCTGGAAACTCCAGCCCACAGTCTCTTTTTCACCCTTAAATTCCTCATTTCTGGGGCCTGCATATATCGTTTCATATTCTACCATCAAGTCCTGATCTTGAGGACTTAACCATGTTAATTGTTAACCTTACATGCTTAGCTTAGCTTTGTCAGAAATGTCCCCCTTCTCCCTTTTCCTCTCCTCCATTTAACTAAGAGAAGTACATGTAGCAAGGGTTCTTTCAAGTAGGTTTGATCCGCTCACAGTGAATTCATTCAGCTCTTTCTGCTATGAGGTTTTGTTCACCTTGCAAATTACATCGTTCCAGAACACAGAGGAAAAGGATTGGGTTATTAGATATAGGAAAAAATATATAAAGAAACTAGCTTTCTCCGTATGCAGGGTAGGGTGGATCAGCCTTACCAGCCGTGAAAACCCATCCTGGTTGCTTGCGCATTGAGGTGATGGGTTATTTTCAAGGTTCAGCTGAGACAGATAGGGCATTACCACAAATTAGTCTGTAAAGACCATTTTTTACCTCCATGGAAGTGAACCTTTCAATACCATGAAATGTGGAGTGGCATTTTACACTGTCAAATACACTTATGAAACCTGTAGAATACCCTATAGGCTAAGAACACAGGAGGAGAAAGACAATCATACCTTATCATGTTAGAAAGCAAGTCTCCAACACGTGGAGAGATTAGTCATTATTAGCCACTATTAATTCCACTCTGTTATTCTTACTAATCTCTATTTGCACTATTGCCAGACCTAGCTCCGTTGTGTTACAGCATGTACAAATACGGTGCTATAAACTGCTACTCACTTGAATTGAAGTGATGGAAGAGAGTTGACCTGCTCCAGATGACAGAAATCTGTTGCAGAACTGGAGAAGAATCCAACATCCCAGTGCAGTGAATGTAACCGCATTCCCATGGCATTACTCCTATTGCTTTGATCTGCAAGACTTTGGCAGGACTTTATGTCTGATCTAAATTTATCTGGATTTTGGACTAACCAGGATGGAGCTGTGTAAATCAGCAGCCGAACTGAGTGGTGTCACATAAAAAAGTCTCATCTGCTCCTACTTAGGTCTAAGAAAAACTGGATGGCGGACCTGAAGTCATCCTGTAAGGCTGCATCTTCACCATACGAGGTACTGAAGTAATGGCTATGACCAGAAAATATCAACTTACCTAATTAACTCCTAACAGTCAAAGAGAATGGAAGATACTGTGTCAAGCAGATGAAATGGAGGACAGCAAGGCACGCAGTTCCTAAACACTTTCCAGTGGGATTGGTTTGAAGGAAAAAGCTGAGCTTGGAGCCAAGGAATGAATAAACGGCCTGGAGCTCTCCAGATCCCCGAGGGATGTGAGGGCCAAGGCTGAAATGGAAAGACATCCCATCCCCCTGCAGCAGGTTTCATACTGACCTCAGAGGGATGCTACAGGTTCATGCTTTCTGGGAAAGTCTTTTTGCCAGGCTTGGGGGCAAAAAGAGAAATTCCACTGGTGGGACAGCTCCTTGTCCAATGGATGCTCTGCTACCTCTGCCTGGGCCTCGAATAAGAACAACCACTCTGGGTCAAAATGAGATGGTAGAACCAGGCCCTGCTTGGAAAGGCTGGTGAGGAAACCTCAGCCTCGTGGGGACTGAAGACAAAGTTGAGAGGGGTCTCTGTGACTTCACAGGTAAAAATAGATTCCTTTATCTCATTAGCACATAGGAAAATCTGCTTCTTCAGGAAGAAGGCAACCTTGCATTTCTTTTTTTTGCTAGTAAAGACAAGATTCCAGCTTTCGCTCTCGTGCATGCTGTGCTCATTTATGAATTTGTTCATGCCTTGTCTATTGGAGACTCAAAAGAACCCCTAAATCTCAAATTCTCTTTCCATTGTTGCTCGCCAAAGCAAACTGTAGTCTACAATCCAGAAACTTGGTTACATGCCTACAGACAGGACTTTGCTGTTCAGTGGAGGAATACCCTGCAGACTCCTACAGAGCCCATGGTCTCCAGGACCAACAGTCTTGGTTGCTGGACTTTCCAGGAAGTTGCCAGTGCACTCCTCTTTACTGGAGCAGGGAATGTAGGCTGCACCCATGCTCCCACAGGAAGATTTACAAAGAGAGGAACACCTTTAACCAACTTCCTTTGCAGCTTGTTAAAAGATTTATTGCCTGACATGAAAAGAAAAAGGACAAAGTGCTGCAGGTTGCAACTCTACATCTTGGTTGAGGTCTTCTTTAGTGGTTTCCATGCACCAAATCATTCAGGCAACAGGCAAGTTCTCCAGGGCTGGTATGCCACTCCTGGCTCTTCTGACAAGGCAAGGATACTCACCACCTCTGCCACCTGGGAGAGAGGAGAAGTTAAGAGTTTGATCTCCTATAACCCATGCTGGTCTCTCCAGCTTCTGGCTTGCCTCTCTTTGTTCCTGTCCCTGGGCAATGACCATCTTGTCACAGTGCTGGGAATTAGGTCATTTCCTTCCCCACTTCTCTCCAAGGGGTTTTAATTAGCATTGCCATTGTACTCCTTAATTTGACTGTATTCCTGGCTTCCAGTTTAAGCCATTTTTTTTTCTTGCTATGAGCCCTTTAAGACACAGCTGTAAAACTCTACAGACCATATATCATAATACTTCATAATCACACTTACATTTTAGTAACACAACAGAAATCAGCTCATTCCTAACAACCAAGATCCTAAAAGCAGTACCTGAGCACACATTAATAACAAAGCTGGGAGTGAGGTGTTGAGCTAGAGCAACAATGTCCCCCGCAGCTAACCTCAGCAGCCCTCTGGGAGGACCCCAGTGGGCTGAGGCCAAATAGAATGGAGTCAGACAACTCCTTCATCGGAACAGGCATGGTACATCTCATTCCCTGGCAGGTCCTTGCTGAGCTACATCAGCTCTACGCAAAGCTGGACAGTCTTCAGTTGTGTGTTTTGTCGGCGGGGCTCCATGGCTAACCATTGGGATGAACTAGGTTCCCCAAGGCAAGGTGCTGGGGTCCTGCCTTTCTGTCAAGGACACATGAAAAAAGAATGAAACGACACAGTATCCCAGTACAGAAAATGGTGTTAAGTATCCTGGCCACCTTTATGGCATATACACACACATGGAGGCACATTCATCCACAGAAAGGGGACTTTCACTTACTGAACATTTCACTAATTGAACAAGCAAATGTATTTTCTTATTTATTTTTACTGAATCCTCCCAGAAGAGGTGTTTCTTGATTTCAAAGGCCCCCAACTCCAGTAGAAACAGTCACAGAATGACAGAATGGTTGAGGTTGGAAGGGACCTTTAGAGATCCTCTAGTCCAACCCCCTCCTGCTTAAGCAGAGTCACCTAAAGAAGGCTGCCCAGGACCATGTCCAGATGGCTTTTGAACATCTCCAAGGATGGAGACTCCACAACTGCTCTGGGCAACCTGTTCCAGTGCTCCGCTACCCTCACAGTCATAACAAAGAGGACAACATGACAGCTGTACGCTCTGCTCAAACCATCCAGTCAACAGGGTCCCCCTCCTGCCTTGGGTTTGCACAGTGCCTTGCACAACAACGCACTGATGCAATTAGTCCTTGTAGTTATGATGACTCCAACAATGGCTGTAAAGCCTTCCCTCCTGATCTGAGTCATCCTCCCTTTCATATCTAAAGACCTCCAGATTCAACATGACTTTGTTCTCTCCAGGACCTTATTCCCACCTTCAGCAGTACATCCACTAGTTTTCACAGCAAAGAGCAGTAATCCTGGCTCTCAGTTAGTGCCAGCCCTTCCTCCTCCTCACAACATACTGCAGCACAGCACTGGTAAGCTTTTCCTTCTGGCTGCATGTTTAAGGCTCTGATCCAACACTAGGAGAAATCTGCAGAACACTCGCTATTGACTTGAGCAGGTTTTGGATCAGGTGCTGCATGTAAGTTTTGTCCGAGCCAGATATACCAATCACTGGGGTGTAGTTTTTGAGACTGAGTTTAAACACTGAAACCCAGGCCTGGATTTGGCTCCTCTGCTGACCTTTCAGAAAACCTCTTCTCATTTTGCTTGGCTTCTTTACTGGTTCTGGAGCCGCCTGTGGGTTTGGTAGCTGTTCAGGTTACTTGATGATAGCCTGTTCCTGTACCTCTG
Organism: Apteryx rowi; assembly: GCF_003343035.1. Lineage (NCBI taxonomy): Eukaryota > Metazoa > Chordata > Aves > Apterygiformes > Apterygidae > Apteryx > Apteryx rowi. The sequence goes on from NW_020450598.1 coordinate 447,606, forward strand.
CCTTTCAAGAAGAGTTCACTCCTGGATTTATAACAGGTTTTTGGTAGCACCTTCTGTACTTAAATCTGTAAAATCATTTCAGTTTAACCACCTGTTTTCACACATTCATAATTTCATAAAGCATCCACCTTTTGGGATAAAATTTTCCATGCTTCAGCTCTTGCCCAAGGCCCTTTTTTTTCTTTAAATAAAATTCCAAAAAAAAAAAAAAAAGAAGTTTGGTTCAAATCCATTCCACATTTCTCAGCTTGGCCTGGGGCAAGAAACTCTCCCCATTCAAAAAAATTCTAACCACACTTCTTGTTGTTGAGAGCTCAAAGGAAAAATCTAGTGCCTGGGAGCTGCCACAAGCACTGGAGGAAGAAGAATGAAGTCTGGCCTTGGACTGAAAACTGTGATCCACCCCAAAGTCTCAAAAATATGGTGCTGCTCATTCCCTCACTTACAGGCCATGGCATGTGCCCAGAGGCAGCCTGATGTAGTTCTGCTAGCTTGCACTTGTAGCCCGCAGCAAAGGCAGGGCAGCCCAGAATTAGCACAAGCTGTATAGGGCCACTGTATCCCAGCAATGCACTTGGGGATGGTGGCGTCCTGCAGTCCCCTCTCCACCAGCAACACTGATGAGGCCTTGCAGTCCCACCTGGTGTGAGAAGACAACCACAGACCCCTTCCCTGGCATGCTGCCCTGAGGATCCCCTCCTAGGAGGGGCTTCCGCCTGGTTTTTCTGACTCGCAGGGTTGGCATGATGAAGGTAGCTCCTTTGCCAGGAGAGGAAAAAGCCAAGCTGTGACCAAGCCTCTCCAGGTCTGGTCCGACATCTCCTGGAACTAGTGGGAGCTTTACCACCGAAATGGCCTTTCAGTCAGGCTCACCACAGTGCTGTTACTTACGGGACAGATTCAAAGCCCCCTGAAATCAGTAGGAGCCTTTTCAGTGACCTCAGCTATCCGAACAGCTGCGGTTCAAAGGGTTGACAGGGTCTGTGGGAGAAGCCAGCACAGCTTGTAAAATACATGCCAGGTTTTATTTTATTTTTCACTCCCTGCTCTTCAGGACGTCTTAGGAAATGAAATGCAAAGAAATAACACCAGGGCAATACTCAGGCTGTAAGATCAAGCGGTCAAAGTAATCAGGAAATTGTTTAAAAAGAAAAAAAGACCTTACGTTGCTCCAGAAATGTTGTCTCAGCTTCACCAAGCCATTTCTGTTTTCCCCAGTGTTAAAAGTAACATATCACTTGTCTTATTTGAATTTGTCCTCATTTCTATTACCACAGTGCACTGGTCCCAAGCCACCTCCAGGGCCCCAGATATGACAAACAGAACAGTCCCAACCCCAAAGTAGGGGTCTGGCTGGCTCCAAAAACTTTACCTTTGCTATTCCTGCCCTGTACAGGCTGTCCCGAAGAGTTGCCCTACTTGTCAGGCCCACAAATGAACTTCTGACGGCACAATTCATTCTCTCGTTCAAAGCCCTGGCTTGGAAAGCCAGACGTCCAACTTGCAACTACCAAAAGAAAAGGACATGGGAGAAAGGGAGCCTTGTTATCGATGTTGGAATGGAAAGAAGTGCTGAGAGACAGGAGCATTCATGGACCACACACTAAGGCTGGGGCGCAGCAGAGAACTGCCTGCAAAGTTCCTGTGTCCCAGCCAACCCATCAGACCATCCTACCTCCAAACCTAAAGACACAACACAGCAGAGCAAGGCTGGCCGAGGCAGCCAGCCTTCCTGCAGTGTGCTTACCTGATGCACATGGTCCCTGGCCTCCTGCTAAAGCTGCTCTCAGGAATCAGGAGGCAGCTTAACCACTCTCCTAAAAGATGGACTGGCACAGTCTTTCAACTTGACAGCAGCTGTACCACCAAGCAACATTTTCTGTTTGGATACCTTTTCTGCCAGGCAAGACAGTGAATTAATGGTGCATTCATTAAACAGCTTCTTCTGCATTTCTCTAAGGATGGCTCAGGCCCACTCCAGGATTTCTGCCTCATGACTCCAGTAATAAGCTGCTCTTCCAAATCCTGAGATTTTGGCTGCCTGTCTTTGATGTCTGCAGAAATGTCAGCCTTCCTGGCCAGATAAAGCCTAGCACTATACCCAGCACCTCTTCTTTTCCTGTTACAGCAAAAAAGTCTCAAGACCTCTAAGATAACCACTTCCAGAGGAGTCACAGCTGATCACAAATAAACATACAGGTGAATGTTGATTAATCATGGTTTTTAAGTCTGGAAACACTCTTGAGAAACTCTGATTGCATCTCCCAAAGCTTTGGAGAAGATACAGCTCAGAAAAGGAAAATTTCTTAAACTGCGCCAGCAGTATCACAATCTGCTAGTGGTCTTTACCACCCACAGATGTCAGAGCAAGCAATAGGACTATCACCAACTGGATGCACCAGTGGTTGAACTTCTCCTCCATCAAAAACTGCTTGACTTTCTGGCTTCCCCAATCAAGAAGTGTGTCTGTAGCCTTGCCAACAAGTCTAAGAGTGTAAAAGAGAGCCAAGCTGCAGGAGACGGTCAGAGCAACTACTGTGACTATATGGAGATGTGGAGGTCCAAAGTAAGCGAGGCAAAGAGATAGCAGGAACACAGCTTAAGTATTTGACATGAGAAAGGGGCCTTTGCACTTGCATAAAACAATTGAGAACATATTTTCTGAGCAGGCTCTGGGAGTGAGCTGGAAGTGAACTCAAGTGGGCATTAGATGCCTCACACAAAACCTCCCCTCTCTTCTCAGCGAATTTCAGCCTTAATTGGGCACTGAAATCTTCACTTAACCCAATGTTTTCCAGAAATGTTGGGACCTTTAACAGTGCAGCAAAGCCTCCCACTCCCCCAACCCTTTTTCTGCACAGAAGTGCCAGCAGGTGACTGGGACTCAGTCCTGTGTGACCATAAAACCACACTGTTTGCATGAGCTCAGGAAGGACTTAACCCCTTCCAGAGGGGCTCATTCCCTCACAGGCAGTGCTCCAAGCACATCCTCTCCCCTGCATCATGCGGTGGCTTTCCCGTTAAGCCCAGCCACCAGCGGAGCCAGCCCAGACAGCAGCAGATGCAGATGCCGAGGCCAGCAGTGGAAGCTCGTGCACGCCTTTTACTGTGGGCCGCCCCAGTGCAGCGCGGGGCTGTCTCCCCTCCACCGCACTACATTGGAACCAGCTGGATGTCTTCGGGTGGTCCTGTGCTCCAGTTGCTCTCCACAGTTGCATACTGAGAGCCCACAAGCCCCGTGCAAATACAGTACATGATACTTGAGAAAGTGACATTTTAACATAATAACACATTTAATGCACATTCCCACACAGCTTCTGATCACTCCTACCAGCATATATAAAACCCAGCACAATAGAACAGTATTTAGCTGTGTGAGACCCTGGTCTCTCACCCTCCATCTTGGCTTCTGAAGACAAGTATCCTATTAACACAGGCTCTGAGTTTACAGCCCTCAGCCTAACAGAGTTAGACATAAAACCAGCCCTTTCTTGACACTTTTGTGGAATAGGAAAGAAAAGCTGAGATCCAGAGAGCACTAAAACTGGAGGAGAACACCTCTCCTTCCCCCCAAATTACCTGATGGGTGCTGGGCTGCCATGCAAAGTACTAACTAGCCATTGTGAGGGCCATGAATTCCTCCCAGCTCAATGGTTTGCCTCTGGGGCAAGCCACCCCTCAGCTGAGACACCCCTAGAGCCACCAGGACCCCATGGGATGGTGCTGAGGCCATCGAGGGGGCATTTCTTGCACTCCTCTGCCTTGTTCCACTCCACCCGAGCATCGTGAAAGCCACAGCTCCATAACATTGAAAACCTGTTACTATCAGAAAATCTCCCCCCACTCTTTTCCCCTCTCAGCAACTTTCCCTCACTAAGGCCACTCTTTGGCACTGTTGGGTGCTACTTCAAATATGAGAAGCTAGGTCTCTTGGTGCATCCCGCTTTCTTCTCCTGTTGGGACTTTGGACCCATAGTATGCTGTTCGCTGAAGGCCCAAAGTGTTGAGACAGAGGGGTACTTTTATTCAGCTCCTGCCCTGCCAGGAGCAACAAGAAGCATGAATAAAACTCTTAGTGTGACTAGAACAAATAAACCTTCCTGCTACATCAAGCTGCACGCCCCAGGGAAGGGCTATGCATCTTTGGCCAACCTAAATAATATCTATCCCTCCTTGCAGTCCTCTTCTCCTCCCCCTGCAAGTGTAACTTTTCACTGAAGAGACCGGCCTGCAAGAGGTGAGCATAACAGTGAAAACTGCAGAGGATGCTAAACGGAGGACAGGAAGAAAATCCCTCTGGTAAAAACCGCAGAGGAAAATCCAAACACAGTTGGCTTGTACTGCAGAAGACAACACGGTAAGAGACATCTTGAAAGAAAGACAAGTTCTGTATCAGGTGCAAAAGAATTCCAGATCTTACTGATATTTAGAAGGCAGCAATTCTTTCCTCTCCCATCCTTTCCTTCCTCCTCCCGAATCTCTGGAGAGACAATGGACAAAGAGCCAGGTGTGAGTTTGCAGTTCTGACAAGCGCCACAAGGATTTGGTACTGCAGATGTGTGTGTTGCACTAGGCAGTGAATCAGTCAGGATGAGGCCGTGGGTGACCACAAACCAACACAGCTATAAAACCAGTGCAAGCAGGAAACGAGGTCTCAGCTTGTTCCAGTAGAGGCTGGAGTCAGATATGCTATGTGAGAGCTTGCATATGTGAGTCTTGCATAGCTTCACATTTTTCTAAAGTCAGAGCAGCCACTTCCCACTACCTCCTGGTACTTTACAGATACAAGCACCAGTGGGGTGACTAGGCCTTTAGCTATTTCTGTCAATGTTGAGGCAAAGTCAAAACTGCTCCATTACAGCATTGCATTCTCAAGTCCGCATATACATTTACCATCACTTACTTTTACAAGCATTTTGTTCCTGTTGCCCAAACTTACAGACTCTATTATCCATGCAAACAAAGGCCATAAGAAAGGAATCCAGCATGGCCTTTTTATATTCACTCTTGTCAGTTGGTTTACTTTCCCTTTCCCCCCTCCATGATGCAAGTTAAGTACACAGTTACACATGCACACGACCACATGTTTGAGCGCTTTGTTAACATCATCCATTGTTTCATCAAGCCTACTCATCTCTAATGTCATTCATCTGATGTCTGGTCATCAGACTCGCAAGATAACTTCAAGATGCTGAAGTAATCATTCTTTGCTCTCTGCATCCTCAGACATTATAGTAGCTGGATACCACATCTCTCATTTCTTTCCCATCTGTCCTTACAACGAGAACTGCATCATGATATCTATGATGGCCAATGAAATCACTCAGGCAGTGTAAAGGGGACCATCTTGGACCCTTTCTCTTCCCACTGCCTCCTCTCCAGGAAAAAAACATGGTGCAAATGGTTATAGAGTAAGCTTGTATTTCTTTAGGAGGATGTGGTGAGAAAATGTCCAGCATTTCTTTGTTTAGGCTGCTTGTTCACAGTCTGTTAACGTCACTTTTGGTTCATACCTGTCTGTTCCTATGCACTGATAATGACACAGTGCCTACCTCAGGTTGATTCCATTTTCCAGCTTTGTAACATGCACTGGAAGTACCTCCAAGATTATTTGAATTGGACAGAAAGACTTCCTCTCTCTCCCTAGGTTAAAGCCAGACCAGCTTGGAACCTCCTGCTCAGAGCAACTACTTCTTATCCAAACAACTTTCTTCCCAGACAGCTCTGCAATACACCATGTATCCCCAGCTCCTCCCAAACACAGCCGACAATTGGTCTCCTGCATCAGCAGACACCGTTCCAAAAAGCAGAGAAACATGAAAGTACAGAAGAAAGTAAGCGCCTCTTGTCACCAGTTTAATCCAATGTAAAGCTGTTAGCCAGAAAACAGTCCCTGTGGCTAGGCTATGAGCCCAGGAATTGAGAGATACTGTGCAGCGCCTTCGCTCTGCTTGCCTGTACCATTTCCCATCCATTTCCTTCTAGACCAGGTCAGTCTTCTGAAACAAAAACAGCTCTGTTAAAATATGTCTTTTCCATTAACCCAATAGAAGTCCTTTCGGTTTATATCACGGTCATGCAGGACTAGGACTGGCTTTTCTGGCCTTTTGAGGAGGGAGGAATTCACGTTCATAATTAGCCTTTCAAACAGGAGCAGTTACACCGGATGGAAACCAAGGGCCATTCCCTTCCAGAGAAATGGAGCTCTAAAGGTGGTTCAGCAGGAGACAGAGAGAAGGCAGGTCCTGGTACACCCTGCGCATGTGGACTATTTTTCAAAGGAAAATGAATTGCCTTGTGCTTCTCTCAACTTGGGGGTTGTATCAGAAAAGCACCACGCCTCAGCACTTGCCCTGCAAACCTGCAGGATTGTATCTGTCCCTGGTTCTCAGAAGGGAGTTATCTAAACAGTGCCCCATGCACACAGGGAGATGACATCCCCGTCCCTTGTTCTGCCACCTCTGGATGCTCATTACCTACAGGGTGAGGCACCAGCTGCAGTTAACACAGCTCAGTTCTGCCCTGACCTGTCTTGTCCCTCCACAAGGCCAGCACACATTAACCACTTCCTGGGAAATTACTCGGTCTTTTCACATATGGGGGGGGGGAACGTAAAAAGAGAAAACCCCAAAATGCCTTTCCACCAGGACTTTTTCTTTAAAAGAGATTTCCACTTCTTCAAAAGTCTTAGTATTTCAATTGAAAACAAAAACAAAAAGATAAAAATCTGCTTCCTGCTGGATTTTCAGTCATGAGACTTTCCACTGTGTGGGAACACCAGTTTTCCTCGTAGAAGGACACCTGTTTGCAGAACATGACTGTTTTCTCCTGGCTTCAAGGAGAAGGCTTTTGCTCTCTGTGTTGAGGCACTGCTTTCTGCTGTAAAGAAGATGGCATTTCTACAGCACCATTGGCTTCTCCACCTCATCCAGTGCAGGGCAGAGTATGACTAAAAGAACGTAGTATGTGCAGTCCCTCTCTTTGAGGGCTGGATGTGCTTTTACAAGCAGCATTTGTATTTTGCTGTGTCTTCCACAATCCTATCCCCAGCGCTGCACTTCGGATGAAGTTTCAGGCCAGAAAGCGGCTCAACACCCTCTTCCCATGTGTCCTATGATGCCCATTGTGTGTCCCACGATGCCTTTAGATTGAGAACTGGGAAGAATGCCTGAGATGTGCAAGCTTTCCCTAGAAGTGACCTCTGTGTAAAAACACCAGGGTTGGGAGGGCTCAGAGGGTGTGGAAAGCTCCCTTGCCTTGCTCTATGCCACGAGTCTCAAAGATCCTAAAGGAAGAAGTCACATCTGGGTTCTTCCCCTGAAGAGCACACATTTGCTTTAAAAATCTATGCCTGGGAGAAGAAAGATTGGACTGGGGGACATTTAAGACATGTGGAGTATTTCCCTCACAGGACTCAGCACCAAAACTTGCCACTGAGCTGGCTTGAGCGTGGCAGAGGGAAAAACCCTATCAGATCAGTAGCCCAGGGGCCAGCCCTCACCTCACATTTGTTTCCCATTGATGCTCCTCAGTCACTGTCACAATCCAAATAAATGCCTAAAAAAGGAAACAGCCTGGAATGGAAGCACCCCATCTTGCAGGGACAAATGCATGCTCCATGCATATCTGAACACATGCTTCACTATTTATACACTACCAAAGCCTTAGAGCCCCAAAATAGCACCTGAGCACAGAAGTGACCTGTGAAAGCAGCTAACAAAACCAGTTTTCAGCCCATTCCCAGACACACAACAAAGTTGAGTCTGTGGGACCAGCCCAGCATAAAATAATGCTAACCCATGCAACCTCTGCTTCGCAAGTCGTAAATCTGAAGTGGAATTTCTCTCTCTCTTTTCTTCTTGGTAAGCATTTCCCTTCTGCGGTTGTCAGGTATAATTCCAGGCCAGGCTGCCATCATCTCAGGTTGGGATTTGGATATGGGGCGAGGGAGTTGATCCTTTTTTCATCACGTTAAATTAAACTATAAACTATATCTTTTAATTCTTTCTAATTAAATTTCTCACTGGAAAAAGGAAGTATTATTCCTTAATATTTTCTTGCAAAACATAGCAGGAAGCATTTTCGAACAGGCACGCCTCAGCCTTCCGGACAGCTATCTTGGGGTGTTGCAGGATGGGTCTGTCACTCCCTGGTAGCTGCAAATCATTCCAGGGCTGGCAGCTCCTGAGTCCATCACATGTACTAGACTGGCTCACCTCTGCATGTGTGTTCAGCTTCTGGAAAGAGGGGGAGTGCTAATTCAGCTGAGACAGGGTCCAGATGAATCTTGCTGCAGTGACCTAAAATGTCTAAGGTCCCAGTGTTAGCCCACCCCCTCATAGTCTACTAGTGGAGAAGGAAGAATTTCTAAAAGCACTAAAAACACCCATGCAGCCCTGTACTGTAGGAGGTAGCACAGCCCTGTGGTCGCCGAGCTCTACATAGACACAGTTTTGACCTGCTTCTTTTGCAGCCCTGGCAGCAATGTCAGAGGTGGTGGTTGCTTCCTCAGTGGATGGACACAGGGTGCTTTGGTAAATGCCTGGACCTTTTTAATTATTAAAGCAAAGCTGTTTGGGAGCCCAGTTTCGATTAGGTTTCAGTGGACTGCATCCCCTAAATCATACAGGCACTGGCAGACTTACAAATGCCAGGCTTTTCTTTACAGACAAAGAAATATTGCTATGGCTTTGCAATTATAAAGCATTTAAAAGTAATTGGCATTTCCCCCCTTACGTTCCAAGATGTGCTCAAGGGAAGTAACCCAATAGGCAAGAGATTGTCCTTGAGGTCTCTAAACTATTCTGACTTCATAAAAGAAGAAATCCAATACAGCAAATTGCACTGAGGAGTCAGCTGAAAGCAACGGCAGGCTAAGAAGGAAGCAACAGCGTGTCCCTCCCTCAGTCCTCCTGGCTTAGCAAGCACAACTAGCACTCTGTGCCAGAAGTTGTTTCCATCTGGTCTTCAGATCCCCAAGAACAGCACAGTAACCCAGTATCACTGAGCCAAATCAGGGTTAACTATAGCAAGGTCAGGCACCAGGTCAAAGGAATAAAGAAACACACAGAACAGACCTGATCCAGGGACCTGTGCTCCGTGGTTGTGTTGGAGATGGCATGTCCTGGGTTGCACACACATGATCAGGAACTTTAGATTTCACTGCAAAAATAATGATGTTGGTGTTCCCTGTTCCCAGGCTGGTGAGGATAATGAAATGTGAACCGTGGTAGCACTGACTTCCTGAGTCAGCAGGCAGCCTGGAGCCACAGTCTGGAAAGAGACAAACCACACAGCATTCACCTCCAAGGCTGAAACACAAGGACTCAAGGGCCGACTCCGGCAAGAACTGCTAATTTGCAAAATGCACCAAGGCAAAGTGTTAAACCTGCCTCCAAGCAGGACAATGTCACCTCAGGACCAAAACTAGAGTGAATTCTACCACTAAGTGACCTGTTTGAATTAGAGAAGCTGTCTCCATTTGGAGGATACCAGTGGGGAGTGAGAATTCGGGGCAGAAAGGGGTGTGCTGAGCCTGCTACCCACAGCATCTATCTTCATGGTGAGAACACCCCTATGAGATAGTTTTCCTGATTTTGTAGTTATTTGGGAGTGAAGGACTTGTAACTCATAGATGGGTGAGAAGCATCTCTTAGCTTTAGGCACCAATGAAGTAAATAGCCTTATCTGAGCTTTCCGCCCAAGGCCAGTATTATAGACAACACAGAGAAATTAGCATTTCTAGGGAGCAATTCATCTGCCCTGTTTTTGACCTCAACCTGACAATGAGGTGAATGAAGAACGTCCAAGTAATGTGCTGAATATAGAATAAGCCTGCATGGCCAATGTATCTGGACATGGGACACCTGGTCCACGTGACACTGGGGTTGAGGGGTGAGGTGAGCAGGGGGCCTTCTGGACCACAGTTGGACCCTCTGACACTAAAGCTCCAGCCAAGTCCCACTTCACACACCTCAACCCTTCAGCCTGCACTGTCAGAGACAGAACTAAGCCTCTTCCATTCCCACCATAGGGAACAGTCTAAACATCTGGAGAACTCATCGATGTCCTCAGATGAAGTCCATCTAGTGCCTAGATCAACTCAGAGGGGACAGCCCACCCGAGGCAAGGTGCAAAGAACAGAGGGCAGCCCCCATTTGAGTTCATCCCACTGTTTGCCCTCTCCCAGGCTCCTCTGTCCCTGATGCTTGGACCTGAGTCTTTTTCATCTGGGGAAGTCCCAGCCCTGCTGCCCAACCTGCATCGCTTGCTGGCTAGCCACTGTGTTTCAGGATCCTGACAACAGCTGTACCTTTTCGGCTGAGAAATATTCCCCAGCCCTAAACCAGAGGGGCTGGCAGGCACCTCCCGACCTGCACAAGAGAGAGAGGAATGTCAGGCATGTCGTGAAATACAAGTTCTGCCTCCCAGAACTGTCAGCTTTCATTAGCTCCAAAGGGTCCTGACAATGTAAGGGTTTTAAACCCCAAACCACCAYGCTAGAAAGTTTCCCTTGCTAATGAACCACCCACAAGGTAAAATGCAAGCTCAGTGCACAGGCAAAGCATCGTGTGTAAGAGAAACACAGGCAGATGCACAAACACGCAAACACTCTTCCCTATCCGTTTTCACAGAGGCTCCTTTCCCCTTCATGAGGCATAGATGTTTGTTTGCTTTTTTAGGTGCTGCATCCTCAACCTGCCTTTAAAATTAAAACAATCCTCAGCTCCCAGGCACTATTTTCATTCCTTCACACTGCAAAGCAAAAAATCTAGACAAAGAGCAAGCTAGGACTGCAGGAGATATTAGATGTCATTAAACCCTAGCACTAACTGATTCTTGTTTTAAAGTGATATATGATGCAGAAAGCAAACAGTTATCTGGGGAGCGCAGCCAATGTGTTATTATTACTTATTATCACTGTGAGCAGCAGCCAGGGGCTGGGATCCTTCCTAACAGCAGTCACACAAGCAGAGAACAAAAAGATGTCTCTGTCCCAGACAGCTTGTTCCTCCCTCCCTTTCTTCTGCCTACTGAATGGTACGTTTATAGCCCCCATTTGGAATATACCTGGGCTCACAGCAAGGCAGAGCAGAACTCCCACCCCATTTCACTAACAGAAAATGGGTGCCTGAAGATGCAGGCTACGTCCTCAAGGTCTCCCAGAAAGCCTGTGGCAAGCAAGGAACTGAATCAGCACCTCCAAGTCTCAGGTTAACGATGAGCACTATACCTTCTGCCCCTTTTCAAGGGACACTCACTTCTAATGCAAGGACAGGTTAATGCATAGCTCTTGTCACCATGTGAGGAGCACGTAGCCTCCATCAGCAGGGGGGAGATGAAAAGAGGGGTAGTGGTAAAGGGAACATCATGAAATAGAGTAGCTAAAGGAAAGGAAAAGTCATGATTTAAACCCTCTCTGACCCAGGGCAGAGCTGAAGCCACTTCACCTCCCAAGAGAACACTTAAAACACTGAGCTACTGGGTAAAAACAGGTTTCCTCCTACTGCTTTTCCTGACCAACTCAGTCCAGCATGTGGTCCAACAAAACCACATCGGAGGAAAACCTTGTGTGTGGATGTGAAAGGGGCATGAGAGAGGCACCAAGGTCTTCACAACAGCTAGGGGACTGAGAACAAGTCTCTAGGCACTTTTAAAGGGTGGCTTCCAGCAGTGACAACCGAAGCACCTAGGGACTAGAGTCCCACAGGGTCGCACACCAGCTAAGCAGGGGTTTGAAGAATCCAAACAAAACCTGTAGGTTTGGATGTAGACATTTAAAAGGAGCAGGGAGGGCAGGCAGGCATGGGCACTTGGGCTTTCCTGCAGTTCCAGTCCTGTCTCTCTCCTCACGTCAGGCTGGCACTGCAACACATTTTCTGTCAATACAGAGGATGACAGTCTCTGTGTTTCCAAGTTAGGCCCCTGCAGCTGCTGCATCAAATCAAGCATAGCCATAGGCATTGCTATCTCAACTGGCTCTGAGCAGCAGCAGGAGAACATCACAAGAGTATACCAACCTGCCAAAATACCAAATTGTACAGATCGGCAGGGACCAGCCACACCCCCAAAATCTTTCTAAGTCCCAAGCACAGACCTCAGAGCTGGTAGGTATCAACGGTCAAGAGTTTCACCACTCCAGAATGGAGCGGGTCTGGACACCCGAGTGCCAAGTCCCAAGGCATGCTAAGCAGTGACAGCTCCAGTGGCTTCTACTCACCTGCTTCTTCCAAAGCTGAAGGTAGAGATTATGTGGAAATCGCATCGCTTATACCCCCACAGCTGATGAAGTAATTTAGCCCTGCAAAGGAGAAGCATTCAAACTGCTCAGCTGTTACGTATCAGCCCCCATTCTTTCCCCGTCAGTTCTGTGCTTTGGGGTTTCTGCTGGACATCCTGAAGCCCTTTTCCTTCACGTGTGTGATGAGACCTGGAGCACAGYGTACAGGCTCCAAGCCTACGTGAGCAGGAAAGGGCGGCAGAACAGGGCTGAGTCGCAGTTTCACACTAGCAGGAGTCATGCCTTTCTGGACTCTACTCAGAACGTGACTGACTTTTTTGCTTCATGCTTTAAGTTCAAATTTTGAAATAAAAAAATTGAGGCAACAATTCAAAAGCAAAGAGCATAATGTCATGGACAGTTAAGAATACAGTTTAGAATACTTTATCTTATTCCTTCACAAGTCCCCTACTTTCTCTCCACCCCCATCAAAATCCCATGCAGCAAAGCATCCTGCCCTTACAGTGCCTGAAGCTCGGATGTAACTCCTCCTAGAAGCAATGAACTGCTGATTGCTTTGGGCTCAGAAAATGAGTCACTTTAAGCACTGAGTTTCTGTCACACTCCCAAGTCCTGCAGTGAAGTACCTTCAGGCCTGACCCCAGATCACTCCACAGCAAGCAAAATAAAAAGTAATCCTCCCCCACTTCCTCATTCATTTAAACAAACACACATACAAAACCCTTTAAATGTCCATACTTAGCATACTAAACATTCAAGCTACTTCGTGATTATCCATTTGGTAGATTTTCTGACACATGCTAGTCTCTCTTGCAATGGCTCATCAGTGTCAGGTCAGCTGAATTCTCACAATGTTTCCCAGCAGAAAGCTTTCTAGCAAAGTTAGAAAAAGTTTTCAAAACAAAGTTTTCAGAAGCAAATCTTCCCCCAAGTATCCCATCTATCCTTTCAAAAGATACTGCTACTGTTCTGTATCCACTTTAAAATGTGAATTTTACAATGCAAACACATCACTTCCTAGAAAAATAGGTAATCATTTTTAATGATTTTATATAAAAGAAAAATAATTTTATGATACAATTTGATGCTCTGTACAGTTACACTCACATTACAGTGTATTTGTTATACATTTCTACAAAAACAGTCCTAGCCATATTTACATACAAAGCAAGAAATCTAAGCAAATGTGAAGAACTGCAGGGGACTTATGGCATGAAATATATTGCAAGAGAATTAATCTTTGATACCCAACTGCCAAGCATCATACAGGATATAGTTACAGAATAACTCAAGACTTTATCTAGGATTCCTCTGCCTATTCTTGCTTTAAGTTATCAGAGATCTTGGTAGTTTTCACATCAGTTTTCAGGGAAAGCATTCAAATGAATGATTTTGCTTATATTACATGCGAAAAGCAAAACAAAGTGGTATTTGTAACAGTTATTGATAAATGAATATTCTGTTCAAACCATTCAACTGTGTTAAAATATCACACCAAAACTCATCATAGTGGGGAATACATGAATCCAGAAAAGAGTGAACCAATAACTTAAAGCTAACAAACAAGTGCATACCCACACAATTTTTTATAGACAATTTAGACTGCAGCTGTTTTCATTGGGCTTAGATGAGTGAAACACTGCTTTGAACTACTCTAAAGTTTTCAGCAAGTCCTTAAAAGTCTCCATAAGCAGCAATATGACAGGACCAAAAGGTGAGATTTATTCAAACAAATCTCTCTCGTTATGCCAACTAAGTCATACTTGAGAGCCCTCACTAAAATTGTATTTAAAAAGGTCTGGATGCCACACACACACACAAAAAAAAGATTTCCCAATTAAATAAGGAAAATAAGAGGACACTACCAGTTTCTACACAATCCAAACAACATGGGAACAGAAGATGTATTTGCACATTGTAAAAATCTTCAGAGAATAGCCTTGCAGGGGAGTAAAGCCTTCTGTGCTCAGTGCAGCACCATATAGTTGTGTCTATTTTAATATGCTTTTTAGATTTAGGAATAAGTGCGGCTGGACTTTAAAATGCAGTACGCTCAAGAGGTCAGTAGGAAAATAGTACAGACATCTGTAGTTAACTTTAAAAAAAAAAATCAGTGAAATTATTCACATACAAAAGTTACAGGAACATGCATTGGGGAGGAAATGGGTACTTAAATTAATCCTTTCCAAATGAACATATGCAATAAAAATAGAATTAACACCTGCACAGATAAAACACTTTTGCTCCCTTCCATGGCGATGCTCGTATTGCATTTTCAATGGTTCCTAATAAGATTCCTGATAGCTCTAAAAACATGACATCATCTTTGTAATGATGCAAAGAACCGCCTGCTACACAAGGCTTTCCTTCTTGATCTCGAGGCATTCTTTTATAGATTTCTTTACAAGACCTGTAAATAATGAACAGGATTATGGAACTTTCTAACCTGCAGGGATCTGAAACAGTTTTTAAGGGGGCAAAAAAAATATCTAAAACTCCTTTTCCTTGACAGCATGTTCAAAAGTAACCTCAGTGGGTATGAGGAGAGGAAACAGATGCAGAGAGGGCTGGCTCAGAAACTGCCCTGAAGAGGCCAGGGGTGAAAAGTGGGCTGCAAAGTCCTAGTAAGTAAGCAACAACAGTTCACATCTAAAGAAACAACTTATTTTAATAGCTCTGCAACTTGTGTACTCAAATAAATATAATTTTATCCTGGGCAATATCAACCTCTAAAGATGAATGTAATAATGGGATTTCATATACTGTTTAGGTTTCTGGTCCTTAACAATTTTATATTTGAACACGGCATATCTTAATTTTTCTCTGCTATTTTGTTTTTATTTGGTAGGAATGCCAGTCAGTCCCAATGCTTTTTTGTTCTCTTCTTCACCTTTTTGAAGACAGGTTTATGCTAAGAATCATCTTCTGAATTTTTTCTTCGTTCTTTAAAATATTAGCTTTTACAGCACAGATCTTGTCTTGCTGGTCTTTAATCAACTGTTCCAGTTCAGCCAGTTCAGCTTTTAAGGGCTCTACAGCACTGTCTGTGATACTGAAAGAGACACAAAGAGCATAATGTTACTGGAAACATTATGCTGCTCTAGGTTACTTATGCCTTGAAGAAAGTAGATTCAATACTTGGAAGCTTGCAAAGAATTTAAGCTGTGCCCACCCTTCCTGAAAGATAGAAAGTTGAGAATAAGCACAAAGGCAAAGCTAACAACATGGACAGAGAAGAATATTGTTCAGGAGAGATCACCCACAATTCAACAGTAAACAGTAAGTTCTTGGCTAACCTTGCTTTTCCAGTAAAATCTCTTTGCTTTGCAGTTATTTCATCCTGCACTGTGTATCTGTCAACCACTTCTTTTATTTTATTCAGCCAAGAGCTGCAACCACCTGGCACGCGGACTAGCTGGTGTTTGACAGTGTGGGATATAGCACAACAGGATACCCACCTTCTCCTGGGGCCCCTGGGTCCTACCATAACTCACACGGTAACCGCCCTCCCTATAGGCCTCACCACAAGAGTTTTAAGGAGAGAAGCACATTGTGGAGATGAAGAAATATAAAGTAAAAAGAGTCTAGACATAAGGAAAAGAAGGCAGAAGAGCAAGTGAGCTTCAGAAAGTTCAACCACAAGCCGAGTTGATCCGGGCTCCCACTTAGGCATTTCCCCAAACCAGGGGCTTAACACTACTTTTCCCAAGATGCCAGCTCTCTCAACCGACTCTTTCTGGGACAGAAAACACGAGCAAAGCTGTTGCCAATCAGAAGATAAACGAGGCCTGGAGCCACTTCTGCTTATTTATGTTGACCCTAAGGCTAACGCCTGACCACCCACTCCCAGCCACCTATCTTGAAAACTTTCACTCAGTTTTACTTCTCTGGGAAAGCAAGCTGTATCCAACTGCAAAATGGCAGAGAAACAGAAAGAGAAGGTGCAGAAAAAGAAAAGCACTCAAAAAGAACTTGGAAAAGACGATAGGCAGCGATGCGCCTTATAAACCTGGGAAAGAAAAGTGCCCAAGACCAGCTATTTCCTACAAGACACTAAGGCCAGCAGCACCAAGTTACTACAGGCAGAAATCTGAGAAAGGACAGAGGTATATGTGAACTGACCCATCACTAGCTGCTAATGAGAGCGGGCAATCCCACGCTAATAGAAAATTTAATAAAAGGGAATCCAACGCTAATAAACCACAAGCACCCTGATGCATTTTAAATGAACAGGGCTGTTTGGCTTTCAAAAAAACGTGCCCCTTTCCCTAGTGCTTTGCTGATCTACAGCAACGCCTAACAGTCAGGGAAGTGATGGACTGAACTACCCGTACTGTCATTCTGAATTACCCTGTCAGTTTGAGAACTCATTAGCTCATCTCAAAACCATTTAGCTTTCCCTTCCTTTCTACCACATTAGAATAAATCACAAAAAGTACCACTGGAAAGTGCACTAACATTTTCCCAATGGGATCCTTCAATTGTCTTTCGCAGAAGCAAAGAAAACAAAGACGTGCATCCAAATTCTACTACATATGGGAAACATTGTCTTCTTCATGTTTGATACTGTGTAATTCTTTCCTGAAGGATCTGACATGCCATAGCATTACAATGATCTGATTAGGATTTCATACTAAATTTTGTGAGTGCTGGAATATATTGCTGCAGTCTTAGCTTATTAAAGGGAACTGAGTGACTCCAATGAAGAGATGTTAGTCTGTCTGCAGTCTCTCATGAAACAGCTGTCCAAAGCTTGGTTTGACATAAATCCCCAAACAAAATCAGCTGGCCAGTTCCTTTCTCCCACTCCCTCTCTCCTGCACCAATATCAAGGATATAGTCTTGTCCAGAGTACAATTTGTCTGGCAAATTAGGAGACACAAGAAGACAGCTAAGCATGTACAGTCACAGTGCAGGGAAAACGGCTGAACGGTAAATGACTTGTTTGGCAAGGCCGAAGTAGACTCACTGAGTAAGCACGACTGGGGGAAGTCCTGAGCCTCGTTTTATGTTGTTAGGTGGCTGGGACTTTCTTTGCAAAGGCAAGTGAGTCAATGCCTCAGTTTCTCCAACCATAAAATAAAGTCAAGCGCCATTTCCTTTCTCTTTGCAGGGGTGTTGTGTTCTGAGGTCAACTGGAATTTAAAAGTTTCCCAAGGTTTTGGGGCAGAAGGTGCCACGTAGTGAAGGTGCTACAAGGAATTAACATCACTGAAACTTATATGTGAACCAAAGCCCTAATTCCCACCCCAGCCTGTGGACTAAGCCAGCAACAGTAAATTGCTAACATTTAGCACATTACTGCCTACCAAGACAGGACTTAGCTAAGAATTCCACTCAGCGGCATACTTTCGTCTGTATAAACCAAGCATGTCATTTCAGTGAGCAGCAAAACTATCCAAATTGATTATTAATACAAGGAGATAGACATCTAGCTCTTATTTAAGATCTGAGGACATAAAATTGGAGGCAATTTCCGTTTCCAAGGAGAATAAAAAAACACACTGGTGAGGCAAGCAAGGCTTAAGGAAGCCCTTTCTAGGTTTGACCTCCTTGCTTCTTAAATTATATTTGTCACCTTCACTCTCCTGGCTTTCCAATGTTGTTTTCTAATCATAAGCTGACAACAATACATGCTATTAATACTACTACAGAATACAGAGAATTCTATGGCATGTAATCTCTGTGGCTGCAAGAGAGCAAGTTGTGATTTAGGAATCCACTACTAGTCCCCCTTCCAAACCTAGCTTTTCTTCTGAAGTGTTCCCCCTCATTACTCCTTATACATTTTTGAAAAAAACAAAACAAAACGCCAAGTTCTCTCATCTCACACAAACATTTGTATCTCTGTTGTCACATACATTATGTGAAATTGAGCTGAAAATTCCTTTAAAAAGAATTAAAAAAAAAATCAAACTGCAAAAAAATTCCCAGAAAGCAAACAAGACAGATGACAAATTCACTTTTAAAGGTGAGTAAAACTCTCCCTTCTCCCCAAAACAGGAACCTGTCTTAAGAGAAAAAAATCAAACTTTCCCTGAACACACTCACCTTTGCTCTTTCTGCAGAGCTTCTGCAAGCTGTCTGTTCTCGTGCCGCCACATCTGCAATTCGTTCTTCATGGCATCCATGTCCTCCTGAATGTAATCCATGATCTTGCCAAGTGGAAGGGAACTCCGGCACAGTGTCTGAATAGAGACCTGTAACTTTTCGATTTCTTTGGCTACTAAGTCTCTCTCTTTCTTCCTAGCTGCTTCTGACACAAAAGGCTTCTCCTAATACAAAGGATGAATAAGAAGGAAAGCATCAAAATTAGGAAAAGCGTCTGTTAGTGTCTGCTTAGAACATAACTGTGTAATAGCAGTAGCAGTATTAAATTGCTTTTCAGATCAGGATTGCATAAAAGTACAATTAATATCTGATCCCATAAGTGACCTCACTCTGATGTTTTCAGCATGATCTTTCCCAAAACAATGGGTGGTGGGAAGAAAACCTCCTCCCCATTCATAATTTATTTCAATGCATTTCTGTATCTTGAAATGCAAATTTTTGTGGCCTAATATGGCACCATTAAACAGAAACTCTCATCACACATGCAATACCCAAAAATACTTTTGTTATCAAGCTGCTGCTCTGAAGCAAACCCATCTCTGCTCGATCCTTACTCATGGCTGAGTTCCTCATGTGCCACGTGGCATTTCAAGACAACAGTTATAGAGCAAGTACAAAGTAAGCATCCAATAAACAGCGTATGTCAGTCTCCAATGTCAAGTGTAATCATTGCTGAAATTATCCAAACTGATGACAGCACAGAGAAAGAACTGCCCCAAGGTTAGGTCACATAAAAGGACCAAAGCAGTGGAGGGGTCTGTGGAAAGCACAGCTGCAAAGCAGAAGGCAAAGTACAGACCGCTGCACTAAGCAAAGTAGGTAGGCTTAGGCTCACCTCCTCCACCAACCACTCTTCAACACAGAAACAACCAGAATAACAAGAATCAAGTGCCGCATTCCCTGTTCCCACCACATGGCTTGAGAGGTAAGCCATAGAAAGGAGCCAGACTTGCTCTAAGCAGGAGGACCAGCTACAGAATCAGAGCTGAGATATGCAGCCAGAGAAACACCTAGCTGAGGTAGATGTTCTCTGTCTTGGGCTGACCAAGTGCAGCTGCACACTTGGCCGATTCACCTGCCTCCCCACCCCAGCACCTCTGTGAACTGCTACTGCCTGTCAGCATGTTCATTGTGCATATCAAATACACACATCCATCCATTCATCTTCCCCTTGCGCATTTGGGCTGGTCACTCGATAGGACAAGGCTGGAGTACTGCTGGGTCTGACTAGAGCTCTGCACATGAACCTCCAGTCTCAGTGGATTTGGCGTTTAAGTCAACAGTGCTGCAATTCATATTGCATAACAACCCTAAGAAAGGTCATGCTAAGCTATAGAGAATGAGGATTATGATTTCTGGAAGGCACTATTTTTGGCGATGCAGAGGCATCACAGCTCATCATGTTCGGCTACCGTGCTAGGCACCATAGGCATTCATTGGACCTGCTTGCAACAGTGTTCTCCTACTACTCTCAAGCAACATCAGATGCTCAAGGGCATAGCCTCCTTTCAGTGTATCACTTAAGTTGTCTGAATCGCTCCCTTCATCTCTCCACTATCTATAAATGGAATTCCATCTCCTAATGCTGGTTCTAATAATAGCACTTAAAGTTGCATAACAAAAATAGACAGTGGTTATTCCATTCCTTGTAGTTCTGTTGACAGTGGTTGTAAAATCATGCAGGCTGCAGATGTGGCCTCAATAAACTGCACTACGCAAAAATAACTTGGTCTTGAGCACACTTCCCTCATGTGCAGTCAGCAGAGTCTCTGTGGTCAATCGTTTGAAGACTCCTACCTCACTTCATGTTAAGTACAGCGAAGTATTTGCTCGAATGGTTAAATCACTAAGAGCAAAATGATGCCATAAAAAGAGAAAAATGATGCCATACCACTAATATTCTGTAATAATCTTATTCCAGCAAAGCCTTCCCAGTAAATAACAATCACTGTAACAGGAAAGTCCGCTGCTTTCTCTCCTCCATTAACAAAAACAACCTTTTCTTTCTTTCTTTCCTTCTTTCTCTTTCTTCCTTTCTTTCCTTCCAAGATCTGTATAGGTCTAATCCCCAAACGGAGCTTCCTTTGAGATGCACAAGCCTTTCAGTAAAGTTTATTTAAAGTCCTTTCAGTTATTTAATGTATGCCAGAAAACTAGAAAGGTCCTTCTTTACCACCTCAGCCGCAGGATCAAGCAATTACTGAACACAGTTCCTAACGGCTATATAAACACAGAGGTGGCAGTGTGCTTCTCTCGCGCTGGGACACAAGAAAAAAAACAAAATTAAAAAAAAAAAATCGACCACACTGTCCCCTACTGCCCTCCTACCCAATTGGCCTGTCTTCCTGTGCAAGCTGTGGGCTGTTTGTTCAGCTGGGTTTGGAGGCAGCAGGGACTACTGCCAAACACATTTCAGCAGCCCTCGGCTTACTGATGAACTCCGATATAGATTTTTAAAAAAATACTTCTAAAGATTTGAAGGCTGAGATTTACTTACTCCTGACGCTTGCATTTTACCACACACACACACACATGCACTGCGCATGAAAACCGTGGGACCTCTCTGAGTTTACTGTGATTTTATAAGTTTCAGCTAGTTTAATTAGGAACTGGGTTGAAGTGACGAATGCTGCCGAACTTGTGACCTTGCTTCCTAAGTCAATTCATGAGCGCTGGCTAAACTGTTAAAAATAACACTCATCTTAATTCCTTCTCACTCGACCCATACCTCTCTCCCAGAAGCAGGTGTTTCATTATACTACACTACATAAAGCATGGTATTCAGATGCTTTCTGGAGCCATCTGCGTGTTTGCTCTCCTTTACAACGCAAAGACGAAAGCACCGCTTTTTGCCTCATCGCCTCCTCTGTGGGCTGGGAAGCACCCCACTTCGCAACACAAGCCGTGAAGGGTCGAGAACATGTTCCCTCCTGGATCACTTATTTGGTCAACCGGTGGGCAACGTAACCAACAGCATTCCCCACGACTTTGTCGGCATCCTTTCCCTCTCGGTCTTGCAAGCCTGCTGGAGAAGAGCTCTTTGGCTCGGGTGTCCCTGAAGGCACAGATCGCAGGGCAGAGCCAAGTTCTGCACACCAGCATTGACTGGGGCTCAGCACACATCTCCTGGGGTTGACAAGAGTTTCCATCCCGGGAATTTTGTTGTCCTACTGCCTGCCTTGCTCCACCTAGTAAAGACATAGTGACAGAACTGCACTGTTCCAGCAGTTCAGTTTCTCTACTCGGTTTCTCTAGTCTGACTAGGTTTTCCTAGGAAAGCTCTTGCTGTGTTACGCTCCACCAAGGCCTTAGGGAAGTCTTAATCCATGATGTTGTATTTGCCACATGTACCTGAGAGGTTATCTGTAAAGAAAATTATCTTCAGTTCAGCAGCAGAGCAGGGTTATACCATATTCAATGGCTTCCCAGAAAAAAAAAAAATCCCATTGCCGTTTTTCCTCTCCTCTTAAACGCACCGTCTCCTTACCACTTTCCTCACCCCACCCAGTACAAGAAGTCACAGCCAAGAGGTAAGGAATTTGTTGCAAATACAACAGTCTCTGAAGCAAGAAAATCCAGCCAGTCAGTTATCTGAGGGTGTAGTTGTGTGTGCGAAAACGTGAAGTATACTTCACATCTATTTTACAGATGTTGAGTTCACAGGTTTACACTCTTGCAATGCTGAAACGACCTCCCTGATATCTAGGCAGTCCAAGCAGCCACACTTCTCAACACCAGCAAATGCATTATGAAAATAAAAGAGAAAAAAAAAATTCCACATTTCATTAAACAAGCAAAGGGCAATGGGATACTTTAAAACTATAGATCCAGTTAACAACTTGAAATATCCCACACTAAAATACACATTTGCTCAGAAAGCTCAAGTGGAAACAAAACACAGTGAAATATTTCCTATAAATCAGGAAGGTGCATCTAAAGTGTATTAGTAAATACACAAGAATAATTTTAGTGTTCCTGTAACTCCAGTATACTCTTTGCGTCGTTCAATTCTTCAAAGCTGACATAAAAAAGACGAGATATTATCATATCCAAAGTCATTTCAAGCACTGAAATATAAAACCACTAAAATCTATTAAATATGAGTTGGACTTAAACAGGTACATCAACAGGCTTGTTAAAAAGGTCTTTGAAACACATACTACATAATATCTAACTAGCGTAAGAACGTACAAGAGATTTTTTTAATACAACTTTCTTTAAAAGAGGAGCACTTAGTTTTCAAGCTTCCATGAAAAATCTCCCAACAACAGCAGATGCAACAGCTTAGCTGGAACACTGCTGTTCCTCCTCACCTGAGTTAGAGGAAAAAATAACCACAATCCTTTCTTTCATTTTCCCAACAGTTCTACTCCAAGATGCCATATTGCATTTCCTGCAATCTACAGAAAGCTGAGCTCAGAGCAGAGAATAACCGCCAAGAGAAACTAGTCAAGCTTTGCCAGCTATTGCTGATTATAAGCAGTTAAGAAAAAAAAATCATATTGCTGTTCTCAATTTCATAGTTACAGTTATGGGTTAAAATTTGCAGGGGACACTTTTTTAAAATCACTAAGAATTATGGCAGATGGTTTGTTACAACAAGCAACGTGGGTGGTAAGAGTTCTGAATGCCACCTTTGCTCATTTTGCGCAAACATGTAACAGGATATATTCAGTTTTAAGAAAAATGCCAGAATCAGAATTGTTCCAGTCTATTTAATTAGGTCATACACCTCAATGAACTCTCCTTTCACAAAAGCCCGAGAATCAATAAATTATCCCCATATAAAAGACTATATCACTTCTGTAGGCCCAACATGCTTCCTTTCCTTCGTGTTTTTTTGTAAGGCACCAAGATAAATGTTTATTTTGGATTCCTGGGAAAAAGTCTGCCTTTCCCATTACCTCAATCTGAACAGAACACAATGCAGACTTGGATGCAAGGATTTGAGAAATTAAAAAGAAGAAACTTGCTTTTTAATCAATAAAGGAGAAATTATCATCAAGACGCCCCCAAACCATGAGGATTTACTTGTGTTTAATTTCCCCTTGCTAAAGAAATTAGTAGAAATATTACAGTGTGCACAGCTCTATAAAACGCATCATTCACAAGACATCCATTTCCAATATTCATGTTGTTGAATACATTTAAAATGCCTGACATCTACAAAGTTAAAAAAAAAAAATCATATCACCTCTTTAACTGTTTGAAAGGTTTATTTCTAGAATCAATATTTGACTACTTTTATATAGTGTCTCCTTTATTTCCATCAATGGTACTTTTTTTTAAATTAACAGTTTTTAAATATGAATCAAATCAGAATAAACATACATCAAGAAGTTAATAGTTTCTACAGTCCCTTTTAACTATTGCATTATGTCCCATTATGAAAACAGACCCAAGTAATCACAGTTTTATTGAGCTATACCATTTCCCCCCTACCCCTTTCTTCAGCAAGGACAGGACAGAAACCTCATTTTGGACAAGTAATTTTGATCCATTCAATGCAAAACCAACAACGTAGGTTTTCTTTTTTATTGTAGAAAATATTTTTTGATCATAAACGGTGTTTTCTTTTCCTGGTTTTTACAGAGCCTGCATTTTAAGTAGATTGTAACTATCCACTAGGGATTATCAAAAGAAACTCCTTCACAGAAACACAGGGAAAACAGTAAATGTTAAATCATTTCAAATGAACAGGATGCTTTTTCTGCTTATGCGGGGTACTGAGTTCAGTAACAGGCCAAGGAATCAGAGGTACAATGTTCTTCACCATTAGATTTACCAAAGTCAATTGGACCTGCTTAAGAGTTGAAAGACACCAAAAAGCAAAGAAGTATTGCCGGGATGGGGGGGGGGGGGTGAAAACATTCAGTTCAAATTTCATACCTATATAAAGAACTGGAATTTACAGAAGTAGGTGAACAACCCCTCAACCCCTTTGAGCCAGTCTGCCTTTCTTCATGTTCACTGTTTTGGGAAGAAGCGCGTAAAATCTCACATATTCGCTGCAACATTCAGCATGCTAAGCAAAATGCTATGAGTCTGCCCACACGCGCAGCAGGAGACAAGGCTAGTGGTAAGCAACCAAGTGGATAAAATACCATGGATAGTATTACCTTAGCCATAATGGCCTCCTGGGTGCCAGCTGCCTGCACAACCCTTTCTGGTAAGACAGCTCTGTGAATCAGCTTTCCTTTTCTGCTCACATTGCTGAAAATTTGGGCCCATGCCCTCCTTTTCTTGAAAGTGCAGCCTCCGTGCCATTCAAAATGAAGTTGCTATAAACATATTCCTGGTGCTCACAAATTGTTTTCTCACCAGCCTGGGCCTCAGAAGAACTCTGGGCAAACTCATTGAGAAGCTTCTCCAAGTACTTGAAGATCATCTACATTGTGTCTCCTACAACACACATTATTGCTACACAGCTGATGCACCGTATCCTTTCCTAGGTATGGAAATAACAGCTGTCTTACTACACTTCTATATATTTTTCCGGTTTAACTTATCCATCTACTGTCTCATATTGCATATATACTATATCCACAGGAGAGAACATTTTGTGGCTTTGTGTGCAAAGGCTACAGCAAGGGGATCCATGACACCAGGAACATCACAAGAGTGACAAAATCCCACTTGCACAGCCTGTAACACAACTACATGGTGACGACAGGGTGTTTGTGAAAGCTGCCGGCAGTGACGAACATGCGACAAGGACATTCAAGTATATGTTCATCCAACTGAAGCTCCATGATGCCTGAACAAAAGGTTACTGGCTATAACCAGACTGCTGGGTAGGGTACTGTTCATATTTTAGAGGAATTGTGTGTTCACCATGCTTGCACCAAAAATTTGTCACGGCATCTTTATTCAAAGCACTGTGTTACCATCACATCATCATAAACAGCACTGTCACACAAGGAAGAAAGCCTTTCTGCAGGTAATTCCTATTAAATCTCACTGTAAGCATTTCTTATGACAGATGAAGTGGCAGGGTGCATAGAACCTGTGGTCTTAAATAGTGAGCCTCATCAAAATACTTGAATGGTGGGACATATGAATGCACATGGATAGCCTTACATATTACTAATTGCACTGATGGGCAGGGGACAGCCAGTATTGTTCAGCTGAAGGATTAATGTAAAATCTATGACCTGAAGAACTTTAAATAAACAGAATCAGCAATGAGTATATTTGTTCTGGACTCAGAAGTACCAACTTTATTTATAATATTTGTAATTAAAGTTAATATTATCCAGGTGCTAAGCTATTTAATATCACTTGTTCCTAGTGCAAACCTCAAAGATGCTTCTTTTTTTAAAGCCTGTGAACTGTATTTGGTAGTGCAAAGATAGGAATTCTGTGATCCCACTTGCTTAAACTATTAAATAACCTGCCTACGTTTTCCACATATCAATAAATGAAGTGGAATACAAAATGTAACATCTGTTTCCTCCTCTGTTTAACATAAGGAGGTCAGATTCTAAACAAATACATTTAGGAAGTCTTTTTAGGAATTTGTTAGGCTGAATTCAGCTAATCAAGACAGCAAAAAATCTTGTGTATTTCCAGAGTGACCTCTTTGTTTGACCTGAAAATTGTGTATATTATTTTAAGTTTCTGCACATGCAAAATCTACATGATGAAAGTCCCAATCTTCTTTCCTTTCCTTTTCTCTTCTTTTTCTTTATAAAAACTTTTTAAAAAGCAAAAGCATGTTTGGGAAACTCAGCACAAAAAGGACTTCAGATGTACACTTGTAACACAAACAAATGCTTCTCTGCAATCAGCAGTTAGAAGTAAAGGTGTGAAACATCCTCCAGATTTCAGCAGTGTTACGTTTTGATTAAATATTAATTTATCAACTTATCTGATTTCTAGTTTACTCATTCACAATAAATCAGGTAAATTCATTCATCAGTTTATTACTGAATATTCGACTTGATAAAGCCAGAAGATCCAGCACCTGAACTACAAAGATATCTTTTTCTCTTTTCATTTTCCCAAGTCATATCCTAACTGGCAGAAGAACAAGGCTTTAATGACTAATGAATAAGTTTCATATTTCATTTCTTTTATAACTATGGAATAGTTTAACAAAAACAGGGAAGATGAGCGTTCTTACCCATAGACACCAGGATAACCTTTATTTCATCAGATATAATTCCCCAAATTATCTTATTCCAAAATACAGAAGTACAGTTACATTTTATTCTCCAATGCATAATACATTTTGGAATACTGCTGCATACTGATGTAGAAGATATTTCTTCTGGAGAGTTTGATGGAAAACAAATTAAATAAAAAAACTGACTGAGAAATGGTCAAAACTCTGTCTGATACTGCTTCCCAACAGACTGCAGAGCTAGACCTGGCCTAAACCCTACAGCTATTTGAGCATAACACACCGGCCAGAGTTCACTGATCCATTCTCACAGTCCCATCAACATAACAGGACACGGTGCCATTTGTCTGCCTAGACACAATTGTCCATGGGCATTTGAAAAATCTGAGGGATTAAAAGGGAATAGTTTTAGTTAGTTAGTTTACATTTATTCAGGAAAAAAAAACAGAAAATTTAGAACAAGCACCAAAGGAAGTTTCCCGAGCACAAATTCCATGAGGTTTTGTAAAACTTGCCCATTGACCCTTTGTACGTCCAATGCTTAAGTTGACAGGACTTGGCAAGAATAAACCACTTGAAACTTGTCTTTTTTTTTTTTTTTAATTACTTTTGCTGCCTCTCTCTAAAGAGATTCCACAGATCAGTAACATAACTATTCTTCCCCAAAACTTTTGGTCTGCAGTCTCCCAAGAATGAATCCAGTCATTCTCTTACTCATTATCTTTGTAACATCCCTCAAAGATGAGACATGCTCATGACCCTAGGGCCACGTGAGTATGCCAGACACCCACCTGCTATGGTCAACATATCTGGTCCCTGAAATATTTCCAGAGACAACACCACATTGGAAATGTATTTTCTGCTTTTACTGCCTTCTGCATCACAGTGTCTTTATCCTCTAAAATAAATTCCCAGAATTCAATAGCCTCTCCAGGTTGCGTTTTCTGACCTACATCTGTCAAGTTCCTGTAACCAACTCCAAGCATTTTAAATCATTTTTTCCATTGTTTTTTCCTCTGCTCTCAAGAAAACTATGATTCTCCTCTCTGGATCACAACAATTTCTTCAACATAATTTGAAAAGCAGTAGCAGAAAAGAAACCTAGTGCAGTAGCAGCCAGCTGCTTGGATTTGAGATCAGATGATATCCCAGCAGCTTAGAGTTGTATGCAAGTTCTCATGTGATGGACTAGGAAGTCAGCATGTTTTTTTCCAGAATTAGCTGTCTATTATCAGTGCTGCTAACACAGATCAGTGCTTCAAAAGATGCAACAAAAGACAAATGAGGACTGAATGGACGTTTTAGAGACTGAAAATGTGCAATGGGACTAAAGGGTGATTGTAAAGGGACACAATTGTCCATGGGCATTTGAAATATCTGAGGGATTAAAAGGGAATAGCTTTAGTTAGTTAGTTTACATTTATTCAGGAAAAAAACCAGAAAGTTTGGAAAAAGCACCAAAGGAAGTTTCCTGAGCATGAAATCCATGAGGTTTTGTAAAACTTGCCCGTTGTCCCTTTCTATGTCCAATGCTTAAGTTGACAGGACACAATATAGAACAGTATAGCCTAAAGGACAATTAAGCACTAGCAGAAGAAATTATTAAATGAACTAAAAATGACATCCCAATATTTAGTCTGAGGATTGACGATTAAACAGCACCACCTAGTTATAAAAACAGGAACAGCTATATCTCTTGCTCTCTCAAGTGCCAGCTGAACATACTCTCCATTAATGAGCTCTAGAACTACTGCACAAACAGAGTAATATCACCTTTTAACCCTTCATTTCTCCAAACAGTTTTATAAAAGACAGAACTTATTCAAGTAGGCAAATTTTCACATCCGACTTGTTCGTTAGAGCCAACAATGTTTCAGTAATCAGTAAACAGATAATTCAAGCTGCACATTTGTAACAAACAGTGTGTAAATCAACAAGCTGGATAAAGCTGTGTCTATTCATAACGTACTATCAGCAGGAAAACTGATGGTATTTTCCAATTTTAAGAGGCGTTCATTTTCTTCTTCAACATCAGCTCTTGCGATACGTGAAAGGAATTCTTTCAAGTCGAGCAGGCCTGGATCTCAGACAGTTCCAAACTTCAGATAGGAAGATACTCCCTCAAGGGCCTGATCTGCCTTCCTGACTTTCTCAACTTGTTAGGGAAGGAATGAAAAGGCTGGTCTCTGTGACACCATAACCCTTTACCACTAGACAGGAAAGCATATGGGAGTTTCTCTGTTTAAGGCAAGAGATTGTTGATTTTACCCTCCCAAAATTCCAATCCTAAAAGTTAACATCGTGTCACTTTTGCCGCAGATTGCTACAGGCCATTATAAAGTCATGCAACCTTTAGATAAAATC
This sequence comes from Apteryx rowi, assembly GCF_003343035.1. Classification (NCBI taxonomy): domain Eukaryota; kingdom Metazoa; phylum Chordata; class Aves; order Apterygiformes; family Apterygidae; genus Apteryx; species Apteryx rowi. Next base: position 476,447 of record NW_020450598.1, read on the forward strand.
AGGCTTTTTTTAAACTGTCTACTAAGACTGTCTACCATGATTTTGGTCCCTCAGGGACTTTTTTTTCCCCCTCTCTGAGCTTTGCTCATAACCTCATAATATCATTACTCATTGCCAAATAATTGTATCTGGTAATGCAAAAAGAGGCAGTCAAGTGGTCAAGCTTTCAAAATCGACTAGTGATTTCAGACAGCTATATGAAAAAGCTCGATGCCCAGCACTTTGTGAGAAGCTTGACTCTTGAGGTCCGAGTTTCAGCAACTAAAAAATCTGCTGTATGTAAAACCATAGATCGCTACCGAAAAAATGTAGCCAGTAAAAACATACAACACTGAACTAACATTAAAGAGAGAGAGATGAGATTGGGTATGAGGATTTAAGAGTTTGCCTTTCCAAAACTTAATGTACTTGTCTACATTGCTCTGTACCACTCTGTACTACTTTCTTCAGTGCCTCTTCACCAACATATGAAACCAGCTCAGTGATTTAGAAACTTTTCAAAAGGCCAATGGATCTGAAAAAATTCAATCTAAAATGCTCTGCTTTTTGCTGCTACTTGTAACAAAAGCTTGCAAGGCTGAAAGAGCAAAGGCTCTCCAGTTCTGATACAAAGACTTTGAGATTGCTTTTGGTTTGTGAATACCAGATGTTTGTCCTGGAGGAATGGATGTAATGCTATTGACTACAGATCTGCCTTTCTTACCACAGACCCTTTAGAAGCTGTTCGAAAACCTTTCCCTTTCCAAGAAAAAGATCGTTCAGGTAAAAGGTAACATGTGGTGATATGAAGATATCCACTGTACTTTATATGATTACCTGCACCCAAGTTCCCATATGGTTAGACAACAATAACATTTGCTGGGCAGTAGGATACTACCTTTCAAATGCCCAAGGGACAAAGATTAAAACAATAATGTACAAATGTACAGTTTGCCCATCAGGATGAAATCAGACTTTGTTCCAGAAAACAAAAGGGTAAGCTAAAGAAAACTTCTTGAAAAAACGCTCTGAAATATTTTAAAAAAACACAACACCAACCCCCCCTCTCCCACAACACCAAAAAAAAAAAAAAAA